>NC_044554.1:34712098-35054398 GCF_007565055.1 Rhinopithecus roxellana
GTTCTGTTTTCAGTATTCCTAATCCTTGAATATCTTTCTAAAGCCTTATTTACTTATATTCAAACTTTTACAGTTCTATACCAAACAATCCCTTTTATAGAATATGACATTAACTTTGGGGGAAAAAAGGCCGGGCGTGGAGGCTCATGCCCGTAATCCTAACACTTTTGGAGGTCAAGGCAGGTGGATCACCTGAGGTCAGGAGTTCGAGACTCGCCTGGCCAGGAGTTCAAGACCAGCCTGGCTAACATGGTGAAACCCCCATCTCTATGAAAAATACAAAAATTAGCCAGGTGGGGTGGTGGGCGCCTATAATCCCAGCTACTCTGGAGGCTGAGACAGGAAAATCACTTGAACCCGGGACACAGAGGTTGGAGGGAGCTGAGATCATGCCACTGTACTCCAGCCTGGGGGACAGAGCAAGACTCCATCTCAAAAAAAAAAAAGAAAATTGGAAAAAAATACTTTTCTTTTTAGAATAAACTAATAATATTAGAGAGAACAAAGCTACTAAATATATCAATACTTCATGGCAACATGAAACTGTTACCTGCATGGTTACAAGTCAAATGAATGGAATGAAAGCAAAGGTTTTCATGAGTCAGTGATTGTGACTCTTACACCAGCTTTCAAATCTTTCCTGTTAACCCTTTGTTGTAATCCCCTATTCTCTATTTGCATATTTTTAAGCCCTCCCTTGTTGCTTGTTCAAATTCCAAAGAAGAATATTTTGTGTTCACATGACAACTGTATGCTAGTGATCAGCTCAGTGGGATACTTTTGTCCACACAGCCATTTAGGCACCCAAAGTGTTTTAGCCTCTGCTATTATCAACATAGAGTTTCCAGAGTTGGCCGGGGTTCATATCTGTTTCACACAGTTTTAAAAAAAAAGAAAAATGAAGGCATGTGCATGGAAGGCCTAGAAGCAGTGTACATCGTACCTCACATTGGCTACTACAGGCCACTGCTGGGAGTCTAGGATGTACCTTCGCCTCCTTTGCCACAAAGCTGTATTAATATTCTCTAGCAGATACCACATTTGGCAGAGTGGCTACAACTGGGGCTACTACTTGGTTGAGTTTGTAGTATTTCGTCATTCTCTCATATCTTTCTGACTTTTGTAGCAGACCAGAGTAAAGCATTAAATGAGGATGTGAGGGAGTCTTTCAGAGCGACTCTGATCTCTGTCTTTCTCCCCTGGATTCAATGTTATTTTTAAATCATCTTCTTAATGAAGAGGACAGAGAGGAGTGACAGTTTCAGATACTTCTACTTGGCCTTCCTTACTATAGTAGCTTTTATCCCACAGGCCAAGGAACCAGTGTGGAAATTCTGCCAACTATTGAGTATGTTCGTTCTAACCATATGGTCAAGCACCAGACAGTTCATGGACTGAGTGGGCTCACTGTGAGCCAGACTAGGTCCTGGACTCCATTTGTTACTCTCCCTACCCCATCTACCCCTACTTTGATAATGGGCCATGATGTTGCTTCAGGTCCCTGGGTCTTAATGTCAACTCAGGTTCTTATTCAGCAGTGATGGTTCATCTCCATGCAATGTCTGGATGTCCTCCTTTGCCCAGTGGTTACCCCAGAGGTTCTCATGGTTACCTCAGTAAACACTTGTGGATCTCTTTAGGGAAGGACTAGGGAATCATCGGTTATATAACTGAGGGGACAGAGTCCTTCCTCCTGAGAACTCATCCTCTCTTTCAGTTAATGGTTTCTACTTCTGAGAACTGGCTTATGGCCAGACATTGGGCAAAAGGTCATGACTTTATTAACTGATTTATTTTAATCATATAACTGAAGCAGTGTTTCTGTTGCAATCCATTTATCTTGTCTCCTGGAACTTTGTGTCCTAGTAACCACCTCCAAAGTTTTTTGTGGTTAAGGTGTTCCTGGCTATAACTAGTCTTGTCACTCTTTGTGATAATTGAGCCTACCCTGCTTTTGACAGTTAGTGGCCATCATCTGGTCTGTATTTTAGGATCCTGTCATCTCCGTGGCTCTCCTGGAGCCCAGGTCTGTGTAGCATCTCCTACCATTTGCATCTTTTCCTACCAGCCTTAGTCTATAGAGGACAGCTTCCACACGACTTCTTTTGGATGCTGGTATCCCTTTCACTAGCTCATTCCTTCTCACTTTTGTCCTCCAGCTTCTCACAGAACAGAGTTAACTGATGGACTTTGGCTTTGGGTGGCATATCTACTCTAGTGTGCTCACTTCTCTGAGCCTTTGGATCCCTTCCATCCTTTGCCATTTGCCATTGAAATTCTAGAAGTTTAAATTTCATTTACTATAAACCACCACTTCTTCCCAACTTTCAAGAACCAACTGGAGTTTTATTACCACTGTCTACTAGAGTCCTCTGTAGGGTGGTACATTCTTTGTCATGCCAAAGTGCTTCATGATCCATAAAGTAGCTCTTATCTTACCTTAGGTTTCACCATGTTTGATCCAGCATCTTTGGGGACCAGTCCTTTTATTACACCAAGTTGACTAGGTCCTGCAGCTCTACTGGAATGTAGTCCCTTCTTCCCTCAGCAGTGTCAGCCCTTTCGTGGCTGGGTTATGTTGGACCTTCACCTTTGTTATTGAACTGGTGGCCAGGAGGGGAGAAGAGGGGTAAATCTGGAAGGGTGACATGTTCCCATATAAGGCAGAGGTTCTAAATAATCTCAAGGCAAAGTGGAGTGCTAGCCTCTAACTGGGAGGAAAGAGCCACTTCTGAAATCTGTAGATTTCAGATGAATCAAGCAATGCAAAGTTTTTTGAGTTCTTGAACTCAGATGTTCCTATGTTGTTTTTCTGGGTCCTACTCCTTCCCAGTTAGTTCCCTGAGCTTGATGTAGCAGACTTGGGAAAAAGAATATGCTGAGAATTCAACCTTCAAGGGAGCTCTGCTACCTATAATTAAGTCCTAGACCTGATCCTCAGCTTTTGATACCCTGCAGGAGATGGGTTCCTTTACAGACTTCCAAGGACACTCACTGAATTTAGTTCCGTTCATACCCACTCATTGAAGTTCTCTATCGTGTATGCCTTACAACAGCACGTGTATAGTGCTGTACAGTGAACTTCCATTCATATCACATGTTGTGACAACTACTGCCTTTTGAATTGATGCAAGTGCTTGTTCTCATGTTAAAACCATCTCAGTTATTAGCCATGACAGATGTCATTACTTCAATTTTGAAAATGAAGGAATTGAGACACAGAGAGATTAATTTTACTGTCCAAAGTCACACAGCCAATAAGTGGCAGAATAGAATTTGTTCCCGGGTAGCCAAATGTCAGAGTCTATGCCGATTTTCACTACAATGATGCTGATTCTCTTGGTACTGTTTGATGCCAACCAATTATGAATTGAAACTTAAATATAGCAACTGAAATCAAATGCCAGTATTTTGTGATAAAAGACATCTGGATGAACCTTAATATGATTATGTTAATTTTATTCAGATAAACAGCTAAATGAAAAGGCAGCATTTCATTATTTTTTTAAAGGGTGTATTGATAATTCATGAGTTGAAAACATGGCAGCAGATTGAAGATTCCTATTTTTCACATTGTGTGGCTTTCAGACTGTTCACCAGGCATGTCAATACATTTCAGAAGAAATGTCCAGCTACCAAGACTGAGCTGCCAGATGCCAAATATTTTTAAATAATGTTACTAATTATTAGAATAAAGATTTCCCATGACCTACTTCTTAATGGACCCTGCAACAATTCCTGATATCTCATAGAGGAAGAAAACTCACAAGATTTTTTCCTGGCTTATTTTATTTGTCCTTAATTTTACTTTTTTCTGAATAGTTAGTTGCATATGCATAAATGTGCCTATTTTCACTTGCCATTGTGTCATCAGCTGATATTACACTGAGCCAGAATTATCCACATCTTCTTAAGTATGGAACAACTACATTGTCATAGAATTTATAGTGTTGAACAGTCACTAAGTTTGTGTTAAATTTGAATTTGGAGAATGAAAGAGGAGAGGTTATTAAAATTCCAGTGACACGTAAGAGCAGGACCTTTTTAAAAAAATAAAAAATCTCAGAGGCAGTTTCTTACAGATGACTTTAGAAATTAAGCCCTAAAAGCATCCTTGGTGCACTGGTTTTTCTAAGGACTGGCGTTCAGCAATGAAAATGCAGTGCTTTTCTTGTCCCTATCTAGAGGAAAAAAGCACTATCAGTTATTTAGAATCTGATTTATACCTTAAGAGAGTGGCTGCCACTCTCTGTGATTTCAGGGAAGTCGGGTATCAAGGAGCAATTTTCAAAGAATTGAAAGCCGGTGCAGGGTTATGAATGAACTCTGAGAGCTTTGACCTTCCCTGTCAAATGATAAAGCCATAAATATGTTGGTAATTCTGCTTTGTTGTGAGGACCTGTTCTTTTTCATCATTGTGGAGCTTCTAGGATACCAAAAATTGATCACTGCAAAACTAAAACAAAAAATTGTATTGTATTAAAAAGAAAAGTAGACAACACAGGACAGAGAACAGCTTTTTGCATGTTGCTTTTGAAATGTGTCTGGAAGTGCACTATCCAATTTTGTAAACTTCACAAGGGCCAATCAAATTCAGTATAACAATATGGTCACATTTTACCATTTATTTGAATGAACACAGCATAAGTGGTTTTTGGACAGGAACGGAGATAGTTAATGTATAATATTTTTAATGCTTTTTTCCCCAGTATGCCAAATCCATTATGAGATGTGGCTCATTCATGCTCAGATGTAGGCTTTTTCAGTAATCACATACAGTACAGTGTGTTTGGGCATTTACAGTGCTGTTAAGCTTAAAGTGTTCTGTTTTACTGATTATGTTTCCATCTTCATTAAATAACTGTTGAGGAAACTTTTTTCTCTGACTTCACCATTACCTTTCTCAGATTGATAGCCCAGGAGAAAATAAAGATAAGGAGGGGGGGAAAAAAAACAGTCCAGATAACCCTGAGAGAAGAGGAGGGAAAAGTGGTCATTTTCTTTTATTTTAGAAACAAAAATAAAGAAAGAAAACTTATTTTTTACCATTTTAAAAGGGACGCTTAAACTCTTTTGAACAAACACAGAAAAAACACCAAAAATGATTTTTCTGTTTTATAGTGGCCTAAAAAAGCAGAAAGAGCACAAGGAATGAGAAGGAAAAAAGGCAGTGGGCATACAAAGATAAAATGGTGCAGACAAAGCCATCTGGAGAGGGACAGCAAAAGATTGAGAGTATGGTAGTTATCTATTGCTGTGTAACAGATTGCCCCAAAACTTGGTGGCTTAACACAACAATAAACATTTATTATCTTTCAAAGCTTCTCTGTGGGTCAGGAATTTGGGCTTGGCTGGACGTTTCAAGCTTAGGGTCTTGTATAGCTTGGTTGTCCTGGCGTGAGGCATCAGATTCCATGCGGCTGACAAGTTGGTACCGGCTGGTGGCGACGATGGGTGTAAGGTTGGATTCCTCTCAACATGGGCCTTTCCAAAGGGCTGCTTGAGTGTCCTCATGACATAAGGATTGGCTTCCCCCAGAGCAAGTAATCTTTAATTGCAAGCAAGAGGGCAGCTGTATTTTTTTTTTTTTTTTAAATAATCTAGCTTCAGAAGTTACAACACACTTGCACTTCTGCAATGTCCTACTGGTCATACAGGTTAGCTTATTCAGTGCAGGGAATGCAAGGGCACAAATACCAAAAGGCAAGGTTCACTGGGCGCTGTTTTGGAACTTGATTGCCACAGAGAAATAGTGAAGAGAGTGGTAGACAAATACAGACACACAGACCTATATGAACAGGAGAGGGGAGAAGACTGGGTAGTTGCGTCAAGTCCAGGTTGGGGGTGATCATGTTCTCCTGAAGGGCGCTTGGTTTATGACAAGTGTAAAGGCTGCTTAATACCAGTTGTTAATTCTAACCCAACGTGTCACATCTAGTATGCTTAATTGTACTCTCATTACAATAATCTTTTCCAGCACCAAAATGGAAAGCTTAGGTGCATTAAGGCATAGTTTTCTCAGAAACACCACAATTTTACCTTAACGGATAAAAATCTATATATTTCCCCTCCAACACACACATACACACACACACACACACACACACACACACATACACACACCCCAGTATCCGTGCTTTTACATTTCTGATGTCAAAGTCTCTTACCTGATACAGAAGAGGTATCAAATTAAGACCACTATAACAATGAAGATTGTATTCTACATAACTTGAAAGGAGTATTTATTCTGACATTTTTGCCCAAACACAGTAGGTTGTAGGTTATGATGTACTTCTCAAGTTGCTTTCAGAAGACAACTGTATCCCGACATTCGAGATCCCTAAAATGAGAGGCAGGTACATTGACTTTCTAAAAGTAAAAGTAATTAATTGTGTTACCTGTGATTTAATCCATTTGTTTTCTAAACATAATGATAGCAGATGTTTTTTAAGCATTTACTCTTTGGCAGGCACTATTCTAAGGGCTTTGCGTTTCAAGCCATTAAATTCCCACAACAACATTTTTATTCTGGTTTTCTAGTTAAATAAAATGAAACTTAGACACGATAGAAAGGCATTGAAGTCCGTGAAGTCTTTCTCTAGCACCTATAATACTCTGTCTGTCTATCTATCCATCCATCCATCCATCCATCCATCCACCCACCCGTCCATCTATCCATCCATCCATCCATCCATCCATCCATCCATCCATCCATCCATCCATCTGAGACAGAGTCTTGCTCTGTCACCCAGGCTAGAGTGCAGTGGCACGATCTCCACTCACTGCAATCTCCGTCTCCTGGGTTCAAGTGATTCTCCTGCCTCAGCCTCCCGAGTAGCTGGGATTACAGGTGCCTGCCACCATGCCCGGCTAATTTTTGTATTTTTAGTAGAGACGATGTTTTGCCATATTGACCAGGCTGGTCCCGAACTCCTGACCTCAGGTGATCCGCCTGCCTTGGCCTCCCAAAGTGCTGGGATTATAGGCGTGAGCCGCTGTGCCTGGCCTACTCTTAATGGTCATACTGCATGCAGGGTAGATTAACCCAGGCAAGTTCAAAAGAAGGATTAACTAACAATGACAGTGCTTTCCTCAGACTCCATGGACAGAATCTGTAGTATCCCCAGACTTCTCAAGAGTTAGAAAAAGAAAATGGAATGCTTTCTGAAAGCTGGGAGTATTTCTCCTGAGGGAAGGGGTCAACCTGGAGGTAGGTGGGTCTGATTTACTTTTTAAAGCGGTCATTTTCAATGGCTGGATTGGAAACAAACTCTAGTGAGGCAAGAGGAGACCTTATCATGGCAAAGTGAACAGGATGGTAATGAATGAGACTGTGAGATGTGGTAGGAAGTGATAGGAATTCTGAAACTATTTAGAATAGGGTCAATAAGATTTCTTTAGGGGTTAGATGTGGGGTATGGGAAAAGAAGAAATCCTCTGGCCTAAGCAGTTGGAAAGATAGAGTAGCTCTCAACTGAGATCAAAAGCTGTGAATGGGATGGGTTTGAGGTAAAGGGTCAAGATATGTAAAATAGGCAACTGGACATGCAAAAGCAGAGTTTGGGAGGGAAGTCTGGGCTAGAGATGCAAATTTGGGATTCCACAACATCTAGATGATTGAGATCACGAATGTGAATATGGGCAGATGAGGGAGGAGATCTTGCTGAGAGTAAGGAGCTGAGACCCTCCATCACTGAGAGTTTGAAAAGAAGGGGTGGAGTCAGTGAAAGATCCATGGGTTAAGAGGAAAATCAAAAGAGTGTGGTATTCTGGAAGCAAAGTAAGGATAATTTATCAAAAAGAGAGAATGAGAACCCATTGCAAACACTGCCGATAGGTCAACCCAAATGAAAACTAATAACTGACCATTGAATTTAGCAGCTTGGAGGTCACTGGATTTCTCAGTGAAAGCCAGTTTGGAAGACTGATGGGGACAAAAGCTTATTTGGTATGAATCTAAGACAGTATTAGGTCGTTCTTGCATCACTATAAAGAAATCCCTGAGACTGGGTAATTTATAAAAGAAGAGGTTTAATTGGCTCAAGGTTCTGCAGGCTATACAGGAAGCATGGCAGCATCTGTTTCTGGGGAGGCCTCAGGAAGCTTCCAATCATGGCAGAAGGTGCAGGGGGAGCAGGTGCGTTACACAGCAAACGCAGAAGCAAGAGGGTGGGGGGAGGTGTCACACACTTATAAATGACTAGACCTCACAAGAACTCACTCTCACAAGAATAGCATCAAGGGGATGGTGCTAAACCATTCATGAGAAATCCAGTCACCTGGCCAGGCACTCAAGCCTGTAATCCCAGCACTTTGGGAGGCCGAGACGGGCGGATCA
Organism: Rhinopithecus roxellana; assembly: GCF_007565055.1. Lineage (NCBI taxonomy): Eukaryota > Metazoa > Chordata > Mammalia > Primates > Cercopithecidae > Rhinopithecus > Rhinopithecus roxellana. Next base: position 34,720,437 of record NC_044554.1, read on the forward strand.
CAAGGTCAGGAGATTGAGACCATCCTGGCTAACACGGTGAAACCCCGCCTCTACTAAAAAATACAAAAATTAGCCGGGCGAGGTGGTGGGCGCCTGTAGTCCCAGCTACTTGGGAGGCTGAGGCAGGAGAATGGCGTAAACCCGGGAGGCGGAGCTTGCAGTGAGCTGATATCCGGCCACTGCACTCCAGCCTGGGCAACAGAGCGAGACTCCGTCTCAAAAAAAAAAACAAAAGAAATCCAGTCACTTGATGATCCAGTCACCTCCCACCAGGCCCCACCTCCAACATTGGAGATTACAATTCAACATGAGATTTGGGCAGAGACAAATATGCAAACTATATGAAAGACAGAATAGAGGAGAAAAATTGCAGAAAGTGAATTTAGACAACCCTTTCCAGGAATCTTAATGTAAAGGGGAACAAATAAATGGGATAATGAGGTGGTAGATGGCAGATGAAGAAGATCAAGAGTCATTATATGGAAACTACTAAGCTTAGTGTTTTCCTTTTGATAATATTTATTGTACTCCTACTGTGTACCTAATACTATGCAGGTATGCGTGTGTGTGTGTGTATATGTGTGTGTGTAAATATATATACACAGTGAAGCTGGGTGCAGTGGCTTATGCCCCTAGTTCCAGCTCCTCAGAAGGCTGAGGCTGGAGGATCACTTGAGCCCAGGGGTTTGAGGCCATCTTGATCAGTGTAGCCAGAACCCATCTCAGAATTAAATAAATAAATAAATTAATTAATTAATTAATAAAAAAGATCTGTTCCTCTCCTTGAGGCATTTATCTTCTGGTAAGGGAATTAGACTTGAAACTGTGTGTGGAGAGCAGAAGGTATGCTAGTTGCCCAGGTTTACAAGTTCAGTGAAGAATTCTGAAAAGGATAGTGAATTAGGTGGCATCTGAACTGAGTATTGGGACTTGTACCATCTGAATATTAACCTGCCTGCTTTTCATTAATATTTTCTAAGATCAGGGGAGGGGAGAAGCACAATTGTCCTGTTTTTTCTTGCCTTATGGTACTGAATTAAAAAAAAAAAAGACTTAGGATTGTCTTGGCAATGCGGGCTCGTTTTTGGTTCCATATGAACTTTAAAGCAGTTTTTTCCAATTCTGTGAAGAAACTCATTGGTAGCTTGATGGGGATGGCATTGAATCTATAAATAACCTTGGGCAGTATGGCCATTTTCACGATATTGATTCTTCCTACCCATGAGCATGGTATGTTCTTCCATTTGTTTGTGTCCTCTTTGATTTCACTGAGCAGTGGTTTGTAGTTCTCCTTGAAGAGGTCCTTTACATCCCTTGTAAGTTGGATTCCTAGGTATTTTATTCTCTTTGAAGCAATTGTGAATGGAAGTTCATTCCTGACTTGGCTCTCTGCTTGTCTGTTACTGGTGTATAAGAATGCTTGTGATTTTTGCACATTAATTTTGTATCCTGAGACTTTGCTGAAGTTGCTTATCAGCTTAAGGAGATTTTGGGCTGAGACGATGGGGTTTTCTAAATATACAATCATGTCATCTGCAAACAGGGACAATTTGACTTCTTCTTTTCCTAACTGAATACCCTTGATTTCTTTCTCTTGCCTGATTGCCCTAGCCAGAACTTCCAACACTATGTTGAATAGGAGTGGTGAGAGAGGGCATCCCTGTCTTGTACCAGTTTTCAAAGGGAATTTTTCCAGTTTTTGCCCATTCAGTATGATATTAGCTGTGGGTTTGTCATAAATAGCTCTTATTATTTTGAGGTACATTCCATCAATACCAAATTTATTGAGCGTTTTTAGCATGAAGAGCTGTTGAATTTTGTCAAAAGCCTTTTCTGCATCTATTGAGATAATCATGTGGTTCTTGACTTTGGTTCTGTTTATATGCTGGATTATGTTTATTGATTTGCGAATGTTGAACCAGCCTGGGATCTAATTAAACTAAAGAGCTTCTGCACAGCAAAGGAAACTACCATCAGAGTGAACAGGCAACCTACAGAATGGGAGAACATTTTTGCAATCTACTCATCTGACAAAGGGCTAATATCCAGAATCTACAAAGAACTCAAACAAATATACAAGAAAAAAACAAACAACCCCATCAAAAAGTGGGGAAAGGATATGAACAGACATTTCTCAAAAGAAGACATTCATACAGCCAACAGACACATGAAAAAATGCTCATCATCACTCGCCATCAGAGAAATGCAAATCAAAACCACAATGAGATACCATCTCACACCAGTTAGAATGGCAATCATTAAAAAATCAGGAAACAACAGTTGTTGGAGAGGATGTGGAGAACTAGGAACACTTTTACACTGTTGGTGGGATTGTAAACTAGTTCAACCATTATGGAAAACAGTATGGCAATTCCTCAAGGATCTAGAACTAGATGTACCATATGACCCAGCCATCCCACTACTGGGTATATACCCAAAGGATTATAAATTATTCTACTACAAAGACACATGCACACGTATGTTTATTGCGGCACTATTCACAATAGCAAAGACTTGGAATCAACCCAAATGTCCATCTGTGACAGACTGGATTAAGAAAATGTGGCACATATACACCATGGAATACTATGCAGCCATAAAAAAGGATGAGTTTGCGTCCTTTGTAGGGACATGGATGCAGCTGGAAACCATCATTCTTAGCAAACTATCACAAGAAGAGAAAACCAAACACCGCATGTTCTCACTCATAGGTGGGAACCGAACAATGAGATCACTTGGACTCGGGAAGGGGAACATCACACACTGGGGCCTATCATGGGGAGGGGGGCGGGGGGAGGGATTGCATTGGGGAATTATACATGATATAAATGATGAATTGATGGGTGCTGACGAGTTGATGGGTGCAGCACACTAACATGGCACAAATATACATATGTAACAAACCTGCACGTTATGCACATGTACCCTAGAACTTAAAGTATAATAAAAAAAGAAAAAAAAATGACTTTTGTATCTCAGTTTTCTTGTTCATAGCCGAGTTACTGATTTTGCTTTAACCATTCTTTGTGAACTTCTGGAAAGCCCAGTAGGCATGTTTTGAAAACATGAATAGGTTTTCACATAGACTTATCTGCATCCTCCCCATATTCAGTCACCAACACACAACAGCCAAATGAATGGAGACATGATGACATAGGAAATAAAGAGAATGGGACATTCTATTGAAGATACATGGATGAGGTCAAAGAAGAAAGGCATGCACTGACTTCTTCATTCATTCATGCTCTGTACAAGTATTTATTATTTAGGATAAATTTTAGGCAAGGTCATGCAAAAGCTTAATTTGGAAATTGAATATAGGGAACAAAAAGGAAGAATGGGGAAAAAGCAAGCAATGAGAGAACTGGCTTTTAAAGTTAGAGCCTAGAAAGACATGACGACATAGTAAAAACAAATGGGCTTTAAAATCACAGCATACTTGGGTTCGGATATCACACCTACTGTTACTAGTTATCTTGAACAAGTTCGTTACTGCCCTGAGTCTGCAATCTTTATTTTAGCAGTAATTCTACCACTCGAGGTTGTGATAAGAATTATAGTGGCCAGCAGAATATTTGCACCTAGCAAATACTCAAAAATTCTTTCCTCACTGCTATCATCTGAATGTTTGTGTGTCGCCCCCGCCCCCCGACCCCCGCCCCATAAAACTCCTATGTTGAAATCCTAAACTCCACGTTTGGAAATGGGGTCTTTGGGAGATGCTTAGGTCATGAGAATGGAACCCTTGAAAGGGATGGGTACCCTTCTAAAGGAAGCCTGAGAGAGACCCCTTGCCAGTTTTGCCACATGAGGACAGACTGAGAAGGTGCCATCTATGAACCACCAAGTAGGTACTAACCAGACACTGAATCTGCCAGCATATGGATCTTGGACTTCCCAGGGTCCAGAAATTTGAGAAGTAAATTTATGTTGTTTATAAGCTACCCGTTTGTGGTGTTTTATTATAGTTGCCCAAATAAACTAAGATAGTCTTTTTTTTTTTTAAGGAGAAGTCTTGCCCTTGTCCCCCAGGCTGGAGGGCAGTGGCACGATCTCGGCTCACTGCAACCTCCACCTCCTGGGTTCAAGCAATTCTCTTGCCTCAGCCTCCCGAGTAGCTGAGATTACAGGCACCTGCCACCACGCCTGGCTATTTTTTTTTTTTTTTTTTTTGTATTTTTAATAGAGACGGGGTTTCACCATGTTGGCCAGGCTGGTTGCAAACTCCTAATGTCAGGTGATCTGCCCGCCTCTCAAAGTGCTGCGATTACAGGCGTGAGCTACCACGCCTGGCCAAGATACTCATTTTTCTCCCCATTTTTTCTTTAACTTGATCTTTCTCATTATTTCTTTCAGGTTATAGAGTTTGATAGTCATGCTGGTTTTCGAAACAAATAAATGCAAAATTGTTGTCTTTCCCCCCACGCTTTCTTCAGGAGCACTAACAGTATCCCATGAGTATTATGAACATGAGTGAAAAAAGTCACCAGACACCCAACATGCAGTTAAGCATGCTGAACATCAGCAATACTACATTCTCAGTTAGCAGAAAGGCTGCCTGGAATTTGTTCATGAATAGGATCCTTCAGGTAGTTCTCCCTACTGTTGAACCATCTCCCCCCTTATCCTCCATTCCCCTGCCAGTCTTAATGACTTGTAGCTTCTGAGATCACATCAAAGCGAAGTACATGGGGATTAATGAATAGCTCATCTGACAAAAGGTAGGGGGTTCAGGTAGAAGGAATGTTTGTGCTTACAGTAATTGTGGGAAGCTGATTGTCTATGGAAGGGGACTCTCTTTGGTAGCTCTTTTATAGTAAGAAAGTTGGAGCAGTTAATAATACAGGAAGAAAGTTGAAATGTGTATTGCAGTACCAGGATTCCAATCAATTCTTTAACAATTGTGAGAAAAGGTGGGAAATATGTTAGTATATTTAGAATCTGAATGAAATATTATTGAAATTATTACTAGCACTTAAAAAAAGATAACATTGAGTTGCCACAGTATTTGGCTAAATTCATGTGAGAATTCCAAAAAATAACTTGAAGAATTTCATGTTGGGTATAGTGACCAAATATTAGGCCTCAGAAGGAGTTCTTATAACTTTTTTAAAAAATGATGAACAAAGTAAAAGAGGTACGCTCTTATTTAAAAATTCATTTACTAAAAACTAGGGCTTCTGTATGACAAATTGGAGACATTACTCTCCTTAAGATATCTTAATGTCAGCCGGGTGCCATGGTTCATGCCTGTAATCCCAGCACTTTGGGAGGCCAAGGTGGGCGGATCACGAGGTCAGGAGTTTGAGACCAGCCTGGCCAACATGGTGAAACGCCGTCTCTACTAAAAATAAAAAAATTAGCCCGGCGTGGTGCTGGGCACCTGTAATCCCAGCTACTCAGGAGGCTGGGGCAAGAGAGTTGCCTGAACCCAGGAGGTGGAGGTTACAGTGAGCCGAGATCGCACCACTGCCCTCCAGTGTGGGGGCGACAGATTGAGACATTGACTCAAACAAACAAACAAAAATATCTTAATGTGTCATGGAGGTATAACGTTAAAATGTTTTTCTTTTCCCTTCTTTCTGCTAATATTTTATCTTAGTCTTATGCAGGCTAATCACTCTTTTTCTTTAAAAATTACTGGAGCAAAGTGGCCAGGTTTTTAAAATAATAAAAAGCAGAAAGGAAAGAAAGTGTGGGTTCAAATTAAACCTGGAGGACCTGATAAAGGGAGAAAAGTAAATCAACATGTATAATATGAGTGCTTGAAATGCTATTCTCGGCACCTTCGACGTGTTATTTAACCCTGAAAATAACTCGGGGAGGCAGTATTGTAGTCCTCATTTTACCTAAACACATAAAATTACATTTTAAATGTATTTCGAGCACTAGTGACAGGGTATTCATGATTATTGGGTGTGTACAGTTTACTTGTAGTATCTGATTAAGCAAACATTATCTAGATCAGGGGCGTCCAATTTTTTGGCTTCCCTGGGCCACATTGGAAGAAGAACAGTTGTCTTGGGCCACACATAAAATACACTAACACTAACACAGCTGACGAGCTTTAAGAAAATAGCAAAAATATCTCACAATGTTTAAAGAAAGTTTACGAATTTGCATTGGGCGACATTCAAAGCTGTCCTGGGCTGCATGCAGCCCGTGAGCCGTGGATTGGGCAAGCTTGATCTTAACAAAGAATACTGGGTGTGTCTCTTGAGTCCTTTCAGTTCACCTGGACCTTCCCTCATCTACTCAGATACTGAGAGATTTTTCGAAGCATATTGACACCTTTTCATCAATGCATTTTCTTTAAACAATGAAACAATCAGGTATTTCTTTGATACATATGTTCCTTCCACTGTGTTGTAAGTTCAACAGAAAAAAAAAAAATTAGATTCTTGTTCTTCAAAGAAAGTTTATTCTTTTTAGGGATACAATATGAACCTATTTGAGGGAGGCAATGCAGTACCAAAGTGCTACATTTTATAGCGTAAATAATTAAAATTGTAGCATTCAGGAGGAAGTCATCTTTGTTATTTGGAAAACATAGGAAGTTTTCATTAAAAAAGTAAAGCTTGCGTTTTGCTTTGATGTTTCTCTGGATTAAGGATGGAGAAACGGTATAGGAGCAGACAGGAGAGCATGGGCATCCTGATCATATGCTATGTTAAGAAAAGCGTTTATCTAAAGTAATTTGAAAACTCTGAGATCACTCTAACTCAAAATATATCTTTCAAGGCAACCTGTCCTGTTTCTGCTGTCAGTAACGCTTACTTCTGGGATAAATAATGTCTCTAGAAGTCATCATTTAAAATGTTTATCTTTTGAAGAGGCCAAGAGTGGGTTTTTCTCTGACTGGCATAAAAGAAAGGCGTGAAGATAAGATATGATCCATTGTGGAAAAAAAAAAAAAAAAAAAAAAAAAAGGTATACATGCAGAGGTCATAACAAAGCAGAGACATCAATGTCATGTTTTATTTTGAAATATCCAATGTGAGGCAATCGATAAGTAAATTAGCCTGTCATTAGAGTAATTTACCATCTCTAACAATAGTAGGCATTTCATACATATTTTTGACTTTTGAATAAACAAACTAACCCAACTAGCATTAATAAGGTTTTTGTTTTTTTGGTAACTGCTGAGTATTGTCATTAACCCTTTAATAGTACAACTAGCTCATGTCAGAACGTGTATGTGATTTCAGCAGGAGGTTATTGACTAACTTCTAAAACAAAAATCAAATGGAAGTTATTAAATTCAAAACATATTCTTGAAATGTTCTGACTATGGAAATATTAAACCAAAATATGCTCGTTTTGGGTGCTGTGTGAAAAATATTATTCCAAATCAACGTTTTCCTAAGTCGATTTCATGAAATGAAGTTTCCATGGGAAATTACGAGATGATATTTGAGCAGCAGAGGGAGGTTCTGTGGTGAAGTAAATTTGGAAAACACTTATTCAGGTAAACAGGGTTTCTGTTTACTTGTTTTTGCTGCAAACTACCTAGAACGTCTAACATGCTGGCATCCATCGTGGTTTCCAAGAGGTGAACTGACAAAGTGATTCTTCCAATCTGTATTTGACCCTGGAGTAATATTCTATAGAAAGCACTTTAGAACATGTTCTAACACGATTTGAAATTCTAAAAGCTGTCCGTAGATATTAATGCTTTTTCAAAGGAAAAAACCCTCAATTTAATATATATACATGCAACATTAATTTGATACAGGCTATTTCAAATAAACCCAATGCACTTTTATTTTGAATTCTACATTTGTGGAGCAGAATCAAAGAAAACATATAAGACTCTGAAGTTTTATAACTACAAGTTCACTGGAGAGACCCTTTATCTTGTGTCTACTTTCAGCTATGTGAGCAGTCACAGTATGAAAATACACCAGCACAAAAGTCTGTTGTATAGGAGAAGTAACCTTTTTTTCCTGCTAAATATCTTCTGTCTGCTTCTTTTACTCTTCTTTCCTGCAGGCTATTTAATTTCCTGCAGTGTTTGTTGATAAATTTTTAAAATACCTGGACCAGCTAACAAAAGAGGAGCTACCAGAGACTGGCCTTGTGTTTAATCCATCTCCAGCAATACAGGGTCTAACTGTGTGTCACTAATTGTGGCTGCCATTAGCCTCCGAGTGTAGGTTCAGCATTAACAACAACTTGATGAATGCATGGCCACTTTATAAACTAGCATTGGCATCTTCTCCTTGAATTTTTTACACTAAATCTAATGCGTTTATGTTCTTTCTGTGTTCAGTGCTTTGTGAATGATCTTGTTAATTTGCTGTATAGTTTGTGATATCCACACTGAAATATCTTAGCATAAAACTTGGCATAGTTATTGAATTTAAGGATGTGGGTATGTAAACAGAATTCAGATATCTCTCTGGTATTTTTCTGGATTTTTTCTTTCTTTCTTTCTTTTTTTTTTTGTAGAGACATGGTTTCACTATGTTGTCCGAGCTTGTCTCCAACTCCTAGGCTCAAGTGATCCTCCCACCTCAGCCTCCTAAATTGCTGGGATTACAGACATGAGCTCCCATGCCCAGTCAATGTTTGGTATTTTTCAGAGGCAAAATCTAGAATCAGCTTTAATCTTTTCTCTCAGTTATGTTTTGTCCTTTGAAAAGTAGGGGTATAATACAAAACAAAGGGACAGCAATTTCTCACCCCTTCATAGCTATCTATTTGTGTGTATTTTGTTCTACCTTGACATGACAGTCTAGGGAAAGTAATACTATTATGCTGTCTGTCTTTAACATGATCATAAGTTTGCTTTCCAGCACACATACCAAGCAACATCTTTGTTACCTTTCCCTAAATTACAATTTCTTACTTATTAAGGTTGTTAGATGTGTTGAAATAACCACAATTGGAAAAGCAACCGACTGTGATTGATTTTTGTTCTTTCTTTACTATATAGGACTGCCTTTGACTTCAAAGAGTTATCTTGGTTCAGAAAAGAGGCCAGAGCAGGAACCTGTGAAATAATTCATGGGAGAAGATGGAAGTAAATGATGAGTTCATGTGCCTCTAGTCTCCAGTAATGGCATAAATCCTTAGGGAAGTTCTTTAATGTCAGCCTGTATGCCTGCCTGTGTCAAATCACATATAGGCTAGCATGAATTAGGAAATCTGGGGAATGAACAAAAATTCCTTTATACAGTTGTTCATTTTCAAAAGATGTCACATAGATTTGAAGATACAGGAAGAAAGCAAAACATTGCTCTCATTTAACCATAAAAACTGTATTCGCATGTTTATAAACACAAAGACCATTCACATATGGCTAAGCACCTTTCTGGAACAAGAGAAAATGTGGTTGATTGTGGGCTAAGGCCTATCTGTGACTTCTCAAGTCCACAAATGAGTTTATTCCCAGACTGAAAATTTTAAGGTCTGTTGATTCTTAAAATAATGAGGAAGGCAATGAATATATAGCATGCTTACTACTGTGTCATTTAAATCATTGGATTTTATAACAGCCCTCCTCTCCCTGGGAGAATAAAACTTAACATGTATATGTGCTGTTTCCTTTGCATTATATGATACAAGTTGAAGAATATTCTCTTAGGGAGCTAATATCACAAGTTGAAAAACACTTCCTTCTTTGCTTCGCCATTCTTAATGGAAGTCACCTAGGAGCACCAAACATGCTAACATATTCAGCTAGGCACCGCCAAACCATTAAGCAGGCCACAAACCAAGGAAAGAAAGTCGTCAATTAAGAGACAAGAACTAACTGTAACACACTGAAAAGAAGACAGCCCAAGAACACAGGAATTCCTCTTTGATGAGTGATGGAGAAGCCGCATTCTAACAACAGGTCTCGTTGTCAGAAACACTGTTATCAGACACAGAAGCACAGAGATCTGGACAAGGTGTACCTTCCTTTCCTTGTTCTGCTGGTGCTCTCTTGAGCCCTCCACTCTCTGCCACTCAATGTCCAGAATGCTACAGGTTACCCATAACCCTTCTGAAATTGCTGTATTTTCTGATGGGAACCCTAAGAGTACTGCCCTTCAACAGGAAACTGGGTGGCGATCCACCTGTATGATAAGTCATCACCAATTCCTGTTCCTTCTCTGCTGAAGCCAATGTAATACTAAGGAAATCCGAATTTCTAAAACATCTGTTTCATCAGCTTTTTTTTTTTTTTTTTTTTTTTTTTTTTTTTTTGAGACAGAGTATTGCTCTGTCGCCCAGGCTGGAGTGCAACGGCACGATCTCGGCTCACTGCAACCTCTGCCTCCCGGGTTCAAGCAATTCTTCCACCACAGTCTCCCGAGTAGCTTGGATTACAGGCACCCTCCATCACACCCAGCTAAGTTTTGTATTTTTATAGAGACAGGGTTTCACCATGTTGGCCAGGCTGGTCTTGAACTCCTGACTTCAGGTGATCTGCCCACCTTGACCTTCCAAAGTGTTAGGATTACAGGTGTGAGCCACCACACCTGGCCTCATCAACTCCTTCTATTAGAAAGAAGGTTTTGTTACCTCTTTGAGCATTTGCTTTTTTTTTTTTTTTTTTTTTTTTTTTTTTTTTTTTTTTTGAGCATTTGTTTTAAAAGCGTGCTAGGTTTGGCATCTAGGGATGGTCATTTGTGTTATGTTTAGTATATCTATCTTCAGAGAGAATTATTTATATAATGGAGAATGGTAGAAAGAAACAAATCTCAAATTTGTGTGGCAAGCTATTCAATACAAATCAACTTGGGGGGAAATTCTATACAAAGGAATAAAGGCAGCTCTTACCTAAAAGAAAATAAAAACTTTTTTTTTTTTTTTTTTTTTTTTTTTTAAAAAGCAAGGCCAGGAGTCGTGGCTCATGCCTGCAATCCCAGCACTTTGGGAGGCCGAGGCAGGTGGATCACTTGAGGTCAGGAGTTCGAGACCAGCCTGGCCAATGTGGTAAAATCCCATCTCTACTAAAAATATAAAAATTAGCTGGGTGTGGTGGTGCCCGCCTGTGGTCCCAGCTACTCAGGAGGCAGGAGAATTGCTTGAACCCTGGCAGCAGAGGTTGCAGTGAGCCGAGATTGCACCATTGCACTCCAGCCTGGGCAAGATGATGAGTGAGTCTCACTCACCTGGGAGTGAGACTCCCCATCTTGAAAAAAAAATTTTAAAAAAAGCAGAATACATTGTAATGGCTGCTGAGAAGCAGCTCTCTATGTATGTTTCTCTTTGTGTGGCACCTTTCATTTAGGATAGGTTTCAAACCCACAGTCCCATTGCTGCTAGTTTGGTCTCTGGAATTGGCAGGTATAGGTAGGAATCCTTATCTGTGTGGTCCTATGTTATCTCTGCAAGCTTCAGTTTTTTCATAGGTGAGACATAATTAACAATAAGATATCAGATACTTTGTAAAGTTGTTGTTAGGATTAAGTAGGGTGAAAGTTCCTAGAATTATTCAGCACATATTGCAAACATTTTTTGTGAGGGTTAAGTATGATAAGCCATGTAAGGGTCATAGACGCATCCTGCCCTGGTCTTCAGTGCACATTAACATCCCTTCTCTTTTCCCCTTCTTAATGATCATTTCTTCTCTCCTTCAGGGAAAGCACAGATTGCATGTAGACACTGGAATGGAGGGTAATTGGTGCGGCCTTATTCCTGTTGGACAGCCTTGTACGCAGGTTACAACCACAGGCCTCAAGTGGAACCTCAGTAAGTAGAACCTTTCCATAAAGGAATGATGTTTTTTTCTTTTTTTCTCTGTTTCTTTTTTTTTTTTTTAATGTCTCTGTGGTCTATACCTAGGAGGAATTGCTGGGTCTTATGATAACTCTATGTTTAACCTATTGAGGAACTGCCAGATTACCTTTCAGTGTGACCGAACCATTTTACTATGTGCAGTGTAAGAGTGTTCCACTTTCTCCACATTCTCAACACTTGGTATTATCTGTTTGCTGGTTTATAGCCATCCTAGAGCATGTGAAGGTGGCATCTCATTGGGGTTTTCATTTACATTTCTCTGATGACTATGTCAAGCATCTTTTCTTGTGCTTATGGAACATTCATATATCTTCATTGGAGAAATGTCTGTTCAGCTCTTTTACCCATATTTTAATTGGCTATTTTTACATTGAGTTATAAGAGTCCTTTATGTATTTTAGATGCAAGTCTTTTACCCAGGTGTGTGACTTGCAAAAATTTTTTAGCCCTTAGCATGTATTTTCACTTTCTGAAATTTAATTAACTAAATTAACAAATGTTAATGAAGTCTGTTTTTTCTTTTGTGGATCGTACTTTTGGTGTCATATCAAAGAACTCTTTGCCCGGGCTTCTTCACGATTTTGTGTATTTGAAAATCCTACTTTACTTTCCTAGAGAAGCATCAAGTTCTTTTCGTAGTCAAATCTCTGACATAAGATTTGCTGCTCTTATTAAATTTTAAAATGTTTTCCAGTAATTGTGAACTGTATTAGGTCCTAGTAGTACTAAAACTGAGTTAAAAATATTAAAAAGTAAGGGGGTCCTGTTCATGAGATAAATACTGATTCCGAAAGGAACCATCAGTCATTGTGAAATGAATCAACTCTAGTCTTTCTAAGAATAGCAATAATTTAATCAAAGAGCTCTGATTGAATGTCAAAGGAACCATCTCCTGATTGACCAGTATGGCAAAGTTGTACAAGTAAAATATGGAACTATGTCATTCTTTTCTAACAAGCACTTAGATTCCCACAAGAAAATAAATCTTTTTCCAAGAAATAAATATTTTGAAACACAAAGACTTGTAAAAAGACCTCTCTATGAGCCACTGCTGAAACAATTAGGAAAAACTAGAGATATTTTGAAACAAATGTCTAGAGAGCTCATCAGAATTTGAAAGGACTGTGAGAACACATCTCCTCCAGTGCACAGAAATATGTGACAGGCTTTGAAGCTGTTTAGCTGAAATTGACATGAGCTCTCATTGGAAGCTTTTTTGAAAACATTCTGGTCCCAAATAACTGTTTTATTTTTTATAGTTCTCATTATTTCCAAGGGCACCCAATCTAGACAGTGGTGAACTTCCTGCTGGATCTAGGTGCAATCACACTTTTCAGGGCTGGCACCATGACAAAGGAGCACTGAGCAAAGAGGAACGTTGGCACTAGGAGCAGGTGCCCCAGCTTCCTTTATCTTACAGTAATAAAAAAGAGTCATACATTAGACATGATTCTTCTGGGATCTTTAGAATGTTCTTTGATCCTGTACTTCCCACAGCAATATGCACATTGTATTAGTCCATTCTCACATTGCTATAAAGAACTACCTGAGACTGGGTAATTTATGAAGAAAAGAGGTTTAACTGACTCACAGTTATGCAGGCTTACCAGGAAGCATGACCAGGAGGCCTCAGGAAACTTACAATCATGGTGGAAGGTGAAAGGGAAGCAGGCACCTTCTTCACATGGCAGCAAGAGAGAATGAGAGCGATGAGGGACGTGCCACAGACTTTTAAACCATCAAATCTCATGAGAAGTCATTCACTACCACGAGAACAGCAAGGGGGAAGCCCGCTCCCATGATTCAGTCACCTCCCACCAGGTTCCTCCACCAACATTGGGAATTACAGTTCACCATGATATTTGGGTGGGTACCTGCAGTCAAATCATATCACACATCCTAGTTCTGTGTAAGACTTTCTCTGGTAAGGGGGCCTTTAGCATGATGAGGACAGGGCTCTTAACCTTCCTGAGATAACTTTTGATCCAACCTACATGTAATATGCCATTACTTATTTATATAGTTACACAACACTTTGACTTTTGAAGTAATTATTTCTTCTACAACTTCATAAAAATAAAAAAAAAACTTCATGGAATATGCAAAGCAATAAAGTTGAAACACAAAGTGTTTCATCAATTACCTGTTGTAAAAGCACTAATTCTTGGGGTCTTCTGATAGGTAATATTGCCTCATTAAAAGTTAATAAACATAAATGTGACATCATGTTGACTTGAAGAAAAGTGGGTAGATTTCATTCACAGAGAGGGTCCCTGCCTTCCTCAGTGCTGTTGTCTGTGAAAGCAGAGCCCTGAGGTCAGGGTTATTTTATCAGTCATGGCTGCAAAGGGACAGGGTGAAGGTGGGCTTGCAGAAAGAGAAAGAGTATGCAGACATTTAGTCGAGGGCAGCTCACTTCTTGAGTTAATGGGAGTAAGCAAGTTTTTGTGAAGAAACTTGTCAAGGTCCTCAGGTGTGGCCCCGAGGCTTGATCTCTACCTGTCTCCACCCACTCTTAAGTACATGATGCCAGAAGTTCTAAAAGTAGTTGGATTTATCTGTTACCAGTTTGCAATATTTCACATGCCATTCTAACATTACGAACAATTGTATGAATGATACCTAGGTACCGATCACCGAGGAGTGAACCTTTTCAAATATTATTACTGAAGCTGCCTATATTTACAGTCTTTTATTTCATAGCAATATGCTATGAATATTCTTTGACTTGTGTCTTGCATAAGAGTTTCTCTGGGATATATACAGTTGGGAGTAAAATAGCTGTGTCATAGATAATCACATCTTCACCTTTATGAAATACACATATTGCTCTGCACAGTGGTTGTACCAGTGTGCACTCAGCCCAGGAATACATAGAAATTCCCCTGCTCCTATTCCTCAACAATTCTTGCTATTATCAAACGTAATCATTTTTGCCAGCCTGATGAGTGTAAATGATATGTTTTTGTGGTCTCTGCTGATAAGGCTAAGCATCTTTTTGTAGTTATTATTCATGCTGGTTTCTTATTCTGTGAATTGTTACCGTCTTTTGCCAGTTTTCCATTGGGATGTTAATTCGTAGAAGTTCTAAAGACTTTTTCCTGGCTGTACTTTGACTTTTCAGTTTGTTTATGGTGTTTTTATATAAACAGAGTTTATCGAGTTAAATGTAGTCAAAATTTACCAGATTTGTCATTTTTGTGTAAGTCACCTTTCTATTCCCCATGGTCATAAAGATACTCTCATTTAAGTTTTAAGTTTCGTGTTTAGGTCTTTTCTTTCACCTGAAATTGATTTTTGTATATGATATGAGATAAGGAACTAGTTTTTTAAAGATAATGAATTGCCCTCACATCATTTATTAATCCTTTCTCCAGTGATTTGCAGTGTATGTAGCACAGGTGTTCATATGTATGGGTATGTTTCTTAGATGTGTTTTGTTCCTTTGGCTTACATACTTCTTCCTGTGCTGGAGCCACACTGCCTTCATTACCATAGCTTTATAATAAATATTGAAATGTGCTAAGTTGAGTCCTCAGACCTTGTTCTTCAAAATTGTCACTCTATTCCTGGCTTTTTGCTCTTGTTTGTTTTTGTTTGTTTGTTTTTGACACGGAGTCTCACACTGTCACCTGGGTTGGAGTGCAATGGCACAATTTTAGCTCACTGCAACCTCTGCCTCCTGGGTTCAAGCGGTTATCCTGCCTCGGCCTCCTGGGATTACAGACACCTGCCACTACACCCAGCTAATTTTTTTTTTTTTTTTTTTTTTTTTTTTTCATTCTTAGTAGAGACAGGGTTTCAGCTGGTTGGCCAGGCTTGTCTGGAACTACTGACCTTGTGATTCACCCACCTTATCCTCCCAAAGTGCTGGGATTACAGGCGTGAGTCACCACACCTGGCCTGCTCTTCTTTATAAATTTTAGAAGTAACTTGACAAGTGCCTCTCTGACACAATTCTAATTTTTACTGCAATTACATTTAATGTCTAGATTAATTGGGGAAGAAAATTTCTACATGAAATTGGGTCTTCCCATCCACAAATTTAGTTTAGCTCTCTATTTACTTAGAACCTTTAAATTCCTTTCAATAATTTTATAATTTTCTCTACAAACATCCTATGCATTTTTATAAGGTTTATTTCTATAAACCCTATATTTCGTGTCCCTGGTACAAATTATACTTTTAATAAATTACATTTTCTGTTTGTTGGTGATACATAGACGCATAATTCATTTTTGTGTCTTTTAATATGAATATATTGATGAACATTTATTGTATCTGAAAATGTGACTATAGAGTCACTTGGTTTTCTATACACAATCGTATTTCTAACAATAATCAAATTTTCTTCTGCAGTCTGTAACAAATAGAATTAAGTTATTATAATGGACTGAAATGGTGGCTTAAAAAAAAAGCCTTTTTGTTGGTTTCCTCATGTAACAAAGTACAGAGGTAAGTACCTATGGGGCAAGGGTTCTACTGTTTCCTCACCCTTTCCCTCAAAATCTGAGATGTCTGTTGCAACTCCAGCTGTACTCTGCCTAGTAGGCATCAGAAGAGAGGAAAGGGAAGGGAGCAGGAAGGGTCTGTAACAGGAATCAGAGGCATCAGAGACATCAGAGATTCCTGGCATTCTCAGAAACCCTTCCTGTGTCTCATCTTTTGCCTCAGTGGCCAGAACTGTAAAAAATAGTCACCCTAGCTTCAAGGGAGGCTACATGTGCAATTTTTTATCCAACTACATTGTCACTCCAAATAAAACTGAGGTTCCATCAGTAAGGAAGAAGAGAATGACTAGCGATCTGCTCTTCTGTCAAAAAATGCCTCTGCTTCATTCATCATTTTGAACATTTTATCTATGTGTATCATAAAAAATGTATTTTCATTGTCTTTCAGCCATATTCATATGGATTGCTGTTGTTTCTCTTGAAAAATCTACAATCAATGAAATTAATTCTGATTTGTTTATAATCTGTCAAATGTTCCTAGACCTTATGTTTTGCTTAGGTATTCTAAAGTTTTACAACAATATGTTTACATGTAACCTTTCTTTTGTTCTAGTTGCTTTTTATTTAATCTGCTAATTGGCATAGTTCATCAATTACGAAAATTCTCAGCCGTTTCTCTTCTTTGATTGCTTCCCCTCCATTTTTTTCTATTCTTTTCTCCTTGAACGTTTTAGTAAATGTAGAACATTTAGTAAACGTTTTAGCCCTCATCATCCCTCTTCCTTGTTTATTCTTTGTGCATTCTAAGTTATTTTTTTTCTTTCTTTTTTTTCATCTTTCTTTTCACTTTTTCTGTCTTTGGCTGTTTCTAATCTGCCATTTAATGATTGTGTTTTGAATTTCATAGATTTTATTTTTCACTCTTTTTTATCTCAAGAAATTTAAGAGCACATCTTGTTTTGTGCCAGTATTGTAATTATGTATTTAATTTTTAAATACGTAAGCAGATTTTTAGAATACTGGAAATTGAGATGAATTATTTAATCTATTAGATTGTTAAAAATGTCATAATTTAATTGATAGGAGTTTTTTTAGATATTTAAAAATTGGGGCCTATTATAATAAATGGTATCTTATATTTGGTAGAATACAGTATGGTATTTGAGCATTCTAGTTTCTTCATCTCTTTTTTGACCTAATTCTGCTATTTTTCCTTTTCTCTTATTTTTTGAGAGGGAGTCTCAAATTTTCTTTTTCCAATTATTTTTAACTTTTAGGTTCAGAGATACATGTGCAAGTTTGCTATGCAGGTATATTGCATGTCATGGGGGTTTTATATACAGATTATTTTACCACCCAGGTACTAAGCATAGTACCCAATAGGTAATTTTTCAATCCTTACCCTCCACCCTCAACTAGACATTGGTGTCTGTTGTTCCCTTCTTTGTGTCTATATGTACTCAACATTTCGCTTCCACTTATAAGGGAGAACATGTAGTATTTGGTTTTCTGTTTTTGTGTTAGTTCACTTAAGATAATGGCCTCCAACTCCATCTGTGTTGCTGCAAAGGGCATGATCTTGTTCTTTTTATGGCTGCGTGATATTCCATGGTGTATATGTACCACATGTTATTTATCCATTCTACTGTTGATGAGGATTTAGGTTGATTCAGTGTCTTTGCTATTGTGGCTAGCGCTGTGATGAACATACATGTACATGTTCTTTATGGTAGAATCATTTATATTTCTTTGGGTATATGTGCCATAATGGGATTGCTGGGTCAAATGGTAATTCTGCTTTGAGTTCTCTGAAAAATCACTAAACTGGTTTCCATCACGGCTGAACTAATTTCCATTCCCACCAGCAGTGTATGTGTGTTTTTTTTTTTTTTCTTTTGAGACGGAGTCTCGCTGTGTCGCCCAGGCTGGAGGGCAGTGGCGCGATCTCGGCTCACTGCAAGCTCCGCCTCCCAGGTTCATGCCATTCTCCCGCCTCAGCCTCCGAGTAGCTGGGACTACAGGCGCCCGCCACCACGCCCGGCTAATTTTTTGTATTTTTAGTAGAGACGGGGTTTCACCGTGTTAGCCAGGATGGTCTCGATCTCCTGACCTCGTGATCCGCCCGCCTCGGCCTCCCAAAGTGCTGGGATTACAGGCTTGAGCCACCGCGCCCGGCCATGTGTTCCTTTTCTCTTCAGTCTCACCAGCATCTGTTAATTTTGACTTTTTGATAATACTGCTGTTTTTAAATATTTCCTTTATTCTCACTCATGATAGACACTTTATCCTGTGTTTTATATATTTGGTTGTCTTCCCCCCCCCCCCCCCCGTAGAAATATGTAGAAGCTTAGGTTAAGCATGTTCTTTGACATGAGATTTTAAGTTGCTTCTGCCAGTGCCCTGAGGTATAACGAATCCTGGAACACTTAGCTATCTCGGTATAAGGTTTTCCTGAAGACACTTTCCGTGTTAATTAAAACGACAAGGAATTGAGGTGTCTTTTTTAGTTTTTACCACTGTGAAAGCCCAGGCTGATAGAGAGGTGTTTCCTTGTTCTGAACCTTTTCTGGCGGACCAGTTATTTCCTAGTCGCTATGGTCTGAAGGTTTATGTCCCCCTCCCCCCAGTTCGTATGTTGAAACTTAATCATCAATGTGATATTATCAGGAAGTGGAGACATTGGGAGGTGACTAGATCATGAACCCTCATGAATGGGATTAATGCCCTTGTAAAAGAGGCCTGAGAGAGACACTTGCCTCTTTCACCACTCAGTAAGAAGGCACCATCTGTAAACCAGGGAATGGACCCTTCCAGATGCCAAATCCATGGTGCCTTGATCTTGTAATTCTTAACCTCTAGAACTGTGAGCAATAAATTTCTGATATTTGTAAGCTATCTAGTTTATGGTATTTTATTAGAGTAACCCATATAGACTAAGACAGAAGTCTACCCTTCTATTAAAGATGTAGCACTGAATTTATATAGAACCTCAGTCCTAACTCTTACTTTGTCGAGGACCAACATCTTGATTCTTGATTGACATGTATCTGAAAAGAAAGGCATCTTAGTTAAGGAAAGAAGCCAACATTATCTGTGCAGGTGCCCTGTTTTCCTTCAATTTTAGATCACTGAAGAGTTTATTTTCTTGTGAGCTTAGCATGTTAGTTACGGAACATTTATAATAAATTAGGTATTATGTCTAAGAGTCTGGTATCAGGAGAATTTCATGATATATGGGCTACCATATGGCCAGAATGGAAACCTTCCACATCTCCTAGTTGAGGTTGCTTGAGTAGGACAAGTGTAGCAACAGGGAACCCTCTGAAAGGCAAAAGTTAACAACAAAGGCTCTGGCAAGGTTTTTCAGAGGCCACAATTATATTTTGAAGTGACTCTACTCAAACTTTTGACTCATGGAAACATATAAATACAAATCATTATTGTAAACATTCCAACACTCATATTCTCACCTTTGGGAAATCTGAATTTCAGACTTACTCTGATTTTTGAAGTTCCAAATGGAGCCACTGCTCATCCTAATCATTAACCCTAGAATCCTGCCCCTTTTTGGATATTTTTCAGAACCTAGCACACTGGCTTCATCCTCCCCATTCTCTTGTCTCCCTACTCAGCCACATTCCATACTCTATTCCCAGAACAAAGATCCTCTTCAATAATTTACTAAAACTACCCCAGTCTTTCAAAATCTCCTGCCAGGAGATAGCTACTTAATCTGACTTATATATTTGTGTTAATGGGTGTTAATAGCTCAAAGTTGGATTTCCTTTCTAGATAATCCTGGTGAATTTAGCAGGGTGTATTTAGGTTGATATTCCGTGTAATACCTATACAGTCAAGTGGCAGTATACTCTATGTATGGGTTTGTGGTATTTCCAGAAGTTTTCGACTTTTCACAAAGGATGAGAACAATAATCAGAATTGTAATATTAATGTTCATATTATATTTCACATTTTTAAAAAGTCTTTTAAATATTACAATAGGTCTGTGTGACAGGTTGGATTTTCTGTATTTTTCAGATATGGAAATAGTAATTAAAATCTCTAGTTGGCCTAAATTTACATAATTATGGATTATTGCACTCAAAATTTGAAATCAAGTCTTCAATACTATTTATCTTTGTTTCTAATTAGTAAGTGAAGGACTTACATAAAACAAGTTGATGTTGAAAAAATTTTAATTTGGAATAAAGACAATGTAAATTTGGGATAAAAGATGAACTTGGGATAAAGAGAAGATAGGAGGAAGGTAACTAGATGGGAAAGCAAAGGTGATACGAAAGAGAAGATAATGGCACAGGATGGAAAGTAATGGCAAGAAAAGTGACATTCTGAGGGACAGAACTTTTAACTTTTCTACACTTTTGCCTAAGGAAAATATTAAATGGAGTTGCCTTCCGTTTGCCCAGGCCCCTTTATATAGCACTCATGTTGAGATTGAAATTATGTATTCATTGTTCTTTCTTTTATGTTTTTTTTTTTCAAAGAAATACACAAGTAAATGACAAAGAAATAATTTCTCAGCATTGACTAAAAGAGACTCAGCTCTTTTAACCTAGGGGAAAGAGTTTTGAAAGGGAGAAATTATGAGAAAACAGTTTGAAAAGATTTTTCATCTCCGTGAACATAAAAAAGCTGTAATAAGCATATAAAGGTACCATGGTTTTCTGCAGGAGTTTTCTATGAAAATTTTTAAGTGCCAGCCTAACAAGGGAACAGTTCATGCATCTGTAAAATTACACGTGTTAATAATGCATTTTCAGTGAGAAATGCTCTTAATTCTCACTCCACTGTAACTCACAAAGTGACTGTAGGCAGTTGTCATAGTATAGCTACAGCTATTCCCACTTAGGTTATAACCTCTTGTGAGCTAGTGCCACTAATGGGTGAGATGTTTTGTGTTTTTAAATGTCTTTGTTATTGTATTAATTATTGATTTTCCAGACCAGTGCTTTAAAAAGACACTCTGAAACTGTGACATCAGTATTTCTTGTCTGAGTCAAGGACGATGTCTTTCATACTGTAAGTCATCTATAATCAATAACTTACTCTGAATTGAATTAAATATGTTAACATTTTTCCAGAAAAAGAAAGATGCGTTACAGATCAAAGGTGACAATAAAGTTGGCAATCTTTTCCCCTCTGGTCCTTCCTAAAATAGATGCTAGCTGAGGTCTTTCACCCCCAAAACCCTTTTCTCGAGTTAACGAGTTGGTGAAATGATTGCATTTTATCACATTTACGATGCCATTGATAGTAAGATACATAGTATTTTATGTATACTAAGAAAAAATATACTAATTATAATTGCAGAGATATAGGAAAATATCCATGTTAGAACTGATGAAATTTGATAGCTCAAATCAAATAGAAAATTAAGTTATTTATAGACTCTGTATATTAGACCTTTGTCAGATGCATAGTTTGCAAATATTTTCTCCCATTCTGTAGGTTATTTACTGTCTTGATAGTTTCTTTTACTCTGCAGAAGCTCTTTCGTTTCATTAGGTCCCGTTTGTCAATTTTTGGTTTTGTTGCAATTGCTTTTAGTGTCTTCGTCATGAAATCTTTGCTGGATTCTATGTCCAGAATGGTATTTCTCAGGTTATCCCCAGGATTTTTATAGTTTTAGGTTTTACATTTAAGTCTATACTCCGTCTTGAGTTGATTTTTGTCTATAGTGTAAGGAAGGGGTCCAGTTTCAATCTTCTACATATGGCCTAGCCAGCTACACCAGCACCATGTGTTGAATAGGGAGTCTTTTCCCCATTGCTTGTTTTTTTCAGCTTTGCTGAAGATCAGATGATTATTGGTGTGTGGTATTACTTCTGGGCTCTCTATTCTGTTCCTTTGGTCTATGTGTCTGCTTTTGTACCAGTACCACGCTGTTTTGATTACTGTACCCTTGTAGCATAGCTTGAAGTCAGATGATGCCTCCAGCTTCGTTCATTTTGCTTAAGAATGCCTTGGCTATTCAGGCTATTTGTTTGGTTCCATATGAACTTCAAAATAGTGTTTTCTATTTCTGTGAAGAATCATTAGTAGTTCAATAGGAATAGCATTGAATCTCTAAATTGCTTAAGACAGTATGGCCATTTTAACAATATTGATTCTTCCTATTTATGAGCATGGAATCTTTTTCCATTTGTTTGTGTCATCTCTGATTTCTGTGAGCAATGTTTTGTAATTCTCATTGTAGAGATCTTTCACCTCCCTGGTTAGCTGTATTCCCAGCAAAATACAAACAACCTTGTTAAAAAGTAGACAAAGGACATGATCCGACACTTTTCGAGAGAAGGTATACATGTGGCTAACAAGCATATGAAAAAAATGCAGAACACCACTAATCGTTAGAGAAATGCAAATCAAAACCACAGTGAGATACCATCTTACACCAGTCAGAATGACTATTATTAAAAAGTCAAAAAATAAAAGATGCTGGCAAGGTCACAGAAAAAAGGGAGTGCTTTATACTCTGCTGAGGAAGTGTAAATTAGTTCAGCCATTGTGGAAAGCAGTGTGGAAATTCCTCAGAGAATTTAAAACAGAATTACCATTTGACCCAGTAATCTTACTTTTGAGTATATACCCAAAATAATAAAAATATTTCTGTCATAAAGACACATGCATATGTTCATTTCAGCACTATTCACAATAGCAAAGACATGGAATCAACCTAAATGCCCATCAACAGTAGACTGGATAAAGAAAATGTGATAAATACACACTATGGAATACTATGCAGCCATAAAAAAGAACAAGATCATGTCTTTTATGGGAACATGGATGGAGCTGGAGACTATTATCCTTAGCAAACTAACACAGGAACTGAAAACCAAATACCACATATTCTCACTTAAAAGTGGGAGCTAAATGAGGAGAACTTATGAACACAAAGAAGGAAACAACAAACACTGATGTCTACTTGAGAGGGGAGGGTGGGAAGTGGGAGAGAGCAGAAAAGATAGCTATTATGTACTGGGGTTGGTACTTGAGTAATGAAATAATATGTAAAACAAACCCCCATGACATGTGTTTACCTATGTAACCTTCATATGTACCCCTAAACCTAAAAAGAAAAGTTAAAAAAAAAAAAAAAAGAAAAAAGAAAATGTGGTACATATAAACCATGGAGCACTATGCAACCATTAAGAAGAATGAGATCATGTCCTTTGCATTAACATGGATGGAGCAAACTAATGTAGGAACAGAAAACCAAATAACACACCAAGTATTCTAACTTATAAGTGGGAGCTAAACAATGAGAATACGTGAATACAAAGAGTGGAGTGGAACAGTAGACACTGGGGCCCACTTCAGGGTAGGATTAGGGAGAGGATCAGAAAAAATACCTATCAGGGGCCATGTTTATTACCCAGGTGATAAAATAATCTGTACACCAAACCTTCATAAAACGCAGTTTACCTATACAACAAACCTGACCATGTACCCCTGAACCTAAAATAAAAGTGAACAGTGAAAAATAAGAAACAGAAAGATTCCTGAATGCATTTTGATGGATTGTTAGGCCTAGTGTAAAAGATCCTTTCAGGGTTATCTGATTCTATAGGAAACTTAGCCTTTCATTGTTGTTTATTGTTTTGAAACTCTGTTTAGTTAGAAGCTAACTGGTAAGGGGCTGATGATAATGTAAATGATTACTGTTTGTAAAAGTCAAATGAGTTTTTGTTCTGTTAAAAATGCAGTGGATTCTCACCCTATAGAATTGGCCAGTTTCCTATTCATTAGCAAACTCATGTCAGCATTTGCAGTTATCTGTAGATGTCTCTGTCCTTTGTAGAGTCTTCTTGAAGCGGGTTTTTTTTTTTTTTTTTACAGGTTTTCTCATTAATTAATGACTTAAATAAAATATCTGTCATGTTCATTTTATATTCGTATGAGCTATTATTTTACCTTTTAAAAACTATTTGTTAACAAACCAAACTGCAGTCACTCATGATATTGTAAGGATCACAAGCTGTTGTGGTCTTTTTAAAAAAAAGTTTATTTTGTTATTGCAAAATACCATTTAGCTTCCAAGTAGAGGTCAGCGGTAGCCCTGGAAACAAAGAGCTGGTTATGTCACTTCCCTATTTGTGTAGTGGGAAAAGGTCTCACAAAGAGCTATGCTGTGCTATCTTTGTATAAAAAGGATCATGGCCATGACTTTGAGCCAAGTGAAGCAAGAGGAATCAGATTTATGATCCTGATCTTCTAGGAGGCAAGCGTTGATTCTAGTTCTAGTAAACTAAGCTAGGAAGAAATGATAGCTGTTTTTTTAAACGTTTTTTGAGATGTAATTCACATATCATACAATTCACTCACTTAACATGTATAGTCAATAGTATTTAGTATATTAAAATATGTGTGCAGCCATCACCAGACAAATTTAGGAAGTTCATCCTTTCAGAAAGAAACCATGTATCCTTTAGCTGTCACCCTCACAGCCCACCATCCCATTCCTTTTTGCTCCAGCCCTAAGCAACTACTTCTCTATTTCCTGTCTCTAGATTTTCTTATTCTAGTCTTTCATATGAATTGAATCATGTAATTGAATCATGTAATCACAAAAATAGGGATTTTTGTGACTGACTTCTTTCACTTAGCATAACATTTTTAAGGTTCATCAATGTAGAAATTTATCAGTATTTCATTCACTTATATGGCTGCATAATATTCCACCATATGGTTATACCACATTTTATCTATTTGTCAATTAACATTTGAATTGTTTCCACCTTTTGCCTATTGTAAGTAATGCTGCTATAGACATTCATGTACAAATTTCTGTGTAGACATGTCTTCATTTTTGAGGGGTATATACATAGGAGTAGACTTTCTGGGCATTATTGTGTCTTTATGTTTAATTGCTGAACAACTTCCAGACTGTTTTCCAAAGGGACTACACCATTTTCTATTCCTACCAACAGTGTATGAGAGTTCCAATTTTGCCATGTCCTTGTCAACGCTTATTTTTATCTGACTTTTTGATTCTAGCCAGTCTGGCGTGTGTGAAGTGGTATCTCACTGTGGTTTTCATTTGCATTTCCCTGATGAATAATGATGTGGAATATGTTTTCAAGTACTTCTTGGCCGTTTGTATACCTTTCACGCAGATTCTTCAGCCATTTTTTAATTGAGCTATTTGTCTTTCAATCATTGAGTTGTTAGAGTTCTTTATGTATTCCAGATACAAGTCCCTTATCAGATATACTTTCTTCTATTTTGTGGGCTCTCTTTTTGCTTTCTTAATGGTGTTCTTTAAAACAAAAAGAAAAATTGCTAGTGTTGACAAAGTCTTATTTTTTTCACTTGTTACTTACGCTTTTTGCATCATATCTAAGAATTGGTTGTAAAATCCAATGTCATGAAAACTTATTCTTACATTTTATTTTAAGAATTTACAGTTTTATGCTTACATTTAGGTTCTGGATCTGTGTTGAATTAATTTTTATAGTTAAGTAATTTTGTGTAAGTTATAGCTAGGATTCTAATAGAGATTGTGTTGATTCTATAGAGTATTTTGGAGAGTATAGCCATCTTAACAATGTTGTCTTCTAATCCATGAACATGGAATGTTTTTCATTTATTTAGATCTCATTTAATTTCTTTTCATTTTCTTTTTAAATAGTATAAGTTGCGTACTTCTTTTGTTACATTATTTAGTATTGTTTTCGTGCTGTAGTGAATGGAATTCATTTTATTTTGGGATTATTAATTCCAAGTGTATAGAGATACAGTTGATTTCTGCAGTTTATCTTGTATCCTGCAACCTTGCTGAACTTATTCCTTAGGACTAATGTATTTTTAGCGGATTTCTTAGGAGTTTCTATATACAAGATCACGATTTCTGTATATAGAAGTACTTTTACTTCTTTTCAAATCTAGATGCTTTTTATTCCTTTTTCTTGCCAAATTGTCCTGGCTAGAACTTCAGGTACAATATTGAATAAAAGTGTTGAGAGTGTACATCCTTGTTGTGTTCCTGATCTTAGGAAGAAAGCATCTAGTTTTCTATTCTCAAGAATGATGTTAATGGTGGGCTTTTCATAGATGTCCTTTATTAGATTAAGGGAGTTATTTTTTATTCCAGTTGTTGAGTGGTTATATTATGAAAGTGTGTTGGATTTTGGATCTTTCTGCATCTGTTGAAATGAACATTTGATTTTAAAACTTCTATTGATATGTATGTTTTACATTAATTGAATTTCAGATATTAAATCAAACTTGCATCCCTGGAATAAATCCCACTTGGTCATAATGTGTAATTATTGCTATATGTTACTGGATTTGGTTTCTGACTATTTTGTTGAGGATTTTTGCATCCATATTCCTAACAGGTATTGTTCTGTGACTTTCTCTTCTTGTGATGTCTTTGTCTGGTTTTAGTATCGGGATAATACTCTTAAAGTTCAGGTATTCAAGAGAAAAACTATGAAGATAAACTATTTTTAAGATAATGCTCTTAAAGTTCAGGTATTCAAGAGAAAAACTATTAAGATAAACTATTTTTAAGATAATGCTCTTAAAGTTCAGGTATTCAAGAGAG
This sequence comes from Rhinopithecus roxellana, assembly GCF_007565055.1. Taxonomy (NCBI): domain Eukaryota; kingdom Metazoa; phylum Chordata; class Mammalia; order Primates; family Cercopithecidae; genus Rhinopithecus; species Rhinopithecus roxellana. The sequence goes on from NC_044554.1 coordinate 34,747,188, forward strand.
AAACTGGGGAAGCCAGCCAAGGCAGCAAGAACAACCCAATTAAAGTAGAGCTAGCAGGCAAGATGCAGAATGTGGGGTACATGACACAGAGGGATTTTTACAGTGTAGAAGATTTTTATGTTTGACCATATATTTGAAGATAGATGGATAGATAGATAGATAAACAGACAGACAGACTTAGAATGGGTGTTGTCTGATAGGTAGATGAAAAAAATTGACAATATTTGTTAAAATTTTCATGATACAAGTTTTTTTCAGATTTATCAGTTCCCTATTGCTGCTATAACAAATTGCCACCAACTTAGTGGCCTAAAACAACACAAAGTCCTGATTTTACAGTTTGGAGGACAGTCAGAAATGAGTCTCATGATACTAAAATACAAGCATTGGCAGAGCTTCATTCCGCCTGGAGGCTGCAGGAGGGAATATTTTTCTAACCCTTTCCAGCTTCTAAAGGCCACCCACACTTCTTGGCTCCTAACCCTTTCCTCTATCCTCAGGACCTGGCAGCATAGCAGCATCAAATCTCTCTCCCTCTTTTTCTGACCTCTCTTTCCACTGTCACGTTTTTTTTTTTTTGTCTCTGACTCTGCGTCTTCTGCCTTCTTAAGGAACTTGTGACTACACTAGGACCACCTGGATAGCCAAGGATAATCCAATCCCAAGATTAATCAGATTAATCATTCTTAATCCATCTGTAAAGTTCCTCTTGCCATGTAAGTAGCATATTGGTAGGTTCCGGAGATTATAATTGAGGACTTTTTAGTGGCCTGTTATTCAGCCTACCATATCAGATAGTAATCCAGTGATTTTCTAAAATAATACTTCTTGAATACAGCTATCATGCCACTGAATCTGTACAATTCCTCTGAAAAATCAATGTATAAAGACAGGGTATAATTGTATTCTTTTTGAAAAACTGAATGTCAGCGTTGTCATTCATCTTGCCTCAGGTAACTTGTGGTTAAGAATCAAGACATAAACAAATTGTGCAGGTTGGATTTATTTGATGCCCTCAACAGGGAATGAGGGCTACCATTTCCATTCAAGATAGTTGCTGTTCTCCAAAATTGTAGTAAGTTTAGCCATCTGTGTATTTTGATGCTTCAGAGCTAGGAAGGAAGTCAGCAGGTTTAGTTAGGCTAGAGCTCACTCTTCACTCCATGGCAGGTTGTATCTAGTCTCTTCTTAGACATATGTTTCCCAGCCTATTTGCATGTCTTCTCTTTTTTTATGAGAGACTGATACTTTATACCGATAAGAGGCAGCAATCTGATGTGGAAATAAGATTTTCAAGGCTCTAACAACATGTGGCTGTAAAGGCAACAAGAGAGAGTCTAACTTCCTCCCTCTTGTTTTTGTTGCCTTTCTGGCCACATGCTGTTAGTCTCCGGACTCTAAGGGTCCTTACAGATCAGTCTAGTAGTTGCCAGTTACTTCACTGAGCACACATACACCATTAAACTGCTGGTGGACTACTTATGTGGCTATCACTCTTACTCCTCTCCCTTCCACATCTACATATACCTACACTCGGATATAATACAAGTTTAGTTTGTTTATTATGCACAAGATTTGGTCAGTTGGGGATTATAGACCACAAAACTGCCATGTTTGATGAGTTCCGATTATTAGCATTGAGGAATGATTGCACCAGTTGGCAATCAATCGTGGGAAACTCTCGGACTTAGCTTTTATGAAGAAGGCAAAGTCTGGGGAGGGGGTTGATTAGCAGGAGATATTATTTCTCTATAGAGAAAAATACATGGAAAAACAAGATTACTTTTTAGATTATGTCATTCTGAAGATTGCATAGTATTCTACTTGTAAGCAAATACATTTTCAGGCATATGAGACTAATGACACACAGCCAACTGCAAACTAGGATTTAATAACATATTCCATTAATTCAGCTCCAGTTCCATTTTCCGTGTTGTAGGATTTGAACCAGACACAAATGATTTCTCTAAAGTCCTTGCCCTTTTGTGATTCTGCTGAGAGCACAAGGAACCCACAATAACTTACCATATGCCGTAGTTATCCTGTTTTGTTTCTAAAAAAACTCCCAACAACCGGACATACTTGTTATGGTTGATTCTTGGCATTTAAATATGAAAACAATCAATGTTCATTTGTAGAGAATATGACAAGTGGGAATTTGTGTGCAGGCCAATTTTTCATTGACCTGCATTCAGGAACATTATTATAACTCAGGCTTGCCTCCCACGTTGTTTAAATGAGTTGATTTCCCAGTATTTGTGTGGGCAGGTTGAGTGATGAGAATGACGTCAGTGTAAACACGAGTCCCTTTCTGTTTCCCCTCCTCCAGGTTTCATTTTTGTGCTGAATCAGATGTGAGCTCTGTGCATTCAACCATCCAGTTAATACTCTGAGACAAGAAAGCAATAACTTTTGGTGATTACATGAGTTGTAGAGAAAGAATCAAGGGGTGCAGGTGAAATAAACTTTTGCTCTGGAAACGGCACACTGGGTATAATTTTCTGCTGGTTCCAAATAACAATACTTTATGTCTTGAATAAGTCTTTCATGTATCTCCTACCTGTTGTATCTCTATACTCATTCTCGTTCTGCTATAATATCAACTTTTTTTAAATGTAAAGTATTATCATCCCCATTTTATAGATGAGAAAACTGAGACACAAGATGCCAGATGAATTGTCCAAGTTCATATTTTCTAACCTAGTCCTCTATATACATGAAGTGGATTCATCACTAGTTATTTACATAACCATTTTTAAAATCGTTGGATGTGGTATTAGTGAAATAGCCTATTTCCAAGTCATTTTTCTAAATGACCATGAAATTTTTCTGAAATTGGGCCAGCTCAAAGACAATCAAGACAGAAAGCAAACATCTTAGCAGTTAAAATCATGTTTTAGGCATCATCCAAGAGATTCCTTTCCACTCCCTGAACCACAAGTGCACAAGCTAGTAGATCTGTAGAGTGTGTAATTTAAGTGTAAGTTAGGCTTACTGTGATATCTGATTTCTAGGGTAATTATAAACTGTATTCATTCATCGTGATTCTCAAGGAATTTGTGGTAAGGATTCGAGGGAAGGAAAAAGATATATTTAGCACCCACAAAAGGGAATAAATGGTTAAAACAGTGTTTTTGATTGTCTAAAGATTAAAGGGTGAAAAAGAACAATGTTAATAGAGCTAGGAAGACAAGGTTGCAGGAGATTTAAACTGCATGCAGGTTTTTCAGCAGTGAGCCACCACTTTGTCCTCTATATTGTTTGGAGATCAAATTGTAAAAAAGCTAAAAATACTTGGAGAACACTAAGGTTTAAATTAAAAGGAGGGGAGATCAAACTGGGGAATGCCCATTATGCAGACCAAAATAGAAGTATCTGCATCCGAGAGCTTTTACGTATACCCATATATCCCAAATAGTTAGTAGTGAAGTATTTGCATAGCTATATGCATCTATGGCTATACTTCAAGGAAAATCAAGGCATAGGTTACATGGAGAGCAGGTAAATTCCCAAGCTAAAAGGGTGCATCAGGGAATCATACAGTATTTTCTTTCCATTCCAGAGAAAAGAGTAGAATTGAACTAGCAGGAGAGGGTAAAGATCCTCTGGCTTTGAGAATATTATAAAAGAGTCAAAAACAAGAAAAAATCCATGCTTTTTAAAATTTTTTTTGTTTTTTAACTTTTAGCTTCAGGGTTCATGTACAGGTTTGCTCTCTAGATAAATTACATGTTGTAGGGGTTTGCTATACATATTATTTTGTCATCCAGGTAGTAAGTGTGGTACCCAATAGGTAGTTTTTCAATCCTCATCCTCCTCCCACCCCCCTCCCCGCTTCTGCCCTCAAGTAGGCCCTGATGTCTCTGGTTCCCTTCTTTGTGTCCATGTGTACTCTGTGTTAGCTCCCACTGAGATCAATGCTTTAAACATCTTGACAAAAAACTCTCGAGATTATTGCATAATATATAACTTGCCTTCTCTGTATGCAATTTATACCTTGAGTTTTCCTTAAAATGTAGCAGAAACAAAGTATGTGTCTGTTTACTTCAATTCATAATGAGGAGGGAAGATGACAATAGTGTTCGAAGTCTGACTCTGCAGCTAATGAATTAAATGGTACCACAAGTAACATGGATTCTTCATATATACAAATATAGATGGTATCCAAGGTTTCTTTTGGTTTGAAAACCATGGCCACTGAAGCCAAAGAAAAGGGCATGAGTCCAGATCCTAAATGTCAGGAGCTTGAAGTTCTAAGGAGGCATCCCTCTCCTTCTTATGTTCCTGTGTGGCAGCAATGAACGGTCCCATGAGAAGCTGTAATAGGATGAGACTCAGGGGACTTTTGGTTGGAAGCTGTGTTGGGGTGACATCGCGTTGTGCATACCCGTCTCTTGTCAGTTTTATGAGATGTAGTTCACCGTATGACAGTGGCTTTGAACATTATGGAAGAAGACGTCCTATTGCATCACTACAGTTTATCATCTCCTGCTGAAGGTTCTCACTCTTCAGAAGTTCCCAGCCAAGCGAGGACTGGGAAATTATTATTATTCCTCATTTACACTGAGACAGAGTTGAAGCTCTGGCTGCAGTCAATAAATCACTTTGATGATGATTCATTAGCCGTGTTGAGATCCCCCAGCCGCTCCAGTGCCAGCATCACACTTGGGCTGTCTTCTCATCTTAATTGCAAGGTTTCGCTTTTGGAGAAGCACATCAGCCTTTTCCACTCACCTGTTTTCTGGACACATTTAATTTCAAATTAACAAGTTTTCTCTCGCAACTATCTCTAAATCCGGTTTTTCGTCTGTGTGTGCGTGTGTATGTGTGTCTTAATGTGCTTAGGAAAAAAGGAAAAACCTGTGCTTAGGAAAACAGTGTGTGTGTGTGTGTGTGTGTGTGTGTGTCTTAATGTGCTTAGGAAAAAAGCAAGAATGCATTCAGACTCTGTTTTCTTAACTACAGATGATAACTAGTTTTTATCTTAACCATTAAGAAATTAGTTATGTGCACTGTACAAGTGGCAAGTCTTCCAGGAGAGAGAAACAAATTGTGGACAATTTAAATTTGACATACAATTAAGAAAAATGTAAATTGAAACTTGTGGTGTTTTCACTAACTTGTATCCCACCAAATGCTGATTTTCTAGAGATAACGGTGAAGAGGTGCCATTCCCTGCCGCCATGGTACATGCCAACTACCATATAAATTTAATAAATAGGGCTCATTCCCTATAAATGGGTGCAGTACTAAAGGGAGGAAAAATCTGGCTTGTGCTTGTAGGACAAAGTGAATGAGTCCAGAGATAGCCCTGGCAGCCTTCTCCTCCTCATCCCCTGTACTGCAATGATGATACAAATATGAGCTCAGTTCTCCCCTATCCTTACTATGTAGCTGTCTTTCTTTAAAATGAGTAACTTTGAACTAAACTATCTCAAAATCTTTTTCATCTCTAGCATTAGTCTTTCTTCTTTATTCTCAGTAATAGAATTGTGCTATTTTATCCTCTCCTCCTGAGAGCCTATTAAAAGCATTTGAGGTCCAACACATATTCCATTTTCCCCATAATACATGACCTCACCCCCTGATAGTCTCAGAATGTGTTCTCCCTTTAACGTCTCCCCCTGCACAAATTTTGCTCATCTACAAGGGCCATTTCAAATCACATCCTTCATGAACCTTTTATAACTAAATGCAGTTTCTCTTTCCTTTGAATTGCTAAAGTATACCATGTAACTCTGCCATATAAATAGCATCATTTTTTGTGCATATTTCTTATTCCCTTGACTAGAATGGATTTGCCTCAAGAATTTGATGCTTGTCGTCTGTGTCCCCTCCTAGTCATCCAGAATAGTGTGCCTTTGCATATTTTATGTAATTAACCACCTTTTTTAAATCAGCAAGTGCATTTTACCCACATGAATTCTGTAATGGGACACAGAATCAATTGTGCTATGGTAAAAGATGTTCAAGCAAGAGTTCTTTATTATAACTCTTAAAGCAATTAGAAGAATGAAGGATAAGTTCCATTTTAAAGGTAAAAATATTTGCAAAACCTGCCAGAAGTTGATATGGCTTAAAGTAATATGACCCAAAATGTGCCTATTACAAAAGAGGGTTTTTGAGTCTGAGTGAGTGTATGTGTGTGTGTCTCTGTGTGTGTCCAGACAGGGGCTGACCTAGGGAGTGGCAGTGGAGGAATTTTTGGAAATCATTGCCTTTTGGGGGATTTGGAGTTTTAAATGAATCCTCTGCTCCCCAAGATTTTTTTTTTTTTTTCCTAGCTCATTTCTTTACTGCTCTGAGCATGAGTCAAGATCTAAAGCATTTCATTTAGATTAATTCTCCTTTTAGATGTTGAAAATTGTACAGAACTCTTATTTGAGAGCAGGTATCATTATAAAAACAAAGGCAGATGAAATTGGTTCTTCCATTATTGTGTCCTCATTCATGAAACTTGTAATATTTGCTTTGCAAAAAGAAAGAAAACAGAAAAATCCCAGTTCACCTTACTCTACTGTTTCCCACAGGCATTCATAATGGTGTTACACATATGTAAAAGGTGGGTTTATGTTTGTTCCAGTTATTTTGTATGTTTTATCCATGTAACTAGGTTGTATATTCTTTTAGTTTATAGGCCCTTCATGTTTTGCTCATCGTACTTAGTAAATCCTTAATATTAGATGCTTAATTGGCATTGATTAATAATAGGATTACTTATCAGGGTTGCTGCTTTTAAATATTCAGACCTTACACATTTTTCTGTCATTGTTAACTAGAAGAAGTAACTAAAGGGGTTACTTAGCCCTGGGAAACGGTCATATTTACAGATTAGTAAAAAAAAAAAAAAAAAAATAGCAGATCCTATGTAAACAACAAAAGGCAAAGAATGCACTGTGAGCAAGCCAGGAAGAAGTTAGCCAAGAATTAAGGTATCATTTAAAGAGGGATTAATAAGTTGGATCATATGTAAAACAGATTAAAATTGTTGGATTTTTACTAAAGAAATAGGTTGGTCACTCTTAAAAATGCAGAGGAGTAATAGTGTAGTAGGAATAGAAACCAGATTTCTATTGATTAAGGAGGTGTTAAAAACATATTGAAAGCACACTGGCAGGAAATTATTAAGCTTTTAAAAAGAAGTTTATCAGTGAGACAAGAAGATATATACATGTGAGGGCTTCATTATCAGGAGGCCTTTATGTCCAAGATGAAAGGAGCCTATTTATGTTGAAAGATCAAAAGGACCAGGAAACTCCAGAGATCCAGGGAGAGACGGAAAAAATGGGGAGAGGATGGGTGAAGTGTGGAAGTGGTATTCCTCGAGATGGAAGATGGAATTCAGACGGGGGGTGGGAACCTTTCGAGAAAAGTATGTTTAGCTCCACCTTTGAAAGTAGAGACGCTCAAGCCTGTAATCCCAGCACTTTGGGAGGCCGAGACGGGCGGATCACGAGGTCAGGAGATCGAGACCATCCTGGCTAACACGGTGAAACCCCGTCTCTACTAAAAAAAAAAATACAAAAAACTAGCCGGGCGAGGTGGCGGGCGCCTGTAGTCCCAGCTACTCGGGAGGCTGAGGCAGGAGAATGGTGTGAACCCGGGAGGCACAGCTTGCAGTGAGCTGAGATCCGGCCACTGCACTCCAGCCTGGGCCACAGAGCGAGACTCCGTTTCAAAAAAAAAAAAAAAAGAAAGAAAGTAGAGACAAAGAACGAAATGAGAGATGATGAGTTAGGTATGAAGGTGAAGACACTCAAGAGATGACAGCACTGATAGGTGGCAAGAGTCTTTACCAAGATGGAGACCACAGCATCGGGGATAAGGCACTGGGTTAAGGGTAGGATTTAGAAAGTTTACTTATCAAGGAGAGTGGGTTCAATTTCGAAGCCACAACAGGGACTAAACTATGTTGAACATAAAGGATTTTTCAGTTCTGAATTTCCCTCTAGCAGAATTGTAGTAGGAAATAGTGGGCAGAGTGGACTGGAGCCCCTGACTGTGGGCAAGCCTGCCCTTGGGCAGCCGTTCTCAAGTGCCACAATATGTCTCAATCATCTGTCATTTAGGCCCCAAGTACTCTGTAACTAAGTGTAAGTACTCATGATTTTGATTCAGTTTTTAAAAACTCATTAAAGCAGATTAAAATTCACTCCTAAAATAGTGCCTCTCACTGTCAATTTAGTGTACTTCCTTGAATTGAAAAGAAACCTGTGGAGTTAGAATCAGGGTTATGGAAATGATATGTGCTTTCCTCCTCATCTGAAGGTGACTCATGGATTCATCTGCTGTTACAGATTTACCATTAATTGTTACGGCAGTCACAAATTATTTAGAGTTTTGTGGTTCAAGTTTTATAGTTAGTTGGGTTTTCTGTGTAATTTTTCTGATGAATTAATTTTTTTCTCTGAGACAAGGTCTCGCTCTGTCACCTAGGCTGGAGTGTGGTGGCACGATTATGGCTCACTGGAACATCCGCCTCCCGGACTCAAGCAGTCCTCCCACCTCAACTCCCCAAGTAACTGGAACTAGAGGCATGTGCCACTATGCCCAGCTAATTTTTCATAGCTGGTCTCAAAGTCCTGGCTTCAAGCAATCCACCTGCCTTGGTCTCCCAAAGTATTGGGATTACAGGCATGAGTCACTGCCCCTGGCCACATGAATGAATTTTTAATAAAGAAGGTATTGGGCAAAAATACAAAAAATTAGGCATGGTAGTATGCACCTGTAGTTCCAGCTACTTGGGAGGCTGAAGTGGGAGCGTTGCGTGAGCCCAGGAGTTCAAGGCTGCAGTGAGCCATGATCGTGCCCCTGCACACCAGCCTGGACAACAGAGTGAGACCCTATGTCTTTAAAAAGAAAACAAGAAGGTATTGGCTGGGCGTGGTGGCTCATGCCTGTAATCCCAGCACTTTGGGAGGCCGAGGTGGATGGATCATGAGGTCAGGAGATCGAAACCATCCCAGCTAACATGGTGAAACCCCGTCTCTACTAAAAATACAAAAAATTAGCCAGGGCATGGTGGCAGGCACCTGTAGTCCCAGCTACTCGGGATGCTGAGGCAGGAGAATGGTGTGAACCCGGGAGGCACAGCTTGCAGTGAGCTGAGATTGCGCCACTGCACCCCAGCCTGGGCGACAGAGCAAGACTCCGTCCCAAAAAAACAAAACGAAACAAAACAAAACAAAACAAAAGAAAAAGAAAATAAGAAGGTATTGAATGGAAGAAGAAATGAGAGTAGCGCGTCAACAAATTTCTTGCACTTGTTTCTAAGCAATCTAAAAATACGGTAGGGGGTAAAGGGGAGGTCAGTTTGCCATGTCAATTAGTATTTTCAAAAAAAAAATAAAGACAAGTTTTTAAACTAGAAGTCACCAAATATGTTTCGTGTACACCATTTCTCAATAGAAAATGCCCCTTTGCTTGCTTGGTCTGGTCCTGGGTCTTTTTCTTCTTTTTATCTGTAAATTCTCCCTAAATGATCTTACCATGACCCATGACTTTAAATACATCTAAATGCCATTGTTTCTCAAAAACATAGTTCCTTTCCTGCCCTCTCTGGCTATTCTTCATTTGCACCAAGATTCCTGGGATGTAAGCTCACTAGAGCATAGAAACTTCATCTGCTTTGTTAACATCTTATCTCTAGTGCCTTCAAGAGCACTGAGTTACTCAGTAAATCTTTGTTGAGTGAATGCCAAAGAACCTTGTCTAACCCAATAACTATAAACAAAAACCTGATTTTTACCTCACCTGTTCTCACTGTTTTCCCCATGTCAGTAAACCACCATCTACACAATAGCTCAAACCAAAAACCTTAGATTCATTCTTCCCTTTTCTCCATCTCCTAGTCCCATCCTAGTCTAGGTGATCTCTCCCATGGAATCCTGCAGTGGTCTCCTTCTTTACTGATCACTTTGTCTAATCATTCTTTGCAAAACAACCAGAGCAATCTTTCTGAAGCCAAAATAAAACTTATGTCATTCCCCAGTCTGGCACCCTCTAATGGCTTTCCTTCACATTTAACATAAAAGCCACACTCTTGCCTGCATCTCATGACCTGGTTTGTTCTCTGTTCCCCAGCCTGCGTGCCAGTTTCCCTTCACTCACTTAACTCTAGTCTCAGTGACCTTTCAGTTTCTGCCTTAGGCCTTTGTACCTGCTTTTCCTTCTGCCTGGAATACCATTTTTCCTGTCTTTCAATGGATGTCCCACATTGTATTTTTTGAGTCTTAGCTTAGATGTTACTTCTTTAAGGAGGTTGTTTCTAATAACCAGATCTACATTAGCATGACCAACCCACCAACAGAGCTTCTCCAGCACATCACCCTGTTTTGTTTTCTTTATTGCAATCATCACTGTCTGAAATTACTGAATGAGATTATTGAGTGTCTTTAAAAGCAGAAATTGGGTCTCAGTCATTTCTATACCTGCCAAAACACAATTACATGCCTTAGACACAAATGGATCATTATAAACTTTGGAAGGAAGACAAACCGGGCTTTAAATATTGATTCTGCTACTTGCTAGGTATGTGATCTTGTGTTTCACTTCTCTAAGTTGCATTTTCTCATCTGTAAAACAAATAATGATAGAGAAAATAATAACTCTTCATAGGGCTGCTGAAAGGACTAAATGAGATAGAGCATGTCCAGTGCTTGGCACACAGTGTAAGTAGTGGGTGTTGTTATGGTGATGATTTTTATGGGTACCCAAAATGTCAATCCCAATAGAATCCAAGAGTAGCCCATCTTAAGTAACTGAGAGTCTAATATTGGTGACCTTCTATAATATTGACTGTCATGGAGCCAATAAATAAATATTGTACCAAAAACTCAGCTGTGAATTTAGGCCTATATTCTTAATTAAGAAAAAGGTAACAGTGGAAAATCACTTCTGAGTCTTATAAATAGGAAGTTGGATTTCCTAATGGGTAATTTAAAATACTTTGGGAGCATAAATACACCTGGATCACTCAAGCTATAAGTTGGTGACTCAGAGAACAAGGGCACAGAATCCTGAAATAAGCAACAGCAAATGGGCTCTTAAGCACTTAAAGAGCAAATTGCAGAAAATAAATTAATTCATTTAAATATGCATGAATCTCCTGAGTGGGGAATATGCTGAAATGATGCTGAATGATTTCTTTCGTTATGTGTGTTCAGAAGTATTAATAATGCCTCACCTTGTGCTTTATACCTTTAAGGAGAACAAATCCCAGAATCTTTTGCCTTTATAAATTGTTTTTAAAGTAATGGATTATAAAACAGGAAATTCTAATCAAAGTACACACTGGTCGCATTGATTTGGAAAAGTGGATAGGAAGTTTATCAGAGGATAGATGGATCCCCGAGAGAATGAAAAGTAATTCTGATTACATCGTTTAAAAAAAAAAGTGGCGGGACCTTTGGGGAGGCTGATATAATTTTGCAGGAACTTCTTAAAAGTTAGAAACTTGCTGACCTTTTGCCTAAAATACACACTAACATTTAACCAACCTCTCGGATACTGTGTGGCACAGCAATTGAACTTCTAAGAATCAATATACTCAATTGTAGATCATAGTGTACACTTAGGATATTTATCAGAATTATTAACTCAATTATTTTAGCTCTCATCAGATGTCTTAATTTTCATTCTGGGCAGCACAGATACAAAATCTTGGTATTTTATGTCCTTGCATACTTAAAAACCAACTTTATGCTTACATAATTGAGTAAATAAAGAAAAAGGACCAGGGAGGAGGCAGACATAATAGAAGCAGAAGCAAACTCTCAAAAAAAGGACTATAAGTTGCAAAGCCATGCTCTCTTTGACCTTTTTTAAGGAGAAGGATTTAAGGAAGTTCCTATTTGCCCTGCTCATGCTGATTGCTAGGGAGCTTCCTTCCTTGGCCACATTTCATCTTTGATGCCAAGGCAGTGAAGGGGAGCTTGGCAGCAGAGCAAGAGCTGGAAATGAAGAGACCTCGAATGTGGAGGGGATGGAGCTGAGAAAAGGATTTGGCAGCCCTGCCTGAGAACAGAAATAATCAAAACAGTTGCCAAGAACCATAAAACAAGGCGGGTAGGATATGAGCTACATTGACTTGGTTTTCTGAACATGGAAAAATATTAAATCTATTCACAGTCTGTTATTATGCTCATGTATTTCTATGAGTTTGTTATTATAGTAATTTCTATTTTGCCTTAGGGCTATGAATAAGATCAAGTCAGATAAGTTCTGTTGTTGTTTGTTAAGTTTGGAAAAACACATACTTGCTCACACAGGATTTAAATATGTGTAACTTATGTATAAATGCATATATCCCCATAGTTGAATATTTCCTTTGATGCCAGAAGTTCATTTTTTTTTTCTTTTGGGATGCAGTGATATGTCACAATTACAAATGATCTTAGAAATCTTTTGGAGCACTGTAGAAAGAAACAGGAGCACATTCTGGGAACGTGGTGCAGCATTTGCAAGAGTATGTCCTGATGGGTACATCGCTAGCATAGCAAGTAGAGGTGGTGGAAAGGTGAGAGGCGTGCTAGAAGTGTGGATGGGATCAGCTCATGAAGGACACTGTGTACCATAACACAATGTTTGGATTTGCTGTGGGTAATGGGGAAAGATTTTAAGCCGGGGTGTGGGGAAATGCTCACCATTGTGTTTAACAGAGATGCCTCTGGAATCAGGTACAAGATGTATTCCAGAAAGATACAGTAAATAGATTTTGTGTTCCTTTTTAAAATCAGACCATATAGTAAACTAGAACCTTATCTCAGTTACCTGAATAAACACTCAAAAGAAGCATTTCTTACATATTCTAAAAAAAAAAAAATCTATTGAGCACAATTTTTAAAAATTTTGGCTACATTAAATGTATTATCATCTTTTTCAGTATGTATCATTTACCTTTAAAATTCTAAATTCACCTTCTGTGTCTGCTTACGTGGAAGGGGGGAATATAAGGATGTTCTGTCTTCAAGGTTATGATTTGTGGAATTACTTGGTTATTCCCAACAAACAAAGTTGCAAATGTCTCTTCTCCTTGTGAGAAGTGGTAAGACTTTATTTCTGTAATTTATTCTGTACTGTTGTTCTGACCAAACCTGATGACCCAGCCATCTTTTGTTTAAGGTGAAGTGATACATTTTAAAGTCCAGATGTACAACAAATGAAGTTCTTTAGACATTAGAAAAATGTCACAATTACATACTCACTAACTCCTCATCCACCTTACTGCATTTTACACTGCCTGTTACTGTTGATAGAAGGATTATGCTCACACATAGAATTCACAGAGGACCTACGTGACATGAGTTAGTATGTACTTATGTAGGTACTAACTGTTCATTGATGCTTCTTTAAGAAGATATATCCTGTGATAAACTGAAAAGCAGAATCTTCGAGAACTTTCAGTATGAAATATTTTCCATCCACTATTGTGCTTCTAGTGATTAACTTGCCTTTTTAATAGCTCTGTGAGATGTTCTTCTAATCAGTGCACATGAGCTGTCATCAAAACTAGAATTCCTAATTCTGAGCCAAAACAGTTGGAGACCAACCAAATCAGGACCTTTAATAAGGGCTTATAAGGAAAAACCATCAATCATTCATTCCCTCTCCCTGGCTTTGCATACATTATTGAACAATTTTATCAAAGTTTTTATACTAAAAAGCCTTTTATGACATTTGAATGGTATACATATTAGCATGTAGTATTATCTAATCAAAATTTGATTTGCAAGGGTGAATCAGCTAATATATTCCTAATTTTAATCCTGTTAACAACTCTGAAATTGGCTGATAATTACCTTAGGATTAGATGCTCTAATTTGTACATTAGTAATGTGTTTCCAGTCACCAGCTAATGTAATAACAATAATAAATTATACTTCTATCTTCATTGAGATCATGATGGACAGCTGGATTAGGATATTTCCACCAGAACTGAGTATCAGACTTTTCCCCTGAATATTAAATTAAAACCTTGTAAAGTTTCTGAGCATTCAAGGCCATGTTTACCGCTGTGCTAGTGAAGGCTTATCATGTTCCCAGTGGTTTTAATTCAGTTAAAATCTGTGCCTTAGAGTGTCTTATCAGCATCACTATCACTGTCAGCAGAGTTTCCTCAGTGCAGGGCCAAACAAAACTGCCTCGTAAACCACACGAAAGCCAAAAACTTGGCCATGTAGCTTTACCTGTATTTATAGCAGGCATCCATCTAATTCACGTAGTCAGGGAGGCCTCATCAAGAAAATTCCATTGGCCCAAAATATTTCTAATGATGTGTTTTAAATCTACGCAATAAGAGTAAATTAATGATGTCAAGCCAAAAGGTTTTAAACCCCTTCTTCAACTGCAGAAGCCTTTGCTTCATGAACTTTACTTAGAATCTGAAAGCATAAAGATAGATAAGCAACTGTTTTGTCTAAAGTATAATGCACATGCTATCACATATGGTGCTTTATCACGTAAGATTTTTAAAATCAGTGAAATAAGTTCATAACATTGTACATGAATTTCACACCTTATTCATGGACTCTTTTTTCCTGCAAAAAATAATAGCTCATAAAAATGAAGTGGATACTGAGTGCTTCCTTTTGTGTCAGCAACTCTTCCAGCTGCTTTCTGTGAATTGTCTCCTGTAATCTAACAGGGTCAAGTACTATTTTACAGGTGGGGAAACTGAAGCATAGAAATACTAGCTTTGTTGTCCAGGATCAAAAGCCTGTAAGCAATGGAGTTGGGATTTATTTTTTCCTCCGGCCATCTGCCGCCAACGCCCATGTGCTTACCACTCATACACTCCTACCTACAGTGAAGATAGGATCTTTGACCAGCATCTCAGAATTCACAAGTCCACTATGGAGAGATTCTTCTTTTCAGACATACTTGAAGAGAATTTTGCAGAGCATTAGTTTCCTGATGACTTTCTAAAAGCCCAAGGGCCAGGGTTTGTTTGTTTGTTTGTTTGTTTGTTTCTTATTACCTTCTTTGATACCTCCTGATGAATTGCTGAAGCAAATGCAGTTAGAGCTGGATTCTCAACCCCTGCTGTGCACCAGAATCACCTGGGAGTCTATAAAAAAGTACTGAAGCCTTGGTGCCACATGTTGAGGGTCAAGGTAATTGGTCTCAGGTGTAGCCTAGATGCTGGGTTTTTGTTTTGTTTTGTTTTTTAAAAAGCTCCCTAGGTGTTTCCTGTGCAACTGAGGTTGAGAGGGCTGCTCTGAAAGCTGAGCTGCTGTGCTCACGCATTTGCCTATGTAAGGTGTGCAGCTACGTAGGTGCAACTGGCAGAGTGAGGGGGGCCACAAAAATGAAATCATTCTGTTTTCCTATAACAGGGCCTCTTAGTAATCCTGAGCGTTTAATATCTTCATATCACTCCACAGAACCCAGTAATTCCCTAAGAATTCACAAATGGACGCCTGAACAATAGTCTAGGTGGTCCCACTCATTGTATATATGTTTTATGACCCCTGGCCTTATAACATGTTTGTGATTTGAGAGGCAATACAGTCTCAACGTTTGGAAAGGCACCGGAGCATAGAACACGGGACTGAAAATGGACAAATTCTGTTGAAAGGAAACATTTGTTTATGTCAATTAACTGCAGTGGTCAAAGAAACCTATTGTTTATATGGAGCTCTTAATATTTCCTTAGTAACCCACACTACAGCTTTTAGCCGGAGGACATGTCATATGTAGTCCCTTCCTTATGACTATGACAGGGCAAAATGGCTAGTGTCCAGGAAGGGAGCCACAGCCCTACAAAATATAAATAAATAAAGATGATAATAACTTACATGCCCATCACTAAATTATTATTAGCCCAGGAGTGGCAAGTAGATGAGCTGTTTTCTGTGATTGCATGTGCATGCAATTAGGTTTCTACCTAGAGTAATTAACTGTATTCACTTGTTTTCTTGGAAACAAAATAGATTATATACCATCACATGATTTTCATTGCAGAAAACAAATAGCTGTTTAGTGGTATAACATCCCCCACCCTACCCTCAAAAGATCCGTAAGTTCTTCCTCCCCCAATCTAATTTTGGTGTCTTGTGACTTTTTAAAATCATGATTATTTAGTTCTACTAAGTTCACTGTGCTGTCACATTAAGGGTATTCCTTTTATAAAATACAAATTAGAATTTATGTTGTGGCTTCCTACTTGCTTTTTTTCTCTTTCTACATCCAGATTACAGTTGTAATTATTTTCTGCATAACTTCCTATGTCCTGTAGATAAGTTTTCTGTTTTCTGAGAATTTTGTTACAACATGGATTAACAGAATCCTTGGAAGCGTGAAGACAAATAATTGCCTCCAAAAGACACGGACTGAGAAAAACAATAATTGATAGGCTTGAGGTCTAAGTTAATTTGTACCAGTAGCCTATAGGATTGTTTTTAGCTAGAGGGCAGAGAGCAGAATGCTCTTGGACAGCTCCCCCCTTGGTAACTGCTGACTGTGAATGCACAGAACAACGGGTGCTGAGTCAGGGCCTCACTGAAAAGTTGCCATTTTGATTTTTCTCAATTAAAATACATCATGTGTGATATTAGAGTTATTGAAATTATTGTGCCAAATGATGCATTGACCTTATAGTAAATTTTTTGACTTCTTTAAGGCAAACCACTCAGCCGTGCACTAAAACCTGAGCTATAGGAATAGAAGAGTAATGACATTGCATTGACAGTCTGTTGGTTTTCTGATCCAGGCTGTTGCCTGCAAAGACTCTAAGAGCCCTGGGTCCCTGTCAGATTCCTTTCAGTACCTCAATTCCTCGACAATTGAAAAATAAAATAATTGTGGTGAGCTGAGAAATTGTGGGTCAGGACTGATGTATTGCATCCTTTCTTTCTCTGTGTGCCCAGATTGCCACTCTGCTTTCTCATCATTCTAGCACCCTCAAACTGCATCTGGATCTGAAACATCTGTCTCTGTATTATCCCACACTCTTGGTAAAAGTCACTAAGGTTCAGTTGGCCATATGGGTGGGAAACATGAGTGGCTGCTTGAAGCAACACACTCTAAGGAAGGGAGAGAAAGAGAACACCTCCTCTTCTCCTGTCATCCTCTTAAAGTAACTGGCTCAGGCAAAAGGCAAGAGAGAGTAGCCATTGCCATGACCTGGGTGGCCCAGTGTTCATCAGGTGTAAGAACTCACTACAGCCTGCATGGCACAGTTTCACACAGACAGAAATAGCCAAGAGGGTGAGGACTGGAGGAGGACTGGGTCATCTCAGCTATATAAGAATTTTTTTTTTTTTTTTTCTGAGATGGAGTCTTAGTCTGTCACCCAGGTTGGAGTGAAGTGGAGCCATCTCGACTCACTACAACCTCTGCCTCCCAGGCTTAAGTGATCCTTTCACCTTAGCCTCCTGAGTAGCTGGGACCACAAGCATGAGCCACTATGCCCAGCTAAATTTTTTGTATTTTTGGTAGAGATGGGATTTCACCATGTTGCCCAGACAAGTCTTGAACTCCTGATCTCAAGTGATCCACCTGCCTTGGCCTCCCAAAGTGCTGGGATTACAGGCATGAGCCACTGCGCCTAGCTAGAATTTTTTTTTTTTTTTTAGTTGAGAAACTTCAGCTTGACAGTCGAATGCCTGTGATAATTAACTGCTTAGACTTCCCGTACCAACTATACATGTTTCAGGATGTACCTGTAAAAAAAGGCCAGTCTGATGAATATGCGATTGAATGTCTGATCAACCGTGACTTGTTTTCTGGGCTAGAACTTGTCCTTTGCCAGAAAAAACGAAGTCTAATTCAAGTGTATGGGTAAAGATACTAGTCTGATCCCTATGGCATAGTTAGAATTGTTTTGTTCCTCCTTCTGTAGTTCCATTACATTCGCCATTAGTGACCCCTGCAGAAAGGTTAATCAATCCATCAGTCAATACAAGAAAAAATAAAAGTCTGGGTTTCAGGACCCAAAGCCTGACTCTTCTCTTTCTTAAATACTTCAGCTGACTTCCAGCAGCTCCTTGCTCTGGCTCAAGATGACAAGCTCACCTTCCTTGGCATTAGAGTCCGACTGTGGTGCAGTACCTCTAACTTTATCCCTTCATCCTTTACCTTCAGCAGACATTAATCTGCCTCCCTGCAGAATATTACTTAACTTCCTGGGGTAGGAAGTGAAACTCAAATGCCATAAAAAGCATGCCTTTGGTTTAGTCAGACCCAGAGCCCACAGGAATGATTTATTATGTATAGGTTTATCAATGAAACATTTTTCCACTTTAGGGAGCAGACATTATTTTATTTCTGGCAATAAACTAAAATAGATGCTACAAGATAAACAGAATTATTTCACCAGTTCAGCCTTTGTGGGACCTAATACATTATAAGAAAAATTGCAAATAAATTACAAATTGGAGTTGTGTCCTGCAATTGTATAAGACAGTTGCCATTGCAAAGTGATTTCTGCTTTGAGAATGAATGTGGTTTTCATACAGTTCAATGTGACACTTATCTGAGCCCGACAGTGATAGCAAGACTTATGAGCCAAGCCCACTGTTGGACCTGCAGTGCCATCTACAGAATAGATTGGATAATGTGGATTCTGTTTCTCTTCTGCACTTCAGATCATGTAGCCACAAGGGAAGTAAGATGTGTATGTGTTTACAATTAGCTGTGTACATAGAATAAGGGTTTGTTGCTACACAGAAAAATGGTTGCATATTTGCAAAATGCTGTTACTGTACTTAAGGCTCTATTACCTAGACTCCTAAGGCAATGAAGTGTTGTGTTTCCTATTAAATTGATTAACTGGATAGCCTATTTGTTTCAAAAATTTGTTCGATAATCTGTGTAAGATGACTTTCTGGTTACCTTGAATAGATAGTATTGGAATGAATATTAGTTTCATTATTTATGTATTTATTATCTCTACTGCTTATATCTGTCTCCAACTGCCAGAACATAATCACCATGAGGGAAAGATTTTTGTCTATTTTGTTCACTGATTTATTCCAAGTATTTAGAACAATGCTTGGCACAAAAGCAGGTCTTAAAATATTTGTTATTTGACTGAATAAATATAACTGTACTTTGCTAGTAAGTAGAACGAATGTGGAAAGATAGTCAATTATTCTCCATGAATTTTAGGTTTGTATTTTTAAAATGGGCACACCTATACCTCTTCTTCCTATATTATTACTGTTGTATTGAAAAGTACATGAAATAATGGATGGAAAAGTGCTATAAACTATAGGTACTATAAAATTTAGGTATTTTCCCAATAATCTTTTTTTTTCTTTTAGTAGAGCTCTAGAAATTTTGAGAATGTAAAACATCTCCCCACTTTCCCCCATGATTTCCTGAAGCACTTTTAAAATGTATATATCCGAGCCCCACACCACATAGGTTGGGACCTGCCAGTGTTCATGTTTATTAAGAATCTCAGGCCGGGCGCAGTGGCTCACGCCTGTAATCCCAGCACTTTGGGAGGCCAAGGCGGGCGGATCACGAGATCAGGAAATCGAGACCATCCTGGATAACACGGTGAAACCCTGTCTCTACTAAAAAATACAAAAAAAAAAAAAAATTACCTGGGCGAGGTGGCGGGCGCCTGTAGTCCCAGCTACTCGGGAGGCTGAGGCAGGAGAATGGCGTGAACCCGGGAGGCGGAGCTTGCAGTGAGCCGAGATCGTGCCACTGCACTCCAGCCTGGGCGACAGAGCCAGACTCCAGCCCAAAAAAAAAAAAAAAAAAAAAGAATCTCAGATGATCCTGAAGCATAAAGCTTACTATTATGATATTTGAGAACTTATGTCATTAAAAGGGGGTTGAAATTGAATTGAATTCAAAATGGAAGTTACACCTTTAATATTATCCTCACCCATTATTCCTGACAGGAAGTTATTTCTGACTGGATATATTTCTTTGTCTTAAGGAAAATACATAATATTTTAATTGCTTTATATTATTTAGCTTATGATATAGAGTGTTGCCTGACTTTAAAAAAATAGAATAAAAGGATCTAGACATATGTAGTAAATTAAGATCATTTTAGTACATCAAATTTATTTAATTTTAGAGAATTTTATATATATTTCCCAAGGTAGGGTACAAATATTATATGAAGCGGTATAAAAAGGAAGCAAAAGAAAACCAGCATAAGTTTGTATAAGACAGACTTTAATTTTATTTAAGAAATTCCACTTGTTAATTTTGGTGCTAAAATGCTATATAGGGTATTAACGTGCTTTGATATATTATAAAGATAGTTTCTTTGCATGGAGCTTATTTCTCTATTGTCCTCCTTTCTTAAGCCTTTTCTGAGAAGTAAATGTGGAAACACCATCTATTTTCCCAGATTTGCCAATTAACCATGTAAGAATTAAAACATTCTTGGTGTTATAATAGTTTTATAGATAGGTACATGCTTTCATAGCACAAAAGTATCTCTTAAGCCAGTTAAATGCATTTTTACTTATTTTATATTTGGTATTATCTTGAGAACAGTATCTGTAAGCTGAGTCATCATCTATCTATAGCATTTGCTTCACAATATGAATGAATGGAATATATATTTACTCTAAAACAATGAGGAGTATTTTGGATAGTGGAAAAAAGTGAAATTTAGAGTCAGGTAAGCCTTAGATGCAAACTCTGGCCCTACCACTGGACTTCTTCCTCTAACTCACCTTCTAAGTATATTCATTATATTCATATATTCACACACACACACACACACACACACACACATTGATTTAAGTGGTGTCCATGTACCAGGTACCACTGTGCTACGGTGCCTGTGATAAATCAAATTCAAGAATTCAAGGGCTCCTATGACATTCTGGGAGGGAAGTGATCATATACCAAGTATAACAAAAGTGTAACAAACAATCAAGATAGACAGTATGATAAGTACTATAGAGTAAATCAGCAAATTCAAAACACATAGAATAACGGAGCAAGGTCCCATTATAATGTTTCCACGAAAGATCCCTTTGAGGAGGTAAGATCTACAGAATGAGAAAGAACCCACTGCAAGAAGAGCTGAGGAAAGAGGATCTGGGCAGAGGGGAAACAAATGTAAAATGCAAAGTCCGTGACATTTCTGAAGACCAGTAAAAGAGGCCTAGGACAGGGAATAGTGGCTGAATTTGGTGTGGATATGAGAGAAAAAGGTAGGCAGGAGGGAAAACTGGTAGGCCATCACAGGAGGTGTGTGTTTTATTTGAAGAGCATTAGGGAATCATCTAAGGGTTTTAGCTAGGAAGTGATGCCAGAGTAAATTATCCAGAACATCTTGTTACTCTCCTCCCTAAATAGCTGATGGATGGCCATTGCCTACCCACAAGACGAAGCTCAAGCCCGTTTACCAGGTCATCAAGTCCTTTATGACATGGTCTGTTGTTAAATACTCATTCCTCACTACTTTGTGCCGTGCACTTTTCATTCCAGCAACAGCAAACTGCCTTCAGACTCCAGCACCTCCCAAATTGAGTTCCCACCTTCCTGTTGATATTTCTGCTCCTCTACCTGCCAATATGCTCTCACTCTTTCAGGCCAGCTCCTCACTTTTTCAAAGAGCCTTTCTCCCTTGCACTCCTACCCCGACCATTACAATCCAGAACTCACAGTACCGTATGTATATTTAATATCCTCATCTGTTTATGAGTTTCCCTGGGGACATGCGGAGAAAAGTGCCAAGGACTGAAGATGCTTTCAGTAAATGTTGTATGAAGATTTTGGGTAAAGGTAGCTGTGCGGATTAATAAGTTTGATCGAGTGCCAAGGTAGCATAGTGGCACAGTCTTGAGTAGACAGTAGGTGCTAACCAGATCATCATTCACATTCATTCTCATTCCTTTCCCCTTGTCTGCCTGGCAAGCTTTTGTTCCTTCTTATCATGTGCAAGTACTTTACAATAGGCACTCTGCCACTAGGCCTTGCAAAAACGGGTCAAATCCTGGATCTGCCTCCAAAGGGCTTAGAGTCTAGTAGAGGAGCGGGAGCAGATTCATAAAAGAAAAAGCAGATACACAAATGCACAGGATGAAGTGATAAATGAGATTATGAATAGGAATAGCTAAACTCTTGGACTGAAATGAAAGTCTCACCTCATTTGTTTCTTAGAAAAGAAGGCTGGAGAAAAATTTCACATTATTAAGCCTTCATTACTTTTCCAAAATATCCTGCGGCATGCTTACTAATGTATTATGAAATTCTTATGAATAAATAACTCTAATGTCACATCTCAAAATATGTGAACAAAGGGTTTTTTTTTTCAAGTTCTTTTCTGCATATTTCATTTTGCATGTTACCTCTAAGAAATGCTATATAAACAGTTGGATATATTTATAGAATTGATGTGCCATAAATCCCATTACTCCTTCCGATAATCATGTATAACTGCTGATGAGTGTATTAACCCATTTTTACTACTATAAAACATCTTTAAATGGATTCTAGTTTTATAACATACCCATGGTCAAAGCATTTTAAAGTTTGTAAACAGAATGTTCATAAAAACTAATTTAAGACCAGGCCCGGTGGCTCACACCTGTAATCCCAGCATTTTGGAAGGCCAAGATGGGTGGATCATGAGGTCAGGAGATAAAGACCATCTTGGCTAACACGGTGAAACCCTATCTCTACTAAAAATACAAGAAATTAGCTGGGCATGGTGGTGGGTGCCTGTAGTCCCAGCTACTCGGGAGGCTGAGGCAAGAGAATGGCGTGAACCCGGGAGGTGGAGCTTGCAGTGAGCTGAGATTGCGCCACTGCACTCCAGCCTGGGCGACAGAGTGAGACTCCATCTCAAAAAAAAAAAAAAAAAAAAAAGACTAATTTAAAATACACCACAGTAAATTCCATTCAAGTTAGATCTTACACATAGGCATTTGAACTCCATTTTAATTGGCCTTAACATTACTTGTTCATTAGTTTTGCAACAGTCTAAAAACATCCGATTGCTGAACATCGAAGGCATAAGAGATCATCTTTCCCTCTCAAATAAAATACCAAGTTCTAAGAAACATCAATATAAATGGTACTCATCCCTGTGAGCCTAGCAAGCACAGTGCTCATGCATCCTGTTTGATCGGAAGAGCATCATAGTCACTTGGAAGACATAAGATCTTCTACATAGATGAAGAAGACAGTATGTAGCAACATACAATTATGTATGTATTTCAGAAAATAGGTAGCAAGAAGTATAAGTAGAGGAGAAATCACGGTCATGCTCTGGGAAGGCCTTTGAGTTGAGCCTTAACAATTGGGTAAGATAAATAGGCGAAAAAGTGAAAGAGGCAATGAGGGAGATGGAAAACGAACATTCCAGGCAGGAGGGAGAATATAGATCTACATGTGGAAGCAGGAATGAGCATCCTGGCAACTGAGCAACCCACCTTCTCCTTCCACTGAAAATATCCTGGAACCTCATTATCATATTATTTCAGGCTAAAGATAGGCCTGTCATACACCCCAGTGAAGGCAATTTTTATGCTGCTTCATATATAACAGGACTGAGGAGTACAGAGGTTTCAGCACCTGTTGTAGGGGAAGAACAGATCTGAGTGTGGGCTGAGAAAGGGGAGGAGATAGTGACCCGAAAATAGTACTTTGTCTTGACCAAAGTTTTCAAGTTCCTTGAGGATATTTTCAACTAAGATGCAAACAGCAACTGATTCTTTTACCATAAAATCAAAAGAAATGCTGTTAAATCCATCTGAGGTAACTCGACAGTTAATTTTTTTTTGCCCCCCTTTTCTTCCTCCCATGCTATCCTTCAATTTAATGTGGTTAGTTAAGATTTAAAAATGGCAAGCATGAAATGTAGCAAAACATGAAGTTTCTTACCAAGTTTTTTAGCTATATTTATACATCCAATAGCAAGGCCAGCCTATGTGACACAGGCATCATTTAACTAGAGATATTCTACTTGGTTCCCTAGGTCTTTGTACCTTATTACAGTGAATTATACGATTCAAGTCTTGCTAGAATTGTATCCTTTAACAACAAAATAATTTTGCTACCATCTGGGTGTTATATTATTTAAATATCTTTTCAAAATGCATTATACATAAATATTCAGGTGAAGGTTTACCATTTTAGCTGGATGTGGTGGCTCATGCCTATAATCCCAGCACTTTGTGAGGCCAGGAGTTCAAGACCAACCTGGGCAACACAGCAGGACCCCCATCTCTTTTTAAAAATGTAGCTGACATCCTGGCTAACACGGTGAAACCCCGTCTCTACTAAAAAATACAAAAAACTAGCCGGGCGAGGTGGCGGGCGCCTGTAGTCCCAGCTACTCGGGAGGCTGAGGCAGGAGAATGGCCTGAACCTGGGAGGCGGAGCTTGCAGTGAGCTGAGATCTGGCCACTGCACTCCAGCTTGGGCGACAGAGCGAGACTCCGTCTCAAAAAAAAAAAAAAAAAAAAAAAATGTAGCTGAGTGTGGTGATGTGTGCCTGTAGTCCTAGCTACTCGAGAGACTGAGGTGCCGGTATAGCTTGAGCCCACAAGTTTAAGGATACAATGAGCTATGATTGCACCACTGCACGTCATCAGCCTGGGCAACAGAATGAGACCCTGTCTCTAGAAAATAAAAAATAATAAAAAAAAAGATTTGACTTATTTGAGCACACGAGAAAGGGGAAGAGGAAGAAACGAACCTTTATTAAATGCAGATTTAAATGCCTTGTGCAGTCCTAGGCACTACTTACTCATCATAAAAACCCTATAAAATAGCTATTAGCATTTTCAAATTAGAGATTGGAAAACATTTAGACAGTTCAAGGCCTTTAAACTATGCCATGTAGAGTAGAAAGTATATAAGCATGTGAATGATGCAACAAGAAGTAAACAGCAACCAATTAAGTATATGTCTGGCCAGTGAGGTATGATTCCGAGTCCCCCCCTCGACACACACACACACACATGCGTGCACGATTATGAAAAGAGAGGCAGGAGACATTTCGGAATATAAGAAAAAAGGAAGGTCATTTAGTTTCCTGTCAGTGACCATCTTTAGAACTTTTAGGATTTATGATGACACCCAAAAGTGTCATGGATAAAGTGAACATGTAGAAACGTCAAAGCTAAGTGTAATTTTGAAAAGAACCTGATGTAAAAACTGCCAAGATAAAGCCTGGTTGAAAAAAAAAAAAAAAACAGCAATAGGAAGATGATAATTGGGGAGATACATGAGCAAGAGCAGAGCGGAAGATGAATGGAAGTATAAGGCAGCTTTGCATAATTATGCACTTTATGTGGTTATATACATAAAAAGAGACTATGCTTAAAACTACAGTCCCAGGAACGAGCAGCCCAAAGGATTTATGCCTTTGCTAGTCTGAAGAAATGTGGCGTATGATTACCCATGTATTCTCGTTGCCATGCACTATTCTACCCTCCTTTACCCCTCTGTAGGCATGTGATATGGGGGAGAGAGAACATGCATTATTCATTAAATGAAACATGAACAGGGGAGACATATATCTTTGATAGTGTTAGAAAATTTGTAGGCAATTATATTATAATCACCCTCAATGTTTCTGTGTTTCTGATTTTGGACTGTTCATGGGTGGTAGCTACTGCAGGCTGTGATCAGAAAAATGGATGCAAATGGTAATTGTAACTGATGAATGATTGATGATGGCTTTATGTGTTGATGACTTTGTTCTGTACTCCTGGAAACAGCCTCTGGCCTACCAGAAAAGTAACCTCTAACCAGAGAATAACTAGTCTAAACTATAGGCTCTAGCTTGTTTTCTTGGGGTGGTGGGGTAGGGTTGGGGGATGTGGTATGTCTTTGGAACATTGAGCCTGTCTTTTCTGGCCTGTGCCTTTCCCCAGGTCTTTTTACTTTCTGTCTCAGAGAATTGCTAGTTAGAGTAAGAGGGCTAGAAAAGAATATAGGATTTCAGCATGGTCATTTAGTCAAATATGGCTGGGTTCTCAAATAAAAGTACCTGAACTAAAAGGCTAGGCAGCCTAGGGGTAGATAGCGAGCCTACACCTCTGGGTTGAAGAACCATTTGGCCTACGTTACAAAAATCTACTTTAGTAGTACTGCATTTCCTAAAGTCTTACAACTGCTTATATAGATTATCTAATGCTCTTCAGATAACATGATTTCTCAGCATCCTTCTAAAGCTGTGTGTGTATTGGGGGGAGGGCAGACATATCTTGGTCGCGTTTACTGACTACATGTGACTCCCTGAAGAACAGACATGAACAACATATATATTGGGTTGGTCATTTTCTTCTCTGCATCCAGAAAACTTAGTCCTGTCTAGTTGGCCCATCTTTTTGAACTTTACCTTGGGGATTCCAGTTGAAGTGAGGTTGTTAAACATGAACATGATGAAAAATTACTTAGAATTCAAGAATACCAAGAAACAGATGTATTAAATGAGGTTATTGAGGATCTATTTATGAAATGGGAGCGTTCCCTGACCCCCTCGCAGGACTTGTGACAGGGGCGTGGCTCATTTGCTTGGCCCACACCCCCTTACAGAACAGGGAGCATGCAGATGGGCTGGTGCAGGAGAGCTGGGCCAAGTGCTTCTGGGCTCTGGCCCCAAAGTAGCCCTAGAGGTGTGTTACAATTAATGCTCTTTCAGCAGTTGCTATCCATGGATGACTAAGTATTAAACCAGCTCAGTGGAGAGTTAGGGTGACATCCTTTTACACCCTGCCCTCTTGGTACCTGGGTCCTTGTCTGGCATTCAGGAAGAATCAGGTCATATGGACTTCAAGGATGGTCAATGTGGGGATTTCACTGAGTGATGGAGGTGGCTCTCCGTGGGATAGATGGGGAGCCAGAAGGGGGATGGAGTGGGAAGATGATCTTCCCTTGGAGCTTGGCCATCCCACAGCCAGTCTCCCCTCTGACTGTCCCCAGCCAAATGCCTCTTGATGTTCAAATGCTCCTTCTTTTCTGTCCTTCTCTGCTGTACCTTTCTGCTGCTCTTCTATTCCCCTGCTTGTGGAGCTTGGGATTTACATGAGCAAAGGATAGGGGTGTGGCAGGCCAGAGTGGTCTTGGAAAAGGCAACATTTGAGCATGAAAACAAACAAGAATGCCTGTTCCCACTTAGGGCCACCAGGTTTCCAGGCTTGAGGCGGGGGCCTTTGCTTGGGAAGTACCCTCTTCTACCCAGAATTTCCTTGCCTCCTGTCCATATCACTGACTATTTACTGTGTTATCTGCTACTTCATAGTGATAACCCTAGACTAGAGAAGGAGGGAAATAGGAGTTTGGAGGGGCAGCCATGAGAGAGCAGAAATTGGCCTGGAATCAGAGACTTTCAGTTCTAGTCACATCTGCTTCATACTTGAGTTATATGGCCTTGAAGAAATCCTATATTTCCTGATTTACTCATGTGAGAGTGTTTTCCCCTGCACTCCCAAGGCCTCCTTTGTTCCACAAAGAGATTGGCAGAATTTGCAAAAAGTCATTTGAAATAGAATACCAAAATAGAGAAAGAAGTCAAAACCATAATGAAAAATCTGACCACAAATATGTGGGACAAAAACCAAATAATCTTATGATGCAAGGTTGTTGCTAAGTCCAAAAAAGGTAATATATTGAAAGAGGTTTATACTTTAAAGGTATTGACTGGGTGGTATTTCAGATAGTTACAGATTCAGCAACAAAATCTTGGAGCTGAATAAGACTCTTACTATTTACAAAGTTTGGTTCAGTTTTTATTGTTTTGCTAAAAAAAAAAAAAAAGTATTACCTAATGCCTTCTTGTCAAAATAGGATTTTGATTTTAGTAAAAATTCAAATACTCATTAATAGACAAGGAGGAAATGGACTATATGTGCCCAAACAAAGGGTCATAGTAAGAAGACAGAATTTTAAATAAGATTTTAAACAATACATGTCTTAAATTCTTCATGTCTCATAAAAGCCTCATAATTTGCTTCATATTGGATGATTGTATCCCTCAAACTATGAAGTCTAAGTCTGATCTTTCTACCACATGCCACATGTTTGAAGTCAATTAACATGCCTTTAAGCTTTAAGAACATGTATTTAAGGTAAATATCCCTAATTTAATGATTCTTCATGTAATATTTTCTGCAGATACCTTCAACACACATTCCTGTGGACATGTGGCAATTATCAATGTCTCTCTTAAAATGTGCTGCCAAGAACTGATAATGGTGCTCTAAAACTAGATTGATGAGTACATAGATCAATAGGTCATTACGATCCTTTTTTGAACCTTATGGTTATTCTTTGATATCACTTGATAGCTCTTTTAATAGTCACATAATAACACTATCAACTCATATTGAGCTTACAGTCAACTAAAACTCTTGTGTTTCTTTCATATGAGATACTATAAGTCAGGCCCCTGAGATACTGTAAGTCAGACATCCTAACTTTATGTTACTATTTTAAATGTAATTGCAGGACCTTATTACTGTCCCTATTTCATCTTATCTTGATAGTTTCCTAGAGCCAGGGACATTTTTTTAAAATTTGTTTTGACGTGACTTTTATGTTAGCTGGCACATGCTCATTAAAGAAAATTTAGAATGTTAAAAAATTAAACATGATGTACATTAAAAATTAAAATTTAATATTATCAGTAATTATATCATTCAAATATAACTAATACCGGCAATTTTGATATATTTCTTCTCACTGTTCCTATATGCATGTTTGTTATGCTATATATACAGCTTTTACATGCTGTTTTAAAACAGACTTAGAAGCATATCATATGCTGGTATATAGTCCTCATGGTTATATATCTATTACCTACACAACATTCAATGCAATGTAAGTTTGTGTTTCCTTTGAACAGTGAGGGTGCTTTTACTATTATAAATAACTCTGTAATAGACATCATCACGCAAGAAGTTTTATCTGTGTTGAAGATTTGTCCTCTTAGGATAAATGCTCAGAAAAGAAATTGCTGAGCCAAAGATAATGAATTCTAAACATGTCATTTCTACCCCTTAATTAGTAGTAAGTGTGGAGACAGACAGTGAATAGACAATATGCTTAACCTCTAAAACACTCTTTACTTCTGTTTTCATTACACATGTAATTACTTCTTCAATATGTGCCTTCATTGAGAGTATATCCCTTAGGATTCAGTCCAGTTGAAAGAGCAAAGGTCCAGGATCACAATGGCTTAAACACAGGAAGGGTTTCTTTCTCCTGTGAAAGCCCATTCAGGTCAGTCTAGGGATGATCTCATGGTTCCACTTCACACAGTGGTCCAGGACACGCTTCTTCCGCCTTGCTGCTCCAGAGTGGAAGGAGCGTTCCTGGAGCATTCCTGGGTGGGACCTTCATGCTCATGGTCAGAGATGGAAGCCAGAGCTCCATCCCAGCAGCATTCCAGGTGGCCGTGGAGATACAAAGAAGCAAAAGCTTCAGCTGTCTCTTTAAGAAAAATTCCTTTAATTGCTACACAAATTCTGCAATATCTTTTTAGCCAAAATTTTCTCAGACTTACCTAGCTTCAAAGGAGGCTGAGAAGTATTATCTCTATTCTCAGGAACTATACATCTGGCTAAAAATCAGTGGTTCTTTTCTTCTGGATGAAGAGAAAAATAGATATTGGGGGCTACAAGCCATTTTTGCCATGGAGAATAGATGGTGTTTCTTTCTGTTTTTAACCTCAGAACCTCAGGACCTAAAGACCTAGGTCAAACACACAAAAATGTGGAAGATTTCTGAATATGTATTGAATTGAATTTGCAGTTCTTTTAGGTGTATTTTCCCACTTGTCACAACTTTCATTATGCCACTTGAGCCATTTATTTCTAAATCCATCCTGTAACTTAAATTCTGATGGAATTCAGAGATGATACAACTCATCGCCAGACAATTGTTTTTGGCCAGTATTGCTGCAGCCCAAATCTGTAAACTGTGGGGTTTGTATTCTGTTCCATATGAGATCTACCACCATAGAGGAAGTTTGTTTAGAAAGCATTGTGAATTAAAAATGTATACAGAGTTATTGTGTATATAGCACAAAAGCAGAAAAGTGATGGTCTCCAAACCATGGAAGCCAGGGAGAGCCCCACTGAATTGAATTAGAGTCATCATTTTCAGTATGTTTTATACAAACAAACAAAAGATAAATAAGAAACTGGGAGGCCAGGCACAGTGGCTCACTCCTGCAACCCCAGCACTTTGGGAGGCCAAAGTGGGAGGATTGCTTGAATTCAGGAGTTCGAGACCAGCCTGGACAACATAGCAAGATCCCATCTCTAAAATAAATTGCAAAATTAAAAAACTAACTGGGAGTTGTGGCACATGCCTGTCGTCCCAGCTACTCAGGAGACTGAGTTAGGAGGATCACTTGAGCCTGAGAGGTCGAGGCTGTAGTGAGCTGTGATTGCACCACTGCACTTAACCCTGGGTGGCAGAGCACCTTGGCTCAAAAAAGAAAAAGAAAAAATTGGGCCGTTTGACTTCAAGAGGCTAATAATCTAAGTGGGTAATTAAAATCACCCGTCCATTATTCAAAGGCATGAATGATTGTCAGAATGTCTATTCACACTTTTTAAAAAGATTATTTGCTTTCTACCCCCTTTAAATTTAAATACGAAGAAAAGACCAGGGGCAGATTTCTTATGCCTGGAATAAAAATGTCAGTTTTGTCAGAATGGGAAAACTTTGACAAATGAGACTGTAGCTTGCTCAGCAGTTTCAACACATGTACAAGGGTGCTTGGTACCAGAGTGCTCCTCACCTGCTCCGTCATCTACAGTAAGTGACCTAACAGTTATTGTGCAAAGTTTGTAAATTTAACTTGGGAAGAATGATAAAGAATACAGAAACCTGAAGTATATAAATGAATTAGAAGCCAAATTCTATTTTTTGACACTTACGAGGAAAAGATGCTCATTTGCCTGGATTTGAATTTATTTAGTTTCTGTCTAATATATGTGTATATCATACTAGAGAACCATATTG
Source organism: Rhinopithecus roxellana (assembly GCF_007565055.1). NCBI lineage: Eukaryota > Metazoa > Chordata > Mammalia > Primates > Cercopithecidae > Rhinopithecus > Rhinopithecus roxellana. The sequence continues at coordinate 34,778,103 of NC_044554.1, forward strand.
CTCAATTTCTTTCCAATCTTTCTTTCAAAGCTGTAAGAGCAAAATTCACAACCTAATAAGGTTTTAGAAATAAAGAACATTTTCTGTCTTCCACCTGTTATTGATACAACCATTTAAAAAGTGGAGTGAATCATAAATCTAAACATTTCTGTTTTTTACTATTTGCTACATTTCTTTCTATTTCCCCCGACTACCATCCTTTTCATTTATTTATTTTTTGTTTTAAACTTTAGCTTATTATCATCATTACTTTATATCAGAGTATACAAAGCTTGACTGATACAACAATTTCAGAAAACAATGTCATTAGTTTGATATATTGTGAAAAAAAACTATAGTATTGAAAACTATACTGACTAATACTCAAGGAACATGACCTTTCAAAATTAGTTTTCCTCTTTACCAAAGGAAGGAGAGAGGAGAGGAGGTATTTCTTTCCCTAAGCCATAGGCTCTCTTGAGATTTTTTGAATTTTTTCAAATACCAGACACCATACATTTTCATACTAACAATGCCCGTTCTGGTAATCTGATAAGCTTTCATTCAACATAGCTTCCTATCAGTCGAGCGTTTGGTTTTTATCTAGCTGTGGTTGTTTTTTTCCATTTGTATCGAGAAATACATTACTTAGTAGATTATCTTCTAAGCGTACATGCCTGTTTTAAAAATATATAATCCTTTTTTCTACAAAACAAACCTATCCACATTTCTCCACCACATCTCATGTTTTTCAGGGTTCTCAAGGCAAAACTCTTTTTACTATGGGTAGAACAGGTAGAACAACTGACCCTTGGAGTTGCTTTTTAAATGTTTTTTAAGTTTCTATCTACTTGAGCCTAGCGTAGGAAGAAAAATGCAGTGACTGCAGAATTCAGAAATATGTCTATCAAAGGGTATTTGGGAAGACTAACTTTTAAAGTAAGTGAAGCATAACTTACAAGGATGCAGAGATAACAGGAGGCTTAACTGAAGTGAGAAAAAAGAGAACGTCTTACATTGGATACAGTTCTTTCTCAGGCCTGTGAATTGTCTGTATTTCTTTGAATTTTAAACTTGTTTGAATTATTCCTTTATTGCTGTTTTCAGCCATTACATTGATCTAGGAGAAGCAAGTGGGGCAGTTAAACTCTCGTTCCAAAGTAGAACTGCCTGTGGATTGATTGGTAGTAAAGGCAAGGTGGCTGAAAAGGGACTGTGCTTTATTTCTTATTGACCAGAAGTGTGTCTATCCCATTAGTCTGTGTCAAGTACAGAAATAGCAGGTGCACGTTGTTGAAGGATGTAGCAACTGAGGTTTTGTGCTTCTAGGGAGGCCAGGAAAATTCCTGCCCCAAATTTATCACCACTGGATTGTTGATTATTTTTCAGCGCTATTGCCGGTGATTCACTCTTTTTGACATTTCAATTCAAGTCAGCTAACAGATATATTTTAAATCCAATCTTTATGCATGGCCCTGGGAATTTTAAAGGAATCAAAAATTAATAAATATGGAACTATCCAGGAAGTTTGAATCTAGATGATGGACAGACACTTTCATGTCTAAGAATGTGTGTTCTGTGATTTCTTCAAACCAAACATAAGAACTAACAGGTTATTAGAATTAGAATAAGAATCAGAAAGGTTGAATATATTAGAAGTACTAACAAGAACAAAGCTGTTGTTGATTTTTATTGCATAAAGCTAGATTCAAGATAAACTATGTCAACAGAAATATAAAGAAAGAAATTTGTAATAAATATTAAAGGGCATAATGAGGGTATAAGTATGTATACCCAAATTCTATTGCATGAAAATCCATATAGCATAAATTAAAGGAAGGTTAAAAAAAGAAACACAATGGTGATTATAGGCTTTAATTAACCCCTGTCAACCCAAGACAGATTAAGAAAGTAAACAAAAAGACATGAAAGGAAGAAAAGTAAGTAAACAAAAAAGATGTGAAAGATCTGAATTATTAGTAAGGGTTACATAATATGGATAAATGTATATATACATATTGTATGTTTCTACATATATGTATATGTGAAATACACATAAATATGACATATATATGCATATGATTAAAACCCATATAACAGAAACCATTTTTAAACTTGCTTAGAAATTTACAAAATGGACTATTAAGTGACAAAAACATTTGTTTCAGCCGTGAAACATAAATACATTCTACAGTCTGACCCAGTGCAATAAAATACAAAATATAGTAATTCATAAATTCCTAACTAACATATCCTCAAAATTTAAAAATGTACCTTTAAGCAACTTTCAAATCAAAAGGCATATTTGTGCATTTTAAGAATTGAAAAATCCCTGCACACCACAGGATACAGTATATATAGCTTTTAATACTTATATTTTTATAAGGAAAAGAATCCGTTTTTAAGTCAAGAAGCTATAAATGGAATAATACAGTGAATATAAGGAAGTCAAATGAAAGAAATAAAGATGATCAAAGGAGAAATTTTAAATCACAAAATTGTTAAGCCGTCAAAAAACATTTGTTAAAAAGAGACACTACACTGCTGGACAGTGGACAAGTGGGCTATCAAGGAACAAAAAGAAGAAATCGCCAGGCGCGGTGGCTCAAGCCTGTAATCCCAGCACTTTGGGAGGCCGAGACGGGAGGATCACGAGGTCAGGAGATCGAGACCATCCTGGCTAACCCGGTGAAACCCCGTCTCTACTAAAAATACAAAAAACTAGTCGGGCGAGGTGGCGGGCGCCTGTAGTCCCAGCTACTCGGGAGGCTGAGGCAGGAGAATGGCGTGAACCCGGGAGGCGGAGCTTGCAGTGAGCTGAGATCCGGCCACTACACTCCAGCCCGGGTGACAGAGCAAGACTCCGTCTCAAAACAAAAAGAAAAAAAAAAAAAAAGAAATCACAAGCAAGTAAAATTAGAAATGAAAAGCAGCACACAGTTACATTAGAGATGAAGTGAATGATAATTTGCAAGGGTCTAACAGATGCATTTGAATCTCTAAGTATTTCAGCAGGAATACTGCACCACGGAGTAGACTCAGACTTAAGGGTTTGATTCAGAGTAACTTAATGAGACCAGAATTAGGAAAAAGATCTACAACTTGGCTGAGATTCCAAAATATTACAAAAAAAAATATCAAATACTATATTAACAAGTAGCTGATTTGATTAAAATATTTTCCTACCCTTCCCTCTTGAAATAGCTGTGTCATTTTTAAGAAGAAAGTTGCTTATTGAGAAACAATTTCTCATTAGGAAAATGAATTTAAAAATCAGATGTAAAATTGCATATTGAACTGTGTAAAATAATCACTTATATGTGTAAAGGCAGAAAGTGGGAAAACGTAATAAGATGAGAGGCAATTTTTTTAATTTTCCAGACCGGGTGCGGTGGCTCATGCCTGTAATCCCCGCATTTTGGGAGGCCGAGGCGGGCAGATCGCCTGAGGTCAAGAGATGGAGACCAGTTTGACCAACATGGTGAAATCCCGTCTCTCCTAAAAACACAAAAATTAGCCACTGTGGTGGTGTGCACCGGTAATCCCAACTACTCAGGAGGCTGAGGCAGGAGAATCACTTGAACCCCGGAGATGGAGGTTGCAGTGAGCCGAGATGGCACCACTGCACCCCAGCTTGGGAGACAACAGAGTGAGACTCCATCTCAAAAACAAAACAAAAAAAAACAAAAAAAAACAAAGCAAAGTAAGGCGTCTTCTACATATGAACCTAAACTATTCTATAGTTGTTCTCCTAGTAAAGGGACAAGTACAGTCTACCTATCATTATCAAATTGTAAATGCCAAGTTGTATCAATGAACCATTCTCTCAGCTGGATGTATTCTCTTTGGTTGTTATTCTTTAAATACCAAGCATTACAACAATTCTTAGAGAAATCTTTAGTACAAACTCAGTGTGTACATTCTATGGGAAGTCAAACAGATTTCTTAGTAAATTAACAGATCCTGCCTGGTGAAGTAATTCCAGCATCATTTATTGAATTCACTTAAGTAGAAGGGACCAAGAGAGCACATTAGTTGCTCCACTAGAGATGACAAATCTTAGAAATGATTCTGACTTTGGACTTTCAAGAGGATTACTTGAGGTGGCTGTCAGACAGTTGAGTCACTCAGACTCAGAGAGACTTTCTACCATGTTCCTAAGACGGTCTCAGCCATTGCATAAATACAATGATTTATTTTGGAGCTAGTAACTAAACTGCTAATTTTAAAATGTCTTAGGAATTTGTTGAGGTTTGCAGTGGTACTATTTATCAAAAGATACTATGGAAAATCTCCATTGCTGCCTGTATTGTTTTTGTGAGCTAAATTTATCTATTTTATGATAGAAAAGGAGGAGGTATTGTCCTAAATTTTGTTTATGTTTAGTGTGTCACTAAAACTTTTTATCTTAATGCTTAGATGATTTTGGAGAGAGTACTTCATTAAAAATTATAAATCCTGCCAAGAATTAGATGCATTGATGACAACTAGAGTGAAATACCACCTACTTTATGTATATATAAATATTTCAAATGCTGTATTAATGTGGAAAAGTATATTTTTTTGTTTCTTTAAAATTATTTTTACTTAGGAGGGGAGTCAGCCACTTAAGGTAATACTGCTTTAACTTACTTTAGTAATTACCACAAAGTCTCTAGATTGCAATAAAATATACAGTACATTGCCTAAAGAAATACATACTATTCTATTACTTTCTCACTCCCTTTAAATAAAATCTTCAGAAATTCTATTAAGGATCCCAAGCCACTTATAAAACCATTGTCTTTGATTGAGAGTTGCTTGAAAAATAAATACATTTTAAAATAAAAATTTATCAATTTTTATAAAAATTATATTGTTGAGGTAACGAAACAGTACAGACAGATAAAACATACAAAATGGAGGTCCTATCGCAATCTAACCACATAGGTTACCACTTCTCAAATTTGATATTTTTCTTCCTAGAACTTTTTCTATGTCTATATTTGTATATTTTTAACCAGAAAATAATAATGAACATAATCTTCCACACTTGCTTTTTCCACTTAAGAACATTCACAAATTTTTTCTGTATTTTAAATATACAATCTTATCTTACAAATAAGATCTAACTAATTCATTTAATATGTGCATAGAATTATGTTGTATGGAGCTACCGAGACTTATTTAACTAGTTCCAATATGATATGTATATGGATTATCTGGGTTTTTTATTACAGTGTTGCAATCAAAATCCTTGCACATGTACTTGTATTTAATATAAATAGTCAAGAGGACCCAATGTCCAGATGTAGGACAGCTGGATCATGGGGCAGGGGTAAAGAGAGATATATATATGTATATATATCCTCAAACTTAGTTTTTTTGTCAATCTAGTGTAGAAAATTTTCCTTGCAATTTAATTGTTAATATAATTACTTAATTATTATAGGCTTTGTAAATTTGTTTTTGAATTGACCACTGTCTGTCTTTGCTCATTTTTCAGTAGCCTCATTCACCTTCCCATTTACTGAACAAACTCTTTTCTATTAGTTATTGAACTGTATGTATTGTAAATGAATTTGTACTTTGTCTTCTGACATGGTAAACACATGTGCTTATTTATTTTACCTTCTAGAAACTTTGAATTCTTTTGATAATTTCTTGAAATGCCAAGTGTAGAAAAATAATATAGTTCTCATTTATATTTCTATCATTCAGAGTTAGCAATTTCTTGTTTTTGTTTCTAGTCCTTTTATTTAACTTAAATAAATAAAACATTTAATACATTGATACCAAAACCAGATAAGGACACTTCAAGAAAAGAAAACTACAGGCCAATATCACTGATGAACATAGATGCAAAAATCCTCCACAAAAAAAAAAAAACAAACAAACAAACCTAGCAAACTGAATTCACCAGCACATTAAAAGATTATTCACCATGGTCAAGCGGGATCTATCCCTGGGATGCAAAGATAATTCAAGCTAAGTAAAACAATAATTATGATATGCCACATTAACAGAATGAAGGACAAAAACCATATAATCCTCTCAATAGATGCAGAAAAGGCATTTCACAAAATTTGACATCCTTTCATCATGAAAACTCTCAACAAATTAGGTATAGAAGGAATGTACCTCAACACAATAAAGGCCATATATGAAAAACCCACATCTAACATCCTACTCAGTGGTGAAAAGCTAAAAGCTTCCTCTAAGATCAGGAGCAATACAAGGTTGCCCGCTCTTATCATTTTCTGTTCAGCATAGTACTGGGAGTCCCTCGCCAGCGTAGTTAGGCAAGAGAATGAAATAAATGACATCCCAATCAGAAGAGAAGAAATTAAATTGTCTCTGAAATTAAATTGATCTTCTTATAAGATCACGTCATCTGTATAGACAATTTAATGTTTTGTTTTTATAAATAGAAAACATAAAAACTCCACCAAAAAACAGTTAAAATAAATGAATTCAGTCAAGTTGCAGGATACAAAATCAACATATGAAAATCAGTAGCATTTCTGCACCCTAACAACAAAGTATTTGAAAAAGAAATCAAGGAAGCAATCCAATTTATGATAGCTACAAAAATAATAATAAAATATTTAGGAACAAATTTAACCAAGGAGTAAAGATCTGTACACTGAAAAATATAAAGCACTGATTAAAGAAATTGGATACAACACAAATAAAAGATATTCATGTTAATGCATTGGAAGAATTAATATTGCTAAAAGATCCATCCCACCCAAAGCAATCTACAGATGCAATGCAATCCCTATCAAAATGCGATGACATTTCTTTCACAGAAATAGAAAAAACAATCCTAAAATTCATATGGAACCACAAAAGACCGTGAATAGCCAAAATAATGTTGAGCAAAAAGAACAAAGCCAGAAGCATCACAATTACGGATTTGAAAACATTTACTACAAAGCTCTAGTAATTTAAACAGCATGGTACAGGCATAAAACCAGTATTACATTTTCATCTTGCTAAGATTTGCAGATTAGATAACTTTATCACACTCTGTTGTTTTCCATAGTTTCTAGTTGATTATCATAGGTTCTGTAGGTTTGTCATCTGTACATCCTCTTTGATTAACGTGTTATCCAAATCAGTAGTTCTCATCTGAGGCAATTTTGCTTTCCATGGGACCTTTGGCAAATATCTCAAGGCATTTTTTGATGTCACTACTTGAGATCCTACTGGCATCTCTGGGTGGATGTTGGGAGGCTGCTAAACAACCTGCAGTTCACAGGACAGCCTCCCCACAATAAAAAATATGATCCATCCTCAGTGTCTCTGACAGCATAGTTGAAAAACCATGGTTCAAATATTTTGCCCATTTTTTTTGGATTGTTGATGAGTTGTAAGAGTTCTTTATATACTCTGGATACACGTGCCTTTTAAAATATGTTTTGCAAATATTTTTCCCAGGCTACCTTTTCATTTTCTTAATAGTTTCCTTAAAGAGCAAAAGGTTTCAATTTTGATCAAATCTAATTTACTGACTTCTTTCATAATTCATGCTTTTTGTGTTTATTTCAGAAATCTTTGTCTAACACAAGGTCTCTAAAACATCATATTGTATTTTCCTTTTTTGTTTATTTTTACTTTTTTTTTTTTTTAGAGATGGGGTCTTGCTGTGTTGCCCCAGGCTGGTCTCAAATTTCTGGGCTCAAGCAATCTCTTGCCTCAGCCTCTCAAAGTGCTGAGATTACAGGCTTGAGCCACTGTGCCCTTTTTATTCTTATATTTCTTCCGGAAATCTTATAGTTTTTGCTCTTACATTTAGATCCATGATACATCTTGAATTATTTTTATAAATGATGAGTTAAGATTTGAAGTCCATGTTTTTGCATGTGGATATCTTATAGTTCCAACAGCATTTGCTGACATTTTTTTCCCTTGCCTACTGAATTGCCTTGAAATTTTTGTTAAAATTGTTCATATATGTGTATGTGTATTTTTGGACTTTCTGTGCCATTGTTGTATGATTATTCATATCCTAATACCACAGTGTCTTGGTTACTGTAGCTTTATAATAAGTCTTGACATCAGATAGTGTAAATCCTCTAGCTTTGATCTTTTTCACAATATTGAATCTTCTGGCCCATGAACACGATATTGTTCCATTTCCCTGGGACTTAATTTCTTTCAGTGATGTTTTATAATTCTTAGTTTATAGCTCCTGCACATCTTTTGTCAAATTTATCACTAGTTATTTCGTATTTATTAATCTTAAATAACCAGGTTTTATAGGCTTTGTTATTAATGCTGTATTAGCTCACATCAAAAAAAGTAATTAAAGAACATTTTCTCTGTCTTTGTACTCTGTTTGTTGAAAATTTAGAGGAATTAACAAATGGAGCTTTTGTGCTCAAAATGCTTTCTTCCTTACTTCTTAATCAAAAGCTACACATTTACTCGAAAGGCAACTTTTATCTCTCTTTCCACATCCAACTTTTCTATACAATGCCAATGTAGTAAATTCTGTAGCAATTATTCTTTCTATAATTCATTTGGAAAGCGTACTAACTCCTGCCATTCTTTATATATTTATATTGAATTATTATTTATTGAATGCAATTAAACTTCGTATGAAGTTAAGCTTGTCTCACCTTCTATATAAATTTTATACCTCTTGAGGATTTTCTTTATAGCCCCTACCAGGATGCCTTATACAGCGGGTAAAGAACTGGGTCTAATGCTTGGATGTTCAAAGACTGGTTTCCATAAGAAGCCTTAAAATACAATTATTATTCTGAGGAAGCGAAATTGATTTTTAGGATAAATATTGCTTATAATACTCCTGGCTAGTTTAAAGATTATCTGGAAATTTACTGATAATTATTGAATCACTATTTCTCTAAGACATACGTCTGGTAGTAATTTCTTTTGGAGACATGTTAGAAGGAAATAGTGAAATAATATCAGAATGAACAATCAGGGCAAGACAGACTGTTAACATTCTTTTTCAACAGAATAAATACAAAGTAGTCCTGAAATGTATTATTATTATTATTATTATTATTATTATTATTATTATTATTTTGAGACGGAGTCTCGCTCTGTCGCCCAGGCTGGAGTGCAGTGGTGCGATCTCGGCTCACTTCAACCTCCGACTCCCGGGTTCACGCCATTCTCCTGCCTCAGCCTCCCAAGTAGCTGGGACTACAGGCACCCGCCGCCACGCCCATCTTTTTTTTTTTTTTTTTTTTTTAAGTAGAGACTGGGTATCACCGTGTTAGCCATGATGGTCTCAATCTCCTGACCTCGTGATCCACCCGCCTCGGCCTCCCAAAGTGCTGGGATTACAGGCATGAGCCACCGCGCCCAGCCCCGAAATGTATTATTATGATTCAAACATTTACCAGGTGCAATGAAACATAAAACAATGCACATTATTCACTTCACATAGATATTATATGTAACCTAAAATTAACCAACGTATTTAAAGTGTGTGTGGTACTGGAATGGATATTGCTGCTGATAGAGGAATTACACCAGGACCCTACTGAAAAACAGTAGAAGACTGATAAAAGACTTTGACTTCAAGAAAGTATCTTCACAAAGAAAGCCTATACCCTTTTTAACACTCGGATAATAGAGCTGCTTCATTTTTTTTTTTTTTTTTTTTTTTTTTTTTTTGAGACAGTTTCCCTCTGTCAACGCAGGCTGGAGTATGGTGGCATGATCTTGGCTCACTGAAACCTCCATCTCCTGGGTTCCAGCAGTTCTGGTGCCTGTGCCTTCCAAGTAGCTGGGATTACAGGCGGCTGCCACCACACCTAATGTTTTGTATTTTTAGTAGAGACAGGTTTTCGCCACGTTGGCCAGGCTGGTCTCGAACCCCTGGTTTCAAGTGATCCACCCATCTCAGCCTCCTAAAGTTCTGGGATGACAGGTGTGAGTCACTGTGCCCTGCCTAATAGAGTATTTTTAACAAAGGGCCAGAAAAATGAACATGATAGGTTAGCCAGCTAGACAGAAGCCCAGAAAAGCAGCTTCCTTGGGAGCTGCTCAGGGTTGCCCAGAGGGATCAGAAGCCACATAGGTAAGACGTATGCCTTCGTATTACACATCTCTATACCGAGGAAATCCATTTAAAAGGAAGATTGAAGGCAAATTTTAAGCATAAAAAGAAAAGAAAGAGTAGAAAGGTAGGATGTGTTATCTCTGTAAGGGTTTCCAGTCATTTTAGCACCTGCTAATGAAGCATCTTTTCCTACCAGTTGCACTGGACTCTCTTGCCAGCAACAAGCAAAGGCGGCACCTGACAGGGAGTTCGCTGGTGGCCTAAAATGTGGGACTCCAGGCCTGAGGATTACTCTGGCCACTGATGTAAAAACGTTGGTCAATGTCACAACTGTACAAAAAGACTAGAGGGTTTCTACAGAAGTTAGTTCCACACAGGGGAAACTAATTTGGCCAGAGAACTTAAGTCGTTGATATTCGTAAGAAACAGAAACCAAAAAAAGACAGTACTTCATAGCTGAAAATAATTGATACATTTATCTGAACTCTGAAAATCCATGAGGTAGCCTTTAGATAAACAGAGTATATATTATTAGAGATAGCACAAAGTATGATATTAGAGGTGGTACTAAGTATATTATTAGAGATGGTACTAAAAGGCTTGATTATAGCTTTTATTCTTATAAAAATTTTCTCTGCTTTCTGTAGATGGTATTATATATTACATTTTTTAAATGCCTAAATAATGATGTTTTTCAGATAGAACTATTTAAAAAATTGCTGGTGACATTATAGTAATAATCTATATATTTACCTATCCTTGTTTTTCTTCTCAAGAAAGAACAAACTCTTGTGGTCCTATCCTGATGAAGAAGTACCCTCAGCCTGATGGCTGTTGTCTGAGGCTGAGTATGAGGAAAACTAAGCAGCCACTCTCACGTCCTTGGTCTTTAGGCACTTAATCAACCTAGTATGAGTTGCCAGTGTTGGAACCCTACCTTTTGTGTGTTACTAGTACCTTTCTAGAGGATTACCTACATGTGCTGGCCTTTGGGGACACATTGGAGCATATTTTCAGATAATAGTTTTAAAAATCACTTTTAGGTTTCATTCCTTCATCACAAAACAAAACTTTAGAGCCCATCTTATTACAGGGAGTTTAGGTTATTTTTCCTCAAGGGCATTTTTGCATCAACACTTTATTTTAGTTGATATTTTTCTGGCTATTTTCACATGCTTATAAACCCGTATTTGAATTTATTCTCATCCGTTTAGCAATTTGTGTAGTATTATCTACGCCGTTATGACTGTTTTCCAGATCTGTGGGCCTGTTTTTCGGATTATTTGTAAAATAAACATTAATCCCTGTAAACCAACTATTTACTCCTTTTGTTGAGGGAGTTGATTGATTCTCTCTCTCTTTTTTTTTTTTTTTTTTGGAAGGCTCAAACCAATTTCCTGTTAAAAACCAAAATCTTTATCCCAGCTGTCCTTTACCCTCATCCCCAGCTACCACTCTATTCCGTGCTGGAATAGAGCTCTTCAGCCAACCAGAAAATAACAAGACAAAAAATACTTCTTTGTAGCAGCCTAACAAAGGACTTTTAAAAATCGACACCCGCCCCATACTCACACACACATACACAACGTGTCCACCTACACATCCACGCACGTGGGTTTAACGGATTCTCTCATTACGTATCCTTTTCCAAGCCCTCGAATAACTCAAGAATTTTATTCAGGTATTTCCGTTTTGAGTCTGATTGATGAACTCTCCATTGTCTGGCCAGGTGCTAGCCATATTCCACAATTCATCATCTGTCACCAGAAGTAATGGCCCATTTCCAAAGGTGAAGCATGACAGTACTGTCTGCATGCATCAGATACACAGATTCTGTGGCAGCTCCGTGATCTGTCTGAAGTGGTGGGCTGAAGAGCACATTAACCTTTCAGCCCACCCCCATTTTCCCTGTGGTTCTTTTCTTTTATGCTCTTCATTTTTCTTCATAAGAGCCAGGCCTGATGAATAACACAACATCCAGTCACTAGTGAGCAGATTGCTCAAAACCCATAGAAGGCGAGTGGGTGCTGGTACCCAGTAAATTTCAAAACATCTCAACCTTCCAACCTTGTTGTATGAAATGACTTCAGAAAGTCATTGGAACTCAGAAGAAGATTATTTTTGTTTTGTTTTTTGGTTCCTTAATGGCATAAGCTTTTTCCTGTGACACTTGATGGTGGGAAATCTATGGGCGACCTCCTCCTTTTCTTCACATCTAACACAAGACTACAGATGGGCCTCTGTCTTGTAGGATTTACCCAGCAGAAGGATTCAGGAAGAAAACCTAACTTAGATAGGCCTTAAGTACAAGGTCTCATTTTGTTTCACTTTCATGAACCTGTACCTGTGCATACTGCTGGCATATTTATGCAGAGATACAAGATTTCCCTTTCAAGATAGGGATGGCTGTACCGCAGGGGCATTCAGTAAATTTGGCCTGGTGCAGGTCAGTCCAGCCACCTAAGCAGGATCACATACAGGTAGATGATCCTGAATAGATTCACGATAGGAGTGGGCACACGAAAATCATCAGGAACCAAATGTGGCTCAGATAATTAATGTTCCCATCAGTATAGGAACTATGGAAATTTTTTTTTTTTTTTTTTTTTTTTTTGAGACGGAGTCTCGCTCTGTCGCCCGGACTGGAGTACAGTGGCCAGATCTCAGCTCACTGCAAGCTCCGCCTCCCGGGTTTACACCATTCTCCTGCCTCAGCCTCCCGAGTAGCTGGGACTACAGGCGCCCGCCACCTCGCCCGGCTAGTTTTTTTTTTATTTTTAGTAGAGACGGGGTTTCACCGTGTTAGCCAGGAAGGTCTCGATCTCCTGACCTCGTGATCCGCCCGTCTCGGCCTCCCAAAGTGCTGGGATTACAGGCTTGAGCCACCGCGCCCGGCCCTATGGAAATTTTAAAAGTTGGTCTAACCTCATCAGACTTAATCATCTACATCTGTGTGCATGCATGTGTGTGCACCCATGTACCCCTACGTGCACATGGGTGCATTCACGTGGCCTCTCTATGTGTTCAAACTGCTTCAGAGTGAAAGTTAAGTTTCGAAGTTTTAAGAAGAAACTGACTGAATTAAAAATAGAGCAGGGGCATAAAATTCATTCCAGGAATGTGGTAACCACAGAAACAGAAGTGAGGTGCTCTGAAAGCTGAAAGGGATATCAGTCCTTGAAGATGGGGAGTAGGGAGGGATGTTTCTTGTTTTGTTTCTTAATAATGACCCCTGAGTTGTTCAAGAAGGAAAAAGGAGATGGTGAGGGAAAAAGAGAGACTAATGGTATTAGAAACGGAGGGGCTGATTTTTGAAAGAATGGCTGAGATGAGCAGGTCTCCCACGGGAATCTGTCTTGTTAAAATGCAGATTCTGGTGCTCTCTAGAGCTGTGGTGAGGACGGAGATCCTGCCTTTCTAACAAGCTCTCCTGGGATGCTGCTGCTGCTGGCTCACAGACCGCACTCTGAGGAGGAAGGGCATAGAATAAACGGGCAATGAGGAGCCGCAGAACGTAAGAAGAGGGATTAACTCTAGATGAGAAACCACAAGCGTTTTTCTCCAGTATCTGAAAGAAATATTAAAAAATAGAAGTTTGGGCAAGATGATGGAGGACAGAAAATCCATATGGTTTTATCTTCCAGTCCCAGTGTTCAATATGGAAGGAGAAAAAACTTAGAATGGGAAATTACTATCTACAAAACACTACAGCCCAAAACAATCTCCTGAGATGTTTTTTTTTCCGTTCTTTTCTCCCCCTTTGGTATAGGTATCATTTACTTTGGAAATCTAAACTTTAACTCTTCTATTGTAATTTAACTTACCACATCTTTATATATTGTCTTTTTAACTGTCTACAATGATCTCAAAAAGAAAGTTTTAGTATAATATTTTACAAGTAGTAGAAGTCATTAATAATTTTTTGATTGATTTAGCCAGGAACCCTGAGTTCTGGCTTCTGGCTACTGGTTCCCAATTAATAGTAAGTCATGTAGACTTTATCTGCCTCTGTTTCCTTACCTGTCACATAATACTCTTTCCTCTCCACCCTCTACACTGCTAGGAGAGAGAAATTAGGTCTTAATTATAATGCTACTTTGAAAAATCTATTCAAATTTAAGGTGGTCTTCATTGTAGTCGTATTTTATCTCATCAACTGACTTTTACGTTTTATCAAGGACTTTATATTTTCTGTAAAATACTACCCAGTAAGTCTTCCAGCCTCACTAGATAGAATCATTTGCTTAAAATCCACTTTCTGAATAGCAAGGACTGCAGATCTGTAGAGGGGAGAATGGAGAGAGGACCCTGCCAGCTGCTGGTTTGGCTCTCTCCATAGGCTCACTACTGCTCAAGTACTTTTTCCATCACAAAGAATTGGAATTCTATTTCATAGTCCAACTTTTGTGAACATTTTCTAGAGGTAATATGCAAAAACTGCTGATTACACAGAGTAAAAATGGAACTCCCTGTGAGCAAATGTATCTTCATTAATCTGCGTCTGCTTCATCAAATGCAGATCGTGTGTGCGCGCGCGCGCGTGTGTCTTGGTAAATGGGTAAGGAGTTAAGGAATCCCAGTATCGTTTATACTCTTCTCATAACAAGAATGAAAAGAAGGGTCTACACTGTCTTGGCTAACTGGCACCTCCCATGTGCTGCACACCAAGCTCAAGGTTGTCAAATACTCTGAAAACATGTAATGCATAATCTCGGCCCTCGAGGCATTTAGAGTCTATTTGGGACACCAAGTAAACATATCTAAAACTAGTCACGATTGGTTAAGCACCTACTATGTATAAGACAGCGTGATAAACACACACAAGTGCCAAAGAGCAAGATATAGCCACACATGCAATTAAGGACTCAGTCTTTAAGGCCTCCATGTATCCTGACTGAACCAGAGATTACTCCTTATTAGGCAGGGCAAGTAGTGTTGGTCGTTTAGTTCATGTAAATGATACACTCACAGATTTTTTATAAAGACAGTTCTCAAGGAATCAAGAAAACATACATGAACGGCAGAGAAAATCAAATACGAAACATGGAGTCATCATATTTCCAATAAAAACTCCTCCCCTCTATATTTCTGACTTTTTTTTATATAAATAGGCTAAAATCCATGCTAATATATATGCAGAAAAGAAATGAGGCCTTGCTCATTACCTGCATATCCTCGCATCCCTTTCAACATCCTGAACATGTACTCTAGCATAGCATTTTGATCTTTATTTTTCTGGGGGAAAGAAGGCTTGTGGCTTTGTGACACTTGGCTGGTTCTATATCCCTCTGTATTCTACTGCGTATATTTGACTTTTCTTTGGTTAAGAGGTAGAAGCTACTTCTTATGTTTTAAAGATAACTTGAGAATGACCCAATGAAGAAGTTAAATAGTCTCTTTATGAAATAGTAACATGAATCCTCTTTTATAAAAGAAACATAAAAAGATGATAAATATATTAATCAGATTTTATCTCCATAGATCCTTGGACTGATTAGCACAATATAATTACAAGTTGTATGCTTATCTCAGCCGGTATTGTTTGATCTTTTTTATTTTTTGACAGAGAAGCAGAGGGCCTTAATCTCTACATTACTTTTGGTAAAGATAAAATTAAAATGATACATTGTTATTTTGTAGTGTTATCAGTACATATTGGAGGATTAAAATATTACGATAGAATTATCTGTGAACAAGTATGTTTTCAAATAAGGCTGAGTGAACCCTTCATTGAATTAAAAGACTTTAATGGGGCCGGGCTCAGTGGATCATGCCTGTAATCCCAGCATTTTGGGAGGCCGAGGCGGGCGGATCACAAGGTCAGGAGTTCGAGACCAGCCTGACCAAAATGGTGAAATCCTGTCTCTACTAAAAACACAAAAATTAGCCAGGCATGGTGGTACATGCCTATAGTCCCAGCTACTCAGGAGGCTGAGACAGGAGAATCACTTGAACCCAGGAGGCGGAGGTTGCATTGAGCCAAGATCGCACCACTGCACTCCAGCCTGGCAATAGAATGAGATTCTGTCAAAAAAAAAAAAAAGACTTTAATGGTTTTATTCAAACTTGAATTACTTGTTTTAATTAACCATTAAATGGTTAAATGTTTACCATTTTAAATAACCCTCCTCAACTTATTTCATTTATACTGAAATAAGTCATAGCATTGAAACAAATTATTTATAACAGTACAAAAAATGCATAATATTCAATTTGCCAAAATATTACAAAGCAACAGATATTTGTAATTTCCCCATTTTGGTCAATGAACATTCCTACATAAGGTAATACTTCACTCTATATCTTAAATAAGCATTTGAGGGATTTAAGAATGTCTTTCCTAACTACAAAGGCTTTCTTATTCTCAGGAGCCCTCACTGAGTGCCATTACTCTTTGCTTCGATCCCCTCATCCCTTATAGAACACATTTATTGTGTGCCTACTATGTTCAGCACTGAGAATACAAAGATAAATAAGACTTAGCTCCTGCCTGCAGGTGCTGACACTCTATTCAGTAAAGCTCAAATTTGGAACAGAGGAAGGAATAAGGATATAATGGATGTATGAGGACATTCCCATAACATTTTCTGCAGATATTTTTGACACACTTTCCTGTGTGTGATTGCCTGAGAGCTTTCTCAGCTACATAAATGATACCTACCATGAGATTCTATTGTGAATAGATTTCATATCCCTCATTCATATGTCAATGAAATAATTTTTCTGTCTCTATGGATTTGACTTAGATATTCGGATATGATATTCCGAACATATCATATAAATGGAATATGTGGCCTTTTGTTCCTGGCTTTTGCCACTTAGCATAAAAATTTCAAGGTTCACCTATGCATTCCTTTTTATGGCTGTGTAATATTCCATTGTATAGACATACTACACTTGGTCTATTCATGTATCAATTTATGGACATCGGTGGTGTTTTCACTCTTTTTCTATTATGAATAATTCTGCTAGGAACATTTGTGTACAACTTTTTGCATGAGCATGTTTTCAGTGCTCTTAGGTGTATACCTAAGAGTGGAATTGTGGGGTCCTATGGAAATTCTATATTTAACTTTTCGAGGAATTGCCAAATTGTTCTCCACAGGGGCTGTGTCATTTTACTTTCTCACAAGTTATATATTATGTTCCATTTTCTCCACATCCTCACCTTTTTCCTTTTTTTAAATAGCCATTATAATGAGTGTGAATTAGTATCTCATAATGGTTTTGATTTGCACTTCCCTAATGATTAATGATGTTGAGCATGTTTTCACATGCTTATTCGTCAGTTGTTCTGAGGTTTTTTGGAAAAATACCTACCCATATTCTTTGCCCTTTTTAAAAGTAGGTTATTTGCCTTTTGTATTGTTGGCTTACAAGAGTTATTTGTATGTTCAGATACTAGACCCTTATCAGATACATGATTTCCACATTTTTTAATGTGCACTGTCTTTTCACATATTTCGTATTGTCCTTTGATGCACAGAAGTTTTTACTTGTGATAAAGTCAAATTTATCTATTTTCTCTTTAGTTACTTGTGATTTTCTATTCTTTTATAACACTATTTTTATTGAAATAAGATGCTGTTTTATATTTTAAACTCTTCTTTGCTATAATATTGTATTTAATTACAAAAATTATTTATTAATCTCAATTTACTTCTGATCCATTTGGAGCGCAAATAACAGCCAAAGCACTTGTAATTATAAATTAAAGGACACAATTCAGCAAGGAAAAATAGAAGAAAACAAAAGCATATTATTTTACTTTTGCCATTAAACAACAAATACATTTCTGATAATTTGTCAAATATTTGTCAAATTGTCTCCCAGTTATCTATAATGTAGATAGCCTTCCTGGTAACCTGTCTCACAAGTGAATGATGTATTCATTTCCTGTGGCTGTTATCACAAATTACCACAAACTTAGTGGCTTAAAACAACACAAATTTCTCCTCATAGAGTTCTGTAGTTCAGAAATTTGAAATGGGTCTTGCTGGGCTAAAACAAGATGTCAGCAGACCTCTGATCCTTTCTGGAGGCTCTAGGGGACAATCTGTTTCCCAGCGTTCTCCAGCCTCTAGGTCACCCACATTTCTTGGCTTTTGGTTCTTCTCCTCTATCTTGGAAGCCAGCAATGTTGGGCCAAGTCTTTCTCATATTACATCACTCTCACTTCCTCTTCTGCCTCCCTCTTTGACTTTTAAGGACCCTTGTGATTACATTGGGCCCACCTGGATAGTCCAGGCTACTCTCCCTATTTTAAGGTCAGCTGATTAGGAAACTTAATTTCATCTGCAGCCTTAATTCCCCATGCGCCATGTAACATATATATTCACGGGTTCCAGGGATTCGAAGGTAGACATCTTTGGGCAGCTCTTATCTGTGTACCACAGATGACTTTACTGGTGTCCTGTTGTACTGAAGCTAGGGACTGCAGTACATCTGTTGACAAATGATGAATTTGAAAGTACTCAAAAAGAGAGAGAGACTATAGATAACTTTGTTCTTGCCTTTACAACACTTTTTGGATAGTAGCACAGATCACAAAGGCAGAGAACTTAGCAGATATGCACGTTATTGATTCCCAATTATAATGGCTAAACTAGATGTTTCTGTTCTTCCAATACTAGAAGAAAGCAGCTTAGAAATTTGGCATTATGGATAGCAGTCTTAAAATTGGTTTTCTTAAAATGGAGGTTTACGGACAGGGGCTTTCTGTAAAGGCAGCATGTATGGTAGAGTGAGCAGGGGCTTTGGAGTTAAGGGGACTTGGGAACAAGTTTCAGTTCATCTACCATATTAGAAAAGTCCAATATTGAGATATGAAATTCAACCACATCCCCCCAAAATTAGATTTTCATGAATAAGTACAGAACTTTATGTAGTAGCATATCTCGAATATCTCTAACACAGATACTGAAACTTTTTTAAAATGAGAAAAATTAGTGCTTAAAATGTCTCAAGTAGTTTAAAGACACTTAGTTAGGCTGTTTACTAAATGATAATGACTTTAGGAACACATGTTAAATGCATGAATTTAAAAATCAATTTGTTGATGTGCTGCTAGAAATAAAAGGATTCTCCCTATCCAGTGCTGTTAGAAGCCACCACTGAGATGATGACAGTGAATTCTGTTAGGTCTTTTCTTTGATTAAAAGGAAAATGAGACAGCAGACAGGCTGACTTGTTTACTGCTGAGCTTCCTGTCCTGGCTCTCCTGCCCACATTTACTTTTCTAAGTAACCTATTGCCACATCTAGACAGAGGGGGAAAAGACTCCAATCTGAAAATGAATAGAGTAGCATGTCAGTGCTCCCAGTGATGTACATAAAAATCTGAAGTTTTCTATTTCTATATGCATCAGGATGTCTCTTGCCCTAGGTTATCTGGATTGTAAAAACTAAAATTATTATTAAAGAGAGCAGCAAGCCATTTAGGAAGTGCCCTGTCTCCCTGTGACAAAAGCTTTGCAGCTAAGCACAGTAATTTATGTTGATAAATTGCAGCAGCTGTCAGAGTGTCCAGAGCGCTTCATGGGATATGTTTGTAACGTTACATTTCTTGTTCATGCATTCCGATATATGGACTTATCTTTAAAAAAAAAAAAAAAAAAAAAATACCAGAGCAAGTCTTTGGAAGTATTCCCTAAATTGTCACAACCTAGTTTGAATAACATTAAACAAAACTAAAAATGATAATAAGATAATAAGAATGATTATTAAGAGTGTTTTCTTTTTTGCTTTTCAAAGTCTGTAAGGATCTTAAGGTGGAAGAAATGTTAGAGAAACTGGCCATTATTTGAAAGACTTAAGTTTCCAAGAAAAGAAAACAAAATGTCAGTAAAGTGGAAAAAATGGTTCCAAAGCACAGGGAAACACATACTAACAAAAACAGGCCAGACGCAGTGGCTCACTCTTCTAATCCCGGCACTTTGGGAGGCCTAGGCGGTTGGATCACTTGAGCTCAGGAGTTCAAGACCAGCCTGGACAACATGGCAAAACCCATCTCTACAAAAATTAGCTGGGTGTGGTGGTGCAGGCCTGTAGTCCCAGCTACCCCAGAGGCTGAGGTGGGAGGATCGCTTGAGTCCAGCACGTGGAGGTTGCAGTGAGCCAAGATTGTGCTACTGGACTCTAGCCTGGACAACAGGTCAAAACTCTGTCTCAAAAAAACAACGAGGCAAAACAAACAAAAATGGAAAGGGAAGATAGTTTAAAAGTTACCAAAAACGGCAATGGAGGCCGGGCGCGGTGGCTCAAGCCTGTAATCCTAGCACTTTGGGAGGCCGAGATGGGCGGATCACGAGATCGAGACCATCCTGGCTAACCCGGTGAAACCCCGTCTCTACTAAAAAAATACAAAAAACTAGCCGGGCAAGGTGGCGGGCACCTGTAGTCCCAGCTACTCCGGAGGCTGAGGCAGGAGAATGGCGTGAACCCGGGAGGTGGAGCTTGCAGTGAGCTGAGATCCGGCCACTGCACTCCAGCCTGGGGGACAGAGCGAGACTCTGTCTCAAAAAAAAAAAAAGGCAATGGAAAGGGCACAAAGATAGAACAGATTAAGTTCTACATATGACAGTGTCATGCCTAGAGCAACAGGGAAAAAAAGTGATGGATAAAATTTACATTCAAATAAGAGCCTCCAAGCCTCAGTTCTAATCCCTGTTTTGCAACTGTATCCATTAGCTATTGCTACAAAGATACTGTTTTTCATAATTCCTCAAAGCTCTATGGTCCCTAATAGTCATGTACCTGACTGCAGCTGCAGTGCAGATAAGATTTGGCTCATCTAAAGCTGAATTTCTGTACACAGCACCTGGTGCGTCTTTGCTCTGCCTCTTAAAATAGATGTTTGGGTGTCTGGCCATGCTCTTTAAGTCTCTCTTAGGACTTGGGGCTAACTTATTCTTCTCAAGGAAGTGGCAAACACTTAAGACAGCAAGCAGAAACATACAAAATCCCCAAAGGCCTGACTTCTGACCTGCCAAACTGTCCTCTTTGGTCACATGCCCAAAACAATCATATGGCCAACCCCACATCAAGAGACAGAGGAGTACATGCTGCTGACAAAGAAAACGCCTGCGAAATTGGACCTAACATTGTATCAAAGGAAGCCTCTATGAAAGAAAGATAATATAGTTAAATTTATATTCTTATTTAAGTGAAATTATTGAAACTCTAGGTCTTCAATAACCTTTAGTAATAATGCATCAGAAATCTCACCTAAGGAATGGATATTATAGCTTTTTCCCTCTAAACTCCATTCCCTAATTTTTATACTCAAAAAGTGATCAAGTTGTGGAAACCTCTTCATTATTTTTATTCTTTTCTTAAATTTGTCAGCTTTCACATATAGCTGTAGATATTTGAAAATATTTGTTGGAGACATGAATGAATCAAGCTATCTTTAGTCAGAAGAACTGAGGTCAGTGCTTTCCCAACCAAGAGCTCCCAAACTGAACCATTAACACCAGCTAGACATTTCCAAGGTATCAGTCTCCCTTGAGCAGTTGACTGCATCAACCAACATAAATAGTTAAATGCTTTCAAGAAAAGAATTTAAAGCCTGGGTTTTCACTAGCAAAGGATTAGTAGTTATCATCTTAGTAGGGCAACAGCATATTGAATGCTCGATGCAAAAAGTATTTTATTTCAAATCCTACTAGTATGCTCTATCATATTTGTAGAATATTCCCAAAATAGTCTAATCCAGCCACTCCTAATAAAAATGTTATGCAGTGACCCTCTACTGCTTAGTAGTCTAGAATTCAAAGCCTTCTTTATCTGGTTCTTTCTATTCTCATCAATCTTGTCTCTTGAAAGACAGTGCCACTTATAGGATCATCAATATTCGTGGTGACATTTGAATGTATGTTGTGGAATACTATACTTTAATGGGAAAAGTTTACAAAGCTATTGGTGGAGCATCTCCTCTCGCTGTGTTTCAACATCCAAGAATACACATTTTTCACAGAAAGCAGTTAGTAGTACACAGTAAATAACAAGTGCTTTAAAATTAGTAACTTTTAGTGGGTTTTAGGGAAAGACTAGAATAGCCAGAGGCAAGAAAAAAAATTGGGAAGATTACATACGTGACAGTCAGATGTATAGAGAAACTTGAGTAAGTCACAGTTGCTTATGATAAACTTTGGTTCCAAGCCTCAAATTCAAAAGTAGATTGAAAAAGAATGTATCACCCATAATTACAAAAGGTTGTATTGTCATCTAGACTAAGTCATGGAGGCCATACATGATAAAGGACTTGGTAACTGCTAATATTTATGATTACTATATTTGAAGATGGTATGATTGATTCTTTATGTAAATGTCACTAACTTGTGTGTTTATTCGTTAATCTTATATTATCTAAAGAAAAAGGATTTGTATAGCAGGATAAGCAATAGGTCATTTAAACTATTTGGATAAACAAGTTATTTGAAAGGATTTTAGGGCACATTTACTCTCTTAAATAAATTTATTTATAATTATTCAAATTAATTTGTTGTATCTGTAACTCCACATACCAAAAATTGGTATTCGTTTATTTTTCTCTGTTTTTAAATCCCAAACCATGTTCTGATTAAACATTTTGTGTTTTCAACGCTGAATAATTAAGAATATTGCTATTAGTAATGAGATTCAGGTCATCTGGGCTACGATGCATTGTGGCTGCGCCTGTGCGTGCAACCTGATTTGAATTCTCTATTTTAAATCCTTAGATTCCTTTTTCTGAGTTGATTTGTTTGGATGGACTAACTGAACTTGTCAAGATAATCTAAATCAATTTGTGCACATATCACAAACGATCAAATTTGTTTAGCCACAATATTTCTGATGGTGACCCGAAGATGATAGAGATCTGGTTCGTGTTGCATTGGATTCATCTCTCCTTCTCCCACTAAAGTTTTTCTGGCTGCAGGTCTTAAATAATGGGAAAATTGGAGAGATGAAATGTGGCCTGGAAAGTGAATAGGGTTGGCTGCTTTGTTGTGGATTTGTTATTTTGTGATTATTTTTAATGCCTTTCTAGACAAGCCTGCAAGCTTATACAGGGTATTCAAGGGTAATTGCTAATTTCTGGGTTTCTTTCATGAGGAGTGGTAGAAATATAAGCTGTTACCAATACTAATTTCTGAGGCCCCAGGGAATTGCCCTATCTAGGCAGTCTGGCCTGGTGCTCCCCACAACTATGGGAGCTAAATGGCCAACTTCCTTCTACGTTTGTACACACATCAAGGTCTTAGAGTTTTTGTTTCACTACCTTGTGGCAAGCACCCTGCCTAAATAGGTGGCCATGATTTTTCTTCTCTGTTATTGCTCTAATGACTCCTAAAATTATTGAGAGGGTGATAAAATCCTCCTGCGCAGTAGAACTTGAAATGACAGTCCTCCAGCAGTATTGGGATAATGTCAGATAAATTACTACCGATCACATGCACTGAAAAAAAAAAAAAAAAAGGTAATATCTGAGTGTTTTTTTCTTCACCACCAAGAAATAAAAAGAAGATCTTCAGAATTGTCATCCAGCCTAAACTTTGAGTCATAGTGTTAACTTTTGTTTTAGTTTGAGTCAAGTGCCTTTTCTTAGAGAAATTATATTATATTAGGATGACATTAGAGCAGCCATATGGATGAAATTCTAGTCTTTTGCCCAGTTCAGTTGTAATAATGTTTGCAACAGAAGGTAGTTGAATTTGCTGCCATCCTTAGCATCAGACTATATACAAGGATAATAAAATATCACTTCTGCAATCTGAGTATCTACAGTTTAAGTGGAAAGAAAAGACATACAAATGTAAGTAATTCAAAGTAACATATAAAAAGTTTTTCAAGCAGCTCAGTGTTTCAATGTACTCATTGTCATTCAAACAGCCTTGGTGTAGGGATGAGGGGTAACAGAAGATACACTTTTCTCTATCCTACAAAATCAGAACACACAGGAAAATAGACAAAAATATGAAATTACATGATCACAATTTGCCCATAATCTTCTAACCCAAAGACAACTACTGCTAGTATTTTGGTGTTTATTCCAGTCTTTTTTTCTCCATATATGTTAGATTTCTTAATTAGAGAAGAAACTCATATTTTTAATTTCGTAAAGTTTAAGATTGTGTTGGTTCTTGGCTTTTCTTTGTTGTTTTGTTTTTAAGCAGCATAATTATTCAACAAGTATTTATTATGCATTCCTTTGTGGCAGACATGATGTCAGGTACTGAGGGTCTAGTGGGAGGCTGCTGCTCAGGAAGCCAAGACTCCAGCAGTCGGACTGTCACCTGCTCCTGAGCCCACAGTCTACTCCAGGCCTCAGCCTGTCACCAGGGAAGCTTTCTCTACTCAGTACATTTTTTAACTCAAATATATGAGGCTTTACATTTTCCAGTTAAACATTCTCCTGTTACTTTTTAAAAATATGTATCAGCTTTATTAAGACATAATTCAGAAACCATAAGATTATTTCTTTTAAAGTGTGCAGTCCCCCCATTGCTTTTGGCTCATAACGTTTACGTTTTCAGAATCCTTGTGAATCTTGATTCTTTGTTTAGTTTCTCTCTCCTAGTATTTTTTTTTAAGTTCCAGGGTACACATACAGGATGTGCAGGCTTGTTACATAGGTAAATGTGTGCCGTGGTGGTTTGCTGCACCTATCAACTCATCAACTCATCACCTAGGTAGTAAGCTCAGCATACATTAGCTGTTTTTCCTGATGCTCTCCCTACCCCTGACCCTCCCCAATATTTTTTTTATTGACAGATCAAATTAACTTTATTGGTGTTCTTCCAAGACAGTGATAGGAAGTTGAATGAGGTAGTCCAAGGACAATCTCTTGCCTCATTCAAGGCCATTCCAAAGAGCCACTAATCAATACTCTTTGGGAAAGGTATTCGACATCTCAAAATTCATATGTCTGTAAAATCATTTAGCCCATACTTCGCCATGTTATTCTTGGTAATATATGAAAATAAAATTATAGTCACTGAAAGGCATATCATCACTCAACAGTGATGGCTGGAAATTATTTCCAGTAATCTGAGTTGAGGAAATAGAAATTTGTTTGTTTATTTATTTTTGAGATGGAGTCTTGCTCTGTCACCCAGGCTGGAGTGCAGTGGTACGATCTCAGCTCACTGCAACCTCTGCCTCCCTGGTTCAAGCAATTCTCTGCCTCAGCCTCCCAAGTAGCTGGAATTACAGGCGGCTGCCACCACACCGGGCTAATTTTTTTGTATTTTTAGTAGAGATGAGGTTTCATCATCTTGTCCAGGCTGATCTTGAATTCCTGACCTTGTGATCCACCCACCTCGGCTTCCCAAAGTGCTGGGATTACAGGCGTGAGCCACCGCGCTCAGGCGAGTAAACAGAACTTTAATATCACATCACATATCTTGAGTTCAACTTCCAGGGCACAACACATGAGATCATTTTCTGTGATGGAGAATGTGAAAACCAAGTAAGTGTGCAGGAGTTGATGTTACAGCATCTTCTTGAGGCAGAAATCAATGCCTTTGCTTCCAACATAGCTTGGAAGCCCCTTTTTTGTTACTGAATTTGGCATATTTTGATACTTTGACCTTCCAGATCTTTAGCTTTCCTATTTTTCCCATCTTTTAACATATTCACTTGAATTAAGGAAACCCTTCCATTTCTGTTTCCCAAAGTTGAGCCCATCCTCAGAGTTATGACTATGTAATAGCAATATTTCATCTGTTATAAAATGTAAAACCCTATTGTTTGGAATTTTAACATGCTTTTTGTTGATAATAGAGGACCTCATTGGTTGAGAGTGCTCTGAGTTAGCCTTCATGAGAATGCCAGAATATCCTCATGACCTCAATATGACAACCAGAAATATATCACATCCATCTATGTTACCTGCGTTTTATAGTTTATCTGGGTGATTTTTTTTTTCCTTTAACTTCCAAATTTGATTTTTAAGCCTCTTTTATGTAGTTTACGGGTTTCTTGCCAAATATTTTACTTGTACTGTATTTCAAGCCAGAAACCCAACTGAGTCTGTACCTAGTGAACTCTGCTTCCTATATAGTCTCTTTTTGCACCCCGGATTCCAGGATAATCTTCTTAAGGGCAACATCATTAAAGTAACACAGTGTCCATGCATCCTTTGTTCTTACACTAAGGAAAGACATCTCCCAGTTGGTAAAAAAGGTTTTATAGGACATCTTGGCAAACTGGCAGCTACCTTCGGGGGATTTTTTCCCATGCATTTAACAATATTTAGGCAGAATGAGAAATAGATACTAATGCTTTTATTTTAGTAGAGATTTTTGAGGAGCTCAGAAAATTACATGAGTACTGTTATAGTGCAATATAAATACAGTATCTCACTTCAATTTTCTCCCTTGGCTCAGTTCCCAAAAATCAGAGGGAGTTCCTTTCCTTATAATTTGTGTTAACAACCTATTGTTCCTCCAGCTGTCTTTAGCTCCTCTATCCAGCATACATTGATTCCAGTGGGAGGGAAGGCAAGATAGTAAATCAGTGCGTCTATGCTTTTACTTCCCCTTTTGTTCTGTTCAACTCTGTAATTACACTTCATTTTCCTAGAGCAGCAGATTTTCACATTTAAATCTCATGAATTTCAATATTTATACATGTACATAATAGGAAAAAGGACTTCACTGCTCTCCCCCTCAATTTACACCTACAAACTAATATTTACTGTAATAAGATAAAGGCAAATCCTTTTCTGAAAAAGATGATAGGGATTACCAAGTAACATTGTCTATAATTTTACCTTTTCAGAAATGGATGAGTGAACATTTTGGAGAAAGAAAAAGTAAAAATATTTTTTTCTTATTCTTCCCTAAAGTTAGTTTGACCAGGTAAAGCCCTCTAGAGGCCTTCAGATCTAGGAAAAATGCCCCTACCTGCTTTAAAGCCCCAGCAGGCCACAGTTCCCAGCAAAAATAATTATTTGAGCATCACTGTTATGACCTCTCTGGGCACATTTAATCAGTCAGTATTTATGGAGTATATTTCATGTGCCAGGCGCTGGTTTAGGTGGTAGAAAAATGATAATACTCAACATATACTGAACTCTTTTTCTCATACCAGGAAATCTGCTAAGGATCTTTCAGGATATTTTCCTATCTAATAATGTTATTATATCAGAGGGAAGAAGCAAGGATGGCAGATGTCTGTCCTTCAGGGGGAGATGTAACCTGTGTGAGCTCCAGTTTCCAAATATGAACCACAGTAATAATACCCACTTTATCAGGTTGTTGTATTAGATGACGTAATTCAGATAAAGCTATAAGCCAATGCAGAACTGTGTTTAAAATTAGGAAATCCAGAGAAGTGAGGCTCCACTCCATGTCAGTCACAGTTATAGGCACTGAGAATACACATTGTATTTAGGGGAAATGAAGTCACTGATGATCTTAGTAGTAGTTTTAGTGCAGTAATAGAGGTGGAACCTACATTGCAGCAGGTTATTAAATGAATGGAAATTGAAGGGTAAATGAGTAATTCCAGTATTTGGACTCTGAAGTGGGGGAGAGAGAGACTGATAACTGAAAGGGACTTGAAGCGAGAGAGACTGTAAAAGAGTAAAATGGAACAGCCTTGAACACATCTAAGGGTTCATAGAAATAAATAAGATGATGAGAACTGTTTGAAGGAACAGGAGAGAGTGATGATAATCTGTAAGTCAAAGCTGTGAGACAGTAAAGGAAGTGAGATCCAGAACTGTGGACAGAGGAGATGTCTACCTTTCTGTTACAACCAGAAGAAGGGAGGAATTGAATGGATGAGGCTGTAGATACTGGCATGAATGTTGAGAAGATATGGAGCAAGTTCTTATTGGGCTTGTTTTCCCCGAGAAGATGGGGTAAAGTCATATGCTCAAAGTAGATAGGCATTGGGCATTTGGAAGGGTAGGAGGTTTTACTGTGTAGGTTTTTAAATAGTAGCTAGCAAGAACTTAAAAATAATAATTAACCAGGAAAACAGAAAGATTGCCCCAACTGTGGATCTAGTTGAGGCTGTGTGCTCTCTGTATCCTTTTGTTATATGCACAGTGGTAATAAATAAAGACAAACCAAAAGAGAATAAATCAAGGCTGTTTATTCAGTCTCTTGCAGAGTAACTCATTTTAGCAGAGACTCAAAGGCAGGGAAAGAAATGGGAATGCTGTGTAGTAGAGAAAGAGATGGCTTCTGACGTATCCTGATTGGAGTTTCTTGGCCCAAAGAAGCTGGAAGCAGGCTGACTGGAAGCAAGCATCCTACACGATAGGTTAGAGGAGCATATTTGGCTTTCTCTGGTTGGTGCTAAAGCTGGCAGTGGAGCCAAGAATTAGGGAAACTGTCAGTTATCAGTTAAGTCATGGCCATTTGGGGCCAATTGTTGCAGAAATTATTGTTTGGTTTCCTGTGGTCTGAATCCCTACAAGTCTGACTTATGGTGGGCTGATTTCCCAGGCTAGTTGTTGTAAACAAGGGGTTGGTTTCCTGGGCACGTTTCTACAGTTTTGGGGTCAGCTTTCTATTTTTTACATGATCTTGCCATTGTCCATTTGGCACGATCATATAAAATTGTCCACATAAAGTTTCCTACCACTTTTATTATTATTATTATTGAAACTTGAAATGACCTTCTCTTTAGAAGCCCTTGTTCCTTTAGTTAAAGGAATATAGAATCTGAGAGACAGATAAGACTCAGGAAATAGTAATGGAATGGAAGTAAGGGAATTTGTGGGAATACCATTTAAGAAATTAACATGTAATTTTAACCTGTGCAGTAAAGGGAAAATTTAAGAAACTGCATCACCTTGTTTTGAGCCTTGGTCAAGATAAACCCAAGCTATGTGATATGGTTTGGCTCTGTGTCCCCATCCAAATCTCATGTAAATTTGTAATCCTCACATGTCAGGGGAGGGGCCTGGTGGGAGGTGACTGAATCATAGGGGCGGACTTCCCCCTTAACTGTTCTCCAGATAGAGTTCTTACAAGATGTGGTTGTTTGAAAGTGTGTAGCACTTCCCCCTTCACTCTCTCTGTTACTGCCATGTGACGAAGGTGCTTGCTTCCCCTTTGCCCTTCCGCCATGATTGTACATTTACTGAGGCCTCCCTGCCATGTTTCCTGTATATCCTGCAGAACTGTGAGTCAATTAAACCTCTTTTCTTTATAAACTACCCAGTCTCAGGTAGTTCTTTACAGCAATGTGAGAACAGACAAATACACTTGAAAGCAGAACTTCAGGCCAGATCTCTCAGACCAATGGACTAGAGGATAGAGACTTAAGAAATAAGTGACTTGCTTAGGCCTGGACTTGAACCCAGTGCTCATTCATTTTCATTGACCTGAGAAGTAGCCATTACATCAATCATGTTGTAAATTTCTTTATCAAATTTGGAAGTGGAAAGTTTGAGTAATGCAAAACATCGACCTAAACGCTTCATTAATTACTCCACAGAGCTGCCTAAAACCATAATAAACTTACCTGTTGTTCGATGTAGCTGCTTACAGGCTTAAGAAAGTTTAAGGAGAATGTAACCTTATAAATGTTTAGCCATAAGGCATGATAAATGTTAGGATTAATGGTATGTCAGAGTGTGCATATTTTTAGGATTATTTGTGAAGACTGGAGAAATTCCCCTGTTCCTATAAAATATTTGAGGGGCAGTTTACCTGATAAGAGAAACAAGGGTGTGTTACCGTTGATTGATTATATAGTAAACCCTTACCTTGTCTCTCTTCACATAATGAATTTCTTTTTTCCCTACAGGCTGATAAGAAAATTTAATGGGATGCTTCCACCAGTAATAAAACCACTGAGCCATATAGAAAGTGGTTTTTACATCTAGTGAGAGAAATACCTTGATATCAGCTGGAAAGAATCATTACTTCCACATTAAAGTTGTGCTAAAGTGAAAGCTTAACAAACACTTAATGTATCAGAAGCACAGTAGCATTTCCCAAAGCTCCATCCATGGATGCGTGGTATTCTAAGGGTCAAACAGAGGTAATCTGAAGTTGCTCGTGATCTCAAAGGGCAGGGGGACCTATGAAAGGGAGCAAGTGGGAAGCAAGGATCTAGCCATTGAACCCAGTGTTCCTTTTCCCCCAGTGCTTCTGAACACACCCATATCAGGTGGCCTAGAAGCAATATTAAATACATTCTGGAAAGCCTGGGATTGATGTGCTTCAATCAGCAATCACCAGTTAAGGAAATGCTGAATTCTAGGAAAGGGGCCTCCTTTGAAGTCATTTAGAGACTCTTGACCAGGGAGCTTAGGAAGAATAAATACCAAAGGAGTGTGGGTTTGTGTCTTGGCTTTCTGGGTGAATTATGTGAGATATAGACCCAGGGCCTGGATGAAGGTTTGCAGAGCAGACATCTTTATTTGGATACACATTTATTCATTCAATAAATATTTATAGTAAGTCAGCTATGTCGTAATTGTAATCTATAACTAGGACATTTTCTTTGAATATGGTAAGTATACAGGAATAACAGAGAACAGAGCAAACCTAGTCTCTCGTGGGCTCACATGATTCTGAGTAATGAACAAACTGTAGAAATAATACTCATAATATTAATACTTTTGTTTAATGTAATAACTAGGGTACTACTTTTGTGGAATTCTCTGTTTTTAATGGAGTTTCTCAAATTGGCATACTGTTTTCTACTAATTGAGAACAGCCCTTGCACAACTGTAACATAGCCTTCATTGCTTTTTTGTTTTTTGAATCTCTAAACAAAATGTTTTATTTGGTAGAATAGAACTGTAGTTGCCTTCATTCTTTTTAATACAGTTCTTTGCTAATGACACCAAAACCCTAATTTTGCACACACATACTGACCCGTTAATGCTGCCTGGGAGCCCTGCTGGTATTTGTTATAATGTCAAAGTCTTGAACTGTGGAACTTGGCAAGTCCCTTACTGTAATGAAATTAGTAGCAAAGTGATTGGGGTAGCACATTTTAGCATTCTTATTGAATGCTTGCTTACACCAATGTTTCTTACCTTTATTAAACCCATGACTCTTTTTTTTTCTTTTTTACTAAACATAAAAAGATCACGTATAATGTCAGAATGTTCACAATAAATTTTGTATTTAAAAAGGAAGTAACACAATTATAATTTTAGGATTTTTTTTCAAACTATATCTACAATTCCCTACTCTTAAGAATTACTCTTGCACATAATAAAGCATTTGAATGTCTTTGTAGTTTATAGAAACTTGGCCTTTTTCATCACTTTTACAAAGTGTTAAAAAATTTCCAGGGAGTAGAAAGGGACAGAGATTTCAAGCATCCTAAAATGGCAATTAAAGCACCAAGTAGACATTTTCTGTAGTCTTTGAAAATGAGACAGGATTTTAAAATGTAATTTTTTTCTTATGGTAATTATGATCATCACTTAAGCCTCAAATGTCATAAATTAGCTATACTGAAGGAACCTAGTCCTGACGTTAGTCTGTTACTTTTCTATTTTCTTATTATCCTCTTAACTATTTTCCAGGCTGAGTAAATTCTTTGTACACTGGATTTGTGGCTAAATCAAAACAGAAAGTAGATCCTTCTATCTTTGCATTTTAGAAACCAGTAACACATATCACATACCAGAATGTATCTTTTGCATTTCTTCACAAGCAACATGTTTGAAGGTTGAACCACATACAGTCAATTGTACTGTTAAAAATTTAATGCCTTTGCCTGCAGAATGTGCCAGTATATTAATTTAGTGGTGCCTTAAAGTTCTGCATTTGAGAGTCATGAGCTTACATCACTAAGCCTGATAGATACCTGTCTAATAAGGTTCAATATGGTTAATATATGAGCCTCTTTTTTAAAAGAGTAAAGATAACTTTTTACTTTGATTTTATAGATTTTTTTCATGAGATGTAAAATCATTTATATAAGCAGCAGCATCGCATGCTAAAACATAGCACTATTCTTGCATTGCACATTAAAAGAGCCATACAAGACTAGTTTTAAAAAGCAGTCTGAATTTGTGGCACAGTTGTTTTGTTTTGTTTTGTTTTGTTTTGTTTTTGTTTTGTTTTGTTTTGTTTTGTTTTGTTTGAGACGGAGTCTCACTTTGTCACCCAGGCTAGAGTGTGTGGCACAGGTTTTCAAGAATCTATTCCTCTTCGATTCAGATATTATAAATACTAGGGCAACATAGGAAGATAAAGTCTTGCTTAAATGCCAAATTTAGCAAATAAAAGTTATTAGTATGTTGAAATACATTTAAATTTTGACCTAAGAAGAGATCAATCAGTCTCCAGTGAAATACCTGGGAGGATGCAAGGGAGAAAGTACACTAGGCTCTATACCAGAGGCAGGGCTGTGTCCGGATGCCCGAAGTGGTGCCAAGAATCTGGAGGTTCCTCATCCCTGTTGCCATGTACACATATAAACACGTCTCCTAGACAAGAAGGAAAGAAACAATCTGCTAAGATGATTTCTTCATCCTTCAACAGGGAAATGGAATATGGGATAGGTTGTGTATGCCTTTGGATTTCTTTGGAAGGAAAAGACCTCTATGGAATAAGGGCCAAAATAGATATTGTCAGTCCTGTTAACGCTTAGAACAAAAAAATACCTACAACACCGCAGCACCAATCCACAGGCCTGCAGCGTGTACTGTAGGAGATGCCTCTTTGACTCAGAGAAGAGGAGACACACATCACTGCCACTCCATCAATGAGTGGAAAATGAGATACTCCAGCACTAACAGAATGAAGCCTAAGAGGCTCATAGCTAGTACTCATAAGTGAAGCTGCCCCAAGCCCAAGATCAGAGGCAGTTGTTACTCCAGATACATCGGATGGTCTCAAGTGCCAAGTAGAGGCCAGTCTGTAGTCACCTCCAAGCAAAGTATAGAACAGTGAGACATCACAACTGTGTCCATCATCTCTGGAGGAAGAGATTCACCAGCACTCACCAGGCATAACACTAAAAAGGCATATTGATGGCCGGGCGCGGTGGCTCAAGCCTGTAATCCCAGCACTTTGGGAGGCCGAGACGGGTGGATCACGAGGTCAGGAGATCGAGACCATCCTGCCTAACACGGTGAAACCCCGTCTCTACTAAAAAATACAAAAAACTAGCCGGGTGAGGTGGCGGGCGCCTGTAGTCCCAGCTACTCGGGAGGCTGAGGCAGGAGAATGGCATAAACCCAGGAGGCGGAGCTTGCAGTGAGCTGAGACCCGGCCACTGCACTCCAGCCTGGGCGACAGCGAAACTCCGTCTCAAAAAAAAAAAAAAAAAAAAAAAAAAAAAGGCATATTGATAATTATCCATCACATTTCTCCAGATGGTTCAGATGTTTTAGAAAGAATAAGGGGGAGGACATCTGCTTTCCCAGATTGCTTCCTGCAAAGAGTGTCATTGATCAAGAGAAGAAAGGTGAGAGGTCAAAATGGTAGCCATCAAGAGGGTTCCATCCAATATTGAGTGGACCACAATGAGTAGGTAAGACCCGAGTCATCAACAAGGTGCCATAAGGGTCTGAATCAGAGGCTCCCCCGAAACCCCCAACAACTAGATACCACCGATGGCATCAAAGGAACAGGGAGGAGCCAGGTATCTTTCATGTCTTTCAGGCTAGATACTCACAAGGAATATAGGATTGTTTTTTTCTTATTAAGAATACAGAAAAGCTATCTCAAGCCATTTCTACACATACATACTAGTTGTGATTTAACAGGCTTTTTAAAAAATTCATTCCATTTTAGTAGACTTTTTACCAAATTGATTAGAGTTGTAAATTTGTCTATACATACCAAGTAAATATGACTTCCTAACCTGCAGCTTTGATATAATCTAAGTTTGTACAAACTGCACAACTCAGCTTTTGAGGAATGATTTTTTTAGTATAAAAACAAAATTGCCACTCTCCATCCCTGTCTCCAAATACTTCAAAATGGATGTTTTTTCTGCATAGAAAGTTTGTAATCATCTTATCTGTGGTGTAATTGATGTCTGATATATTGATATTCTTTTAGTTGCAAATATAGCCATTCATAACAAGTGAATTTTTTTCTTCTCTAACAATATAGGTCTATTTTCCTAAACCATAAATAAAGGCTCTGTAGTTAGCCTGTCTTCTATACCATGAAATAATCTTGCCATGTCAGCAATGAAAGTGGATTAAGTGAAATTTCACCTTTAATTTTTATCTAATGTGTTTACTACCGATACAGCAAAATGTTTGTGCTAAAAGCCAAGTATTGACCCATGCCTTAGCAGCTAAGCCTATGTGGCCATTTCCTCA
Source organism: Rhinopithecus roxellana (assembly GCF_007565055.1). Lineage (NCBI taxonomy): Eukaryota > Metazoa > Chordata > Mammalia > Primates > Cercopithecidae > Rhinopithecus > Rhinopithecus roxellana. The sequence continues at coordinate 34,812,361 of NC_044554.1, forward strand.
TTCCTCCCTGTCTAGACTGTTAATACTACTTCATTAAATAATGGCTGACACAACAAAAGAAACACTCCTATAGATAGTGGTTTATAAATGGAATTGGTGCATTTTCTAAATAAGAAAATGCAGTACAGAGTGCTTCAGTTAAGTACATTGCGTCCTGTGGTCAGTAGCTTACACAAAAGTCAAGGATGAGAAACTTCTGGATCCATTTCACCACTGGCTTAAAGCCTGTGACGCTAGTCAATCTACATGAATCACTAAGCTTTAGGAAAAAATAGGTAACACAGCCACATGTTCAAGCAATTCAAATATTCAGTATGTAGTTTTAATCATTTAACTTTGCTTAGCTAATCCAAAAATTCTTGAGGAGCCAACCAATTCGTTAAACCCTTAATTTGACTTTGAGTTTTTAAAATTTATTATTATTTTTTTAATATAGAGACAGGGTCTCACTATGTTGCCAGGCTGGTCTCAAACTCCTGGCCTCAAGTGATCCTCCCACCTCAGCCTCCAAAGTGCTGGGATTATAGATGGGAGGCACTGTGCCTGGCCCATAGTTTGATTTTGTTATAGTAGAGAATACACTGAGCTACAGGTCAACAGACTTGAATTTTAGTTCTGGGCATCCTAGGTCAATAAGGTATCTTTAACTTGTTTCCCTGTTTTGAAATAAAGTGTTTGGATATTATATCCATGGCTCTTTAAATACATTCTCTGAAGCACTGAAGACCTAGCCAGTTCCCTAAAACCAATTTGGTTTGGTTATGAGGTAAAGTCAAGTGAATAGAACTCTGAGCCTAGCACTTTAAATTGGTTAAAGTAGGAGCAGCCACACTGTTACCTGTATTAAACCACTGAACTAAATAATAGATAAGGATTCTTCCAGATCAGATATTCTATAATAAAGGAAGTTAGACCAAGTCATATTTCTGCCCACAAGGAGCTTATAATCTAATTGATAGAAAAAAAAAATTACTTGAACATTTAATGTGTAAGATAGTATTACACATGTCAGCATTCCACAATGATATAGTAAAATGCTAAGTAGAAGGTTATAAATGTGAGGCTGGGATAATATGCAACTTTGCATGCAGATAGTTAATGCAAAGAAGGTTCATCAAAAAAAGAGAAGTTCAGGCTGTCATCAGGAAAAAGTCCATGGTATGAGTATTGAAAAATTGATTATTATAACTAGAACGAGAAAGAGAATATATTAATTGTGAATTAAAGTAGCTTGTTTCTAAGAATGGCTAATATTTTCAGACTTGTTAGAATATTCATATAGGAAGATGACAGCTATTCCTAACATGAAATATTATTATTGTATATCAGCAAGGGGAAATTAAAAATGAAAATAGGTCATGATGAAATATATTAGGAGCAAGCATGTATATTTATAGGTTTATGGACAAAGTCTAAGACATTGCTTCATTACCTTTGCTATAACAAATCATATCTGTTAATACTAGACCATTTGAACTTAAATCAAATGATGTTTTTCCCAAAAGGCAGTGGTCAGACTCTCACTAAATGAAATTCTGTTCTAAAAACAGCCATATGATTGAATGGATTCTGCTTGATGGTAAACACTCATCTCCTATTTCTGTGTTGTAAATATTTTTCCACAAGACAGTGAAAAGCCACTATGACCATTGAGATTTCATTTTCGGGACTCTCACAGTTTCAGGCTGAGGTATAAGAAAGACCATCTATTATTAAGGGAGTGGAGGTCAAGTCACGCTGGTGGCCCTCGTAGGGTAAAGCAGGGGTCGGGGAGGGGCTGGTGCAGGAGGGTGGCAGGAGATCTGGAGGAGCTAGAGTGGTAGGTACTCACTGTGACAGGGAATCTCAAGTGGAGTGGGCGGTGCAGCCAAAGAGGAAAGCAGGGCACCGGGTAGGGACACAGGCAGCAGGGAAGATGCCTTTGTGAGAGGAGCGGAAATTTCATCAGCAGGAGGTGGCCTGAGTGGACCAGTTGGTCTGGCTGAATTGATCAAGATTGAGCCAGAATCTTAGAGGGATTTACATGGCAAATCTTTCAGAACTTCACAAGGGCTTTTTGTAAATTCAAGGATTCAGTCATCTGGTTAATTTGACTAGATCTTCCCAAGCACAAATAAATGGAAAATTGACTTCTAATAGTACCTAAACTTCACTCCGATATTTCTGGCCTTTGAACTTTACCAAAGGTAACCTCCCAGGTGCTCAGAGAAAGGAAAATTTAAGATAATACATGGAGGAGAATAGACTAGACAAGGTCATGCAGAAATTAAATCAGAAAGCTCTTACTTCACAAGCAGGGAATCGAAACCAGACCACCAGTATGAAAGGGCAAAGCCTGAGCTACAGCATAGGGCAGTCTTCACTGTTCTTCCCAGAAGGAATCTAGAGTAGTTAATTGTGAGCTTACAAAGGCTTTTAACTACTCAAGATAATTTTTAGAGCTAATTATGACATAAACCCTAAAATTCCCGTTTCCTGGCAGGCAGAGACCAAGAGAAAGTACTGCCACATGGTAACAAGGTCAAGCTCCCAAGGACATAAAACAAGATGGAGGTAAACAGTGATTTTTTTTTTTTTTTTTTTTTTTTTTTTTTTTTTTTTTTTTGAGAGGGAGTCTTGGTCTGTTGCCCAGGCTGGAGTGCAGTGGCGCAATCTCGACTCACTGCAACTCCTGGGTTCACACTATTCTCCTGCCTCAGCCTCCCAAGTAGCTGGGACTACAGGCGCCTGCCACCACACCTGGCTAATTTATTTTATATTTTTAGTAGAAACGGGGTTTCACCATGTTAGCCAGGATGGTCTCTATCTCCTGACCTCGTGATCCGCCTGCCTCAGCCTCCCAAAGTGCTGGGATTACAGGCGTGAGCCACCACACCCGGCCAGTAAACAGTGATTTTTACCATTCAGTCAACCGTTTGCACACAGAGAGAGAAGCCAGAAACCTGACTGGTAAGAAATTCTTATCCTTTTGCCGGCATGCCAGGCTTCTGGGTTCTCTCCCTGAGCGGCCCTCGTGACTGAGCTTGCCACACCATTGCGCTGGGGCAAAGCCGCATCAGAAAGGAAAATTATATTTTTCTGTTCTGGCCAGAGTGAAATATGTGTGACAAAAACATAGATGTTCGCTACTCTGATGAGCACCCAATATCAAACTGGCAAGGCTCAAATTTGCCCCTGGTTGGGCTCCATCATTGTTAATCCAACCTCCGACCAGTAGTTTTAACCTGTGGTCTCTGGGCAAGATGGTTTCCCTGAATAATAGAAAAGATAAGAAAGGGAAAGGAGAGAGAGAGACAAGCATTGCCTGAGGCAGGGTGGGGAAGGCGAAATGATTAGGGAGGCCAGAGAACGACCCACCCGTTGCCAGGACACTGGAAAAAAAAGTTCAGGTGGCTGCTTCTAGGTAGTGAAGGGACCTTTTCCAGCAGTCCTGTCATCTCTCAAGTTTACCCTTTTAGGGAGGAAAAAGCTCCCCATGTCCCACTATCCTGTACATGCCTAATTCTGTCACCCACGGTTGTCAGCAAAGAGTGCAAGGCAGATTATTCTAAAGAGAATAGCAGTTGACATGTTGTAGTGCCAAACCCGTTCTTAGACAAAAGGGACTTTACTGAGAACCCTCATTTTTAAAATGTACTTCAAATGCATTGTTGTTCATTCGGAACATTCCACTGTAGGTTATCTTTAGTAAGATTTTGCTGTTTCTGTAAGACTTCACTGCCTCCCAGGCCTAAAGTATAAGCCAGAAAGAACTTGGTTTTCCAGAAACTAAGGATCCCAGTTTTACCTAAAGTATCGGCCTTATGCCCAGGTTCTCTTGATTAACTTAGCCAGTGATTTTTTTTCCTACCTAAGTGTAAAAAAATTAAACAAAGGGGTATAACACAAAAATCTGATTTTTCAAAAGCCACATTTTATAACTCCTGCAATATTACTGCTTACTACCAGTTCCTTTCTGACCCAGCCAGATGTAAGAGGCCTCTAACTGGATCCAAGCCAGTTAATTCCCAGATCAAATCAATTCCTGGACCCAGGCCAGTTTCTGTCACCACTCCAAACCCAGTTTGGGTCAGAAATTTGCTCAAAGAAACTCAGAGAGCTCAAAACACAAATCCGTGGAGCTCCAAAATCCAAGGGGGAGCTTACCCATGATCCCCAGCGGCTGTGAGAGATCAGTGGAGCTCCAAAATCCAAGGGGGAGCTTACCCATGATCCCCAGCGGCTGTGAGAGATCAGTGGAGCTCCAAAATCCAAGGGGGAGCTTACCCATGATCCCCAGCAGCTGTGAGAGATCAGTGGACACAGTGGGTCCTGCAGGTACCTTGCGTGTTCACTCAGCGCTGCTGAGGGTCGCTAGAAGCTCCACTTTGGATCCCGCTTCTGACACCATCTGATAAAAGTAAAACTTCAGCTGAATTAAATTTAAAAGAGTTCTATTGAGCAGTGAACGACTCGCGAATCTGGCAGCCCCCGGAATCACAGCAGATTCACAGAGACTCTGTTGACTGGTAAATTCTAAAAGGGCATGGATTATGTCTCTTTAGCTTATTTGTATAGATACCACCTGCAGGTTTGAGATTGATGTTAAGTAATCACACTGTGCTACCGCACATGTTCCTCTCTTTCTTCACTTTTCTATGCCATTTCTGTTTGTTCGATGTACTTGTAATAATCTCCGTTGACATTTGAAGGATAGAAGCAAATGCCACTTTAAAGCTTCCTTAGTGCAGATGAAATGATGATAATAATAAAACACATTTTCAACACTTTCCTGGAGAAGTCAAAGCTCTTCACAGACTTTAACTCCTTCATCTTCACAATAGCAGTATTAGAGATAACTGGGGACAGGTGTTATTGGCATTTTACAAATGGATGCTGAGGTCACCTGAGGGACTTTTAACAGAAGTCAAAATATGACAGTGAAAAGTTCAAGTCTCTGTTTTCAGGGATGGCACTGAGGCCCACCAGTACAAAATGACTTGCCTTACTCTACAGCCGGGCAGCAACAGATGAGGATGACTGCGACTCAGTCATCTTTGGCATCTGCAGGTCATAATTCTCACCCCTGTGGAATGGTTTGGGGGCAGGCCAGTGTCCACAGGAGGCAACACCAAGACACAGGATTTGAAGGCAACAGAGCAAAGTAAATCAGTTCAGAACAGCCTGCGGACAGCCTTTCTCTTCTTTGAACACACGTTTAAATGTGATACTGACTTTCCACACTGAAAATTTTCACAGAGTTCTACACAGATCATTCACTTTACCACTAATAATTAATGCAAATAGGTCACAGTTTGTGGATTTGGACTGTGGTTCTCATTTTATAAGCCCAGTAAGCTTCTCTTTTTTCTTAAAGCAACTCTGATTGGCTCTTTAACTGGAATATGGGGCCTTTTATGAGTAGAACATGTTGATGACATAATACATTAGGGAATTCTCTTTAACAAATAAAAATAGCGATTTTATTTATTTTAGAAAGGGCTAAACGTTTGAAAGTCATGATCTTTGTAAACATTTTCTAGCTGGCATAATTAGTTTTGACTCCTCCAAGCAGCAGCATTTTCCTGGTCTAATTGTTTTTCGATCAACAGGCTGAGTCATAACACAGAAAATGTAGAGAAGGAAGAATAATTGAACATCAGAAGCCTTCTAATGCCTTCCAGCCCTCATCCAAGGGCAAGGGAAATGTGACTTCCAAGAGAGATGAAGATAAATGCAGCCAGTTTCAAACAGAATTATAATAGCCGTTCCTTGGACATTTGAGTTCAAGGAAGGATTAGTTGTCAGGAGAGGGAGGTGATGAGTGTTCACCTTGGGAAGAGTCTTAGCAGATCAGGGTTTTGAGAGATAAGGCCCAAAAAGAAAGCACAGCTGATGGCTTGTTATCAGAGACATGCATAACAATAAGTCTCGCTCTTATCATTTTTACAAGCACTAAGAAGTTCTGGTAGACACTGCACGTTAATTTCCAGGCCTCCTGCATCAATGAGTGGAAGTAAAGGCTGTCCTTGGTGAGCTTCAATGAGTTGACAAAGGAAGGGTCCTCACCACACACAGGCTGTGTGCTCAGCATCTCTCTCTATGCTTTTCCAAGAAGCTGCAATGCAGATATATCACAGACTAGATAATTTCTTCCTGAATTTGGCACATTTTTTTTTTCAACTTGGATTTATTTTGATGCACTTTAAATCAATGAACATTTCTTAATGCTTTGCGATGGCATTACTTCGGCTTTCAGGGAAACCAAGGGTGAACCAGGAGGGAAACACTTCCCTTCATAAGTTGCTAGCCTTTCTGCCCAAATTTTTTTTCCCAGATTGTCATGTGGAATTTTAATATTGAATAACTTCAAACCTGCAGAAAAACTGAAGGGACAGTATAGCAAAATCTGTATACCTTTCACTTAGATTCACCAAGTGCTAACATTTTTTTCTACATTTGCATTTATTTATTTGTATGTTTACTAGGCCATTCTTGCATTGCTAAGAGACTGGGTAATTTATAAAGAAAAGAGGTTGAATTGGGCTTACGGTTCTGCAGGCAATACAGGAAGCATCGTGCCAGTATCTGCTTTCTGGGAAGGCCTCGGGAAGCTTTTCCCCATGGCAAAAGGCAAGGCAGGAGCAGGCACTCCCCATAGGGAAATCAGGAGCAAGAGGGAGATTGTGGGGAAGGTGCCATGCACTTTTAAATGACCAGATCTTGAGAGAACTCACTATCTGAAAGACAGCACCACGCCACGAGGGATCCACCCTCATAACCCAAAAACCTCCCACCAGGCCCTTCCTCCAGCATCAGAGATTACAATTCAACATGAGATTTGGGCAGGGACAAATCTCTAAACAATATAATATGTGAGTATGAGTGTATGTGCATTACGTTCTGAACTATTTGAAAATAAGTTGGAGACGTGATGATAATAATAAACACCTAAAATTCTTCAGCTTGTATCTCCTAGGAATGAGGTCATTCTCCTGCATAACTACAGTGGTATTATCTACTCCCAAAATGTAACATTGATGGAATAATAGTGTACAGTCCATATTCTTACTCTCCAAGTGTCCCAGTAGTGCTCTTTATGACTTTTTAAAATCTGGAGTCTACTAAAAAAACATGTATTTAGTTGTCATATCTGTTTAGTCTGTTTTAATCTAGAAAAGTCCCTTCACTGTTTCAGTCTTTCATGACACTGACAGCTTTTAAGAGTTCAGGCCCACTAACCTGTCATCTGCCCCGCATTCTGCATTTGTCTATGGTTTCCCCATGATTCAATTCAGGTCAGGCATTTTTGGCCAAAAGTATTAATGGGTGATGTTGTATTCAACCCTAGCATCATAGCAGGAGGCACATGATATCAGTATGACCTTTTATTGGTGATGCTAAGGTTGATCATTTAGCTAAGATTAGACTCATGAGATCTCTCTGCTACCTTTTTTTCTTTTGAAATTAAAAGCAATACGTGGAATACTGCATTGGAACTGGGTTCTATCCTTCTCCTCCACATTTTACCCAGTAGTTTTAGCATCCATCCATTGATGGTTCTTGCCTAAACTAGTTATTACATTGGTGGCTGCAAATGGTGCCTTTCTAATTCTCTAATTCTGCCATTCCTTCCTTTAGTAGTTGGCATTCTTCTGTAAAGAATAGATTTTCTTCTCTCCACTTGCTTTTGGCAGTTCATTATTCAATATATTATAATGCCTCTCTCTCAGGATTCTTTTCTAATGCCCCAAATTAGTTCCAGTCCTTGTGTCCTTTTGACAGGTCTACATCTGTTTTTGAGTACCCTCTTGCTTTCTGGAACAAGACGTTTCAAGCTCACTCTGTACTTTGCCTGGTTGAGACAAGGCATCTAAATAGTCAGCTTTAAATACAAAGTGTGTTCCAGGTAAGCAATCAGGTCATTTGTAAATAGAAAAGAGAATTTTTAATTTGGCCTGTAGCAGTTGGAGAATCAAAGAGTGGTACAGGGTAGAAAGTGACATTGAGTTTAGACTTGAAGGATAAAATATGCAGAGAAAAGTCAATTTGTTCCTGGAGGGAACATGTCAGAAATTTTCATAGAAGCAGGAAATTCCTGATCTATTCAAGGAATAGCAAGTAGCAGAGAGTGGCTGGCAAGGAAGTAGGAAGTAGCCAGATGACAAAGGGCCTTAAGTGTCATGCCAGGATATTTGGGCCAGGAAGAGGGAATGTGTTTGCTTTGTTTTGAACATTTCATTATAGGCAATTAAGGTTCACCCGTTATTCCTTCACAAGGGTTAGAGGAGTGGGAAGAGAAGGTAATAATTGGGAGAAAGGAGTACAATTATAAGATTATTTGTAATTAGAAGAAAAATTAGAAGATTATTTGCAAGTACAATTAGAAGATTATAGGTTTTTTTTTTTTTTTTTTTTTTTTTTTTTTTTTTTTTTTTTTGTATAATGACTTCTTTTCCTCTGAGTAGATACCCAGTACTGGAATTGGAGACCATTATTCTAAGTGAAGTAACTCAGAAATGGAAAACCAAACATCAGATGTTCTCACTTATAAGTGGGAGCCAAGCTATGAGGATACAAAGGCATAAGAATGATACAGTGGACTTTGGGAACTTGAGGGTCTTGGGGGAAAGGGTGGGAGGTGGGTGAGGGATAAAAGACTACAAATTGGCTACAGTGTACATTGCTTGGGTGATGGGTGCACCAAAATCTCACAGATCACTACTAAAGAACTTATGTAACCAAACACCACCTGTTCTCCAAAAACCCATGGAAATAAATGAATAAAATAAAAATAAATAACTCCTTCCCCCTTCAAAAACACAAAAAAAGGAAGATTATTTGCCACATGTCCAGGCAGGCAACTGTTTATTCTATACCTTATAGAATGTAGTATATATTCTCTTGGTAATTTTAAATTAGGTTTGCTTGGATTTGGGGTTTTTGGTTGTCCTTTCTACAGTTCCTACTAGATAGTTCTCAGCCCTCAAGTTGAAGGGCAGAGGACTGAGTCTGTCTTGCTGCTGAGCACATGTGAAGTATTTAAGTGTTTGTTGATCCGCTCACATCATGTTTAAATCACTCGAAATGATATTATGTGCTCACTTTGAATTTAATGTTCTCTTTATAACCTAGGACTCTGTGACTGCATATCTATATATGAAATGAAAATTAGTATCTGTATAATCAAACCAAAAAAAAAGTTCCTCTGAAAAAGCAGATAATTGAATCATAAATATAGTTCCTGCTTCAATAACCTAGAACTGCACTGTTCAATCCATGTAGTAACCACTAGCTATGTGTGGCCATTGAGTACTTAAAATGAGCCTTGTCCAAGTTGAGACATGCTGTAAATGGATTTCAGAGACTTAGTGTGAAAAAGAATGTAAAAGACCTCAATTTTTATATATTGATGATGTTAAAATGATTTGGGGTATATTGGGCTAAATAAAAAAGATATTAACATTTTTCCCATTTTTACTTTTTTAAGGTGGCTATTAGAAAATTTAGATTTGTGGATCACTTATTTTTATTTGGCAGTGCTGAGATAAATAAATGTATTTATTTTATAGATGGTCTCAAACTTGTGTTTCCTGAGATTCTAATAGAAATATAAGTACACAAAAGGCATGTACTCCACAGCTTTACATTAGGACTACTTTGAATTCTTGACTTCAAGAAAGTGAAAACACAACATATTGATTTTATTTTTGAAAATTGTCAAGAGCAGCCGTAAGTATAAATGCCATTTTATAAGAAACAAATTCATTAATAACGTTTCCCAGAATTCATATTTTACAGTATAAATTAGCAATTTTTAAAATATAATCTTTTGCCTCGTGTGTACGTAAAGGACCTTCTTTAAAAATATATTTGTCAAAAATTAAAATGGTAAAGACCTATAATAGTGAACTGATGTTACAGACAGTATAGTTTTCTTTTCCTGGTAATGAAATCTGAGTCATATTTTCTTAATGTGTTGCCATTTCTCCAAATGGGCTAAGAATCCTCAGAAAGTAAATGGTGAGTGTAGACAGTGGTCCCATTATGCCTTAAATAGTTAGTGATGTCTAATATGTCTAACTTAACTCTCAGAACTTAACCTAATGTTCCAGAATAGTAGGGAGCCTTAAGATCCATCATAATGGGTTCATTAAGCATTTGTCTATATGAGATGTAAAGTATTCATTAAGTCTTAGAGTGATTTTTAGGCTCTCACTAACGCATCTCCTTAAGTCTCTGTCAGGCTGCTGAAAGACAGCTCTGTACTTCAGCAAAAGAGACCAGCAACAGGTGTCTTCTTTAGAGCTCTTCAAAGAATCGCCTTAACCTCCCTTACTAACTTGTTAGTGTCTGACAACTTTTATTATCATCATAGCCTGTGATTTTAGCCTCTCTGAGCTTCATTTTCCTCATCTCTAAATGGAAGATAAAACCCGGCTATGCTCTGAGTGCCTGGTGTACTGTAAGGACTCAGATCACATCTTGAATGAATGAGGATTATGCCCATCTCAAATAGCACCTCCCAGGCAAAGCTAGTTCACTCCATTTTTCCCTCAGGATTTATTGATTTTAGAAATGTTTCCATTGCCTTTTTAAATAATTTATTTATTTTTACAAAAGAACCAGCATCAATCTACAGATTCTTGGGAAACCAGGTCAGTGGGCGGGCCTCTAGGGATGCCAGTAGCCCCCCGACTGTCAAAGGCTTAACTTCCCTCTTTAATACACAACCCATCTTGGCTGCCAGGAAGGCACCTCTGCCCTCCTTGGGCTGCCTCATGCTTCTCTCCTGTCTACTGGGTTTGATTGTATATCTTTCTCTTTTACTAAAATGTGAGTCCTCACTTTAGTGAGGGCAGAGAAACTCATCCTTAAACCCTAGTGCCTGGCACAGAATGAGACTTTAATATCTATTAAATAAATGCATACATATATGCAGGCCAAGGAATCACCTGAAATGATACTAAGTATTTCACAAAAGCTAGCCTGGAAAAGTTACGAGTGTACCTCATTCTACTTCTCAGCTGGCTAGAAACTAATCACTTGAATTCAGGCCTTTGCTAATTGTTCAGCTCATGACATCTCTCTTTTTGTTAACTTTAAAAGACAAACCTGGTCTATTTTATCGGCAGGATAACAGGAGAAAGCAAAGAAGATGGAAATTTCTTGAATATGTATCATATGTAAGATTGGCCACATCATCCATACAACTTCCCTGTGAAGTAGATATTTTCTACATTTTTACTGTTGATGACACAAGGCCAAAGAGTTTAAATAACTGAGTTTGTAAAGCTGGTGAATGGTAGAGCTGGGGTTTGAACCTAGGTCTAACTTACTAACTTCATCATGATGGAGTCATGCTCTTTGATAGAGAGATGCCTTTTCTATAAAAGCACCTGAGCAGAAAAGTCATGCAGGTGCACAGAGAATGAATGCCTCCCACTGTTGTTTTTCAGTGCCAAAAGTATCCGAGGCCTTGCATAGTACTCCTTCACGCTTCCAGCTCCAATCAAGGAGCCACAGTTCACTAATGTACCTTGTGGAGGAAAGATGGGCAAGAAACCAGGGACAAATGGCCCCACTAACTGAAAAGAGTTGAATAATTGGTTTCCACCAATTTGCCAGCTCTTGCTTTGCGGTCCCCTGTCTTTCCAGCTTTAGAGAAAAGCTGGGAGGACATCACTGAAAACAATCGAACACAGAATGCTAATTCTCATCCTTACGTTTGGGAAAGGAAACAGCCTGAGATAATGGATGAAAATTGTAAAATCTATGTTAATGTGCTTATCACACAAAGCATGGTTGCTTATAAGCTTGCACATAGATCCATAACTGGTTGTCTTTGAGCAACTATGGTTGGCTATAGTCTACTCTGCAAATAATGCGGGAAAAAATCCAAGTCGGACTTTCTGTAGTTCAGCCAGCTAAAGTGTTGATCAAATCCCCTAGGGTAGAAATGAAGAGGTAATTTGTTTTTCTGCTATCTGTATGCAGCTGTCTCTTTACTAGTTTCATGTACTTACGTCATGATTAGCCTTCAGATATTTGGGGTGAAGGAAATTCATCATAATTCCAAATGTTTTTCTTAATTTTTTTTTTTATTTTTCTAAGGGACACTTTAAGGTTTTGTCCAAAAATGATTCTGTGACTTGAAGAAAATATATTCCAAAATAATTGTAATGACATAGTAAATTAAAATTCATGACTTTGTCTCTCAACTTACTCATCTTAGTTTTCTGTCATTTTTATTGTACTTTCTATAAAGTTAGAGATAACCAACCACTAATCCAAACCAATTATTATCTTTAATTAATTATAACATAACTGGTCTTGTTGGAAGTTTAAATATTATAAAATAAAATAAAAACATAATTTACAAGTATGGCTAACAGTGGCCTTGCTTAACTCAAATAAATGTTTCTTTCAAAAAAAAAATTGCATCGTCTTATGCCCAAATACAACCACTTTGATTATTTTCCCATTTGAAAATTAATTAGGTTACAACAGTGTCTTAGCAAACCCAATATGTATAATCTGGGTAGCTACCTCTGAAATTCTGAAATCCATAATCTGGCTTCAAAAATCAAAAAAGAATTTATATGCAGCTATCAACTTGAAGCACAATTTTGTACTCCTGTTCTTTGGGCCTAAGTAAAAACTAGGATTTTAATTGAGTTTCTCGAATCATATAATGTATGTGTCAAATTCAAGTGGGTTGTGCATGCATGGGTCTTCACAAGGAAGTTTCCACTTTAAAGTTGGCAGACCTGCTGAAGCACTCTAAATCGCCTTCACCATGAAGTGGTGTGAAGTGCTCCCTGACCCCTTCCCTCTTGGCTATTGGGAAAACCTTGAAACCCTAGGCCTGGGATAGGTCTCAGAAAGTACTTGGTAAACACCCAGTTCCAGGCAAGACCACCATTCAAGAGAGGTAGAGATTTCAATTGACTTTGCTGTGCATCCCTCAAAGATCACCACCCTGATCTACCAACTATGTTTAACAGTGTCTAGATCAATACATATTTTTGTGTATATCACCAGTGTTCAGAAACATCATCTCACAGAAGTCCTAAATGACTCAAGAGTTAAGAGCTTCTTATATTGAGGTTCATATCAGGGCAATATTCACATGAGATTCACTCTGTATTACTGTGTAGTTTTACTTTTGTGTTTGCATTAGTAAAAACATTAACAACTATGAAAAATAATTTGAGTTTTAATAAATAAGCTGTGTGAACTGGTAATACTGACAATAGATTATCTTGCAGTACCTTTCCTGAATTTTTAAATCGCCTTTTCAAGATTTCCTCAGAAAGATAGGAGGCTCCCTCTAGTGGGAAGTGAGCATTGTAATTGATTGATTTCCCCCAAAGCAGTGTGTATAACTTCATAGGTTTTGTTTGAAGGAAAAGGACACTCTTCTGACTCTGATAGTTTGGGCTCCATAACATTTGTTCATTTTTCTCTCTGAATTTTAGTAAAGAAAATAATATTGGTTACCAAGCTTATAGGACAGTTGTGAGTTTAGAGTCATACTGATGAAGTGAATTGCTCCTGCATCAGCAAAGAGATGTGAAGTTACCAATCTGTGCCTAGGCATTAACTTGTTAGAGAATAAAAAATATGTATATGTATATATTTATGAAATGTATAAATATATAAATTCTAATCTTAATTCATAAGCCTTTTACTTTGATAAGTAGGTTAAAGGATTATCTTATCATCTCTTGCCCTCACTTTATAGCTGAGCTTAAGTGACTTGCTCAAGATTACACATTTGAAAGTCGTCTTTGACCTTTGAGTTTCTATTAATTTTTACAGAATGTAAGCTGTATTCACTTTGGGTTTTCTTACTTTATGAGAAAACAATGACCAAAATCACATGTATTTTTTAGGTAATTTTCTATCCGTCTCATATCATTTCTACTTGAAGCTAAAACTACATCTTTATAGAGTATAATAACATATTAAATTTTAATTCTGAATTATCAAGAGAAACTAAAATTGTACCCAGGGAAGGAAGGAAGTTGCACATTACAAATACAGGTTTTGGTTTTGTAATTAGTAAAGGAAAAGAAAAGATTCTAATAAAATTTAATATTGAGAATGATATATAACCCAAAATGGCCAATAACCACTTCCAGGAAGAATGTTTACAGCAAGTTATAGAAATTTCCCATTTTAAAGCCATACATCATATATTTCACCTATCCCCCATTTATATATTTTTTATCAAAGTGTGTGCTTACTTGCTTTTTGGTAAGTGACACAGTTAATCTACACTGGAGGAAGAAAAAAATAGTTACTAATTTTTTTTCCCTTATTTTCTTACAGAAAATGATGTGCTTGCTTTTGGAACATTGGTCAGTACTTCCAATACCTATGACGGGTCTGGTGTTGTGACTGTGGAAACTGACCACCCACTCCTCTGGACCATGGCCATCAAAAACTAACCTGTCAACTGGCATCCATAAGTGTGCCTCTGCCTTATCTCATTTCTCAACGGTTCATTGCTCAACAAGAACGATTCACCTGGGTTTGCAGGAATCTAAACCTCTCTAGGGGAAGCCCACTGGGTTTAAAGATGTTAGTGTTTAGATAATACAGGTAACATAAATGGCAGATCTCAATTTTATAGTAGTGGGAAAGATACATGCTAAGAAAGCAAATAAGCTCCGTTACATTTGATTGGAACCTAATGGGAATCATTCCACTATACAATTCAGAACTGATGATTATTCTTATGTTATTAATCATTCCATTTATCCTAGAAAATTGTTTTTAATTTGAAGCAGAGATAATTGTTGAGGTTCCTCTTGGGAGTCTAGAACATCCTTAAATGTCTAACAACAAGGGCTACCTCTGAGTACCTTTTAGTATTAGTTTTCTGTATAAGATATATATTATCTTCTACTGAAAAATAATTCCTTTCAGATTGGGGTGTTGTAAGTGCACCAGGTCACTCTGACCTTATTACTGTCTTTGGTATTGTCTTTTTTAAATAAATCAAGAATCACTGACCTAATTGTTAAATTTAAAAATAGGTAGTTATTATAAGCAAAGAGAAATGATGTGAAAGATAAATGATGATCCATGGAGCCCTACTCACACATTAACCCCCCCAACATCACAACCTAGGTGGAAAAAGCTGTGTAGAGGAAACAAGCATAAATATCAAATTCGTTTCTGACATAGCTTAGACTGAAAAACTGTTGGTTCAAAGACCAGAAGTGTGCTCACATTACCAGAAAATGAGTTTGTCTATGGGGATACATGAACACCATACACTAAGGAGCCTAACTCCAAAGCCTGCGTTCTCATCCTAGTCTGATATTCACCTAAGTTTCCGGACCCCTTTCCTCAGCTGTAAAATGGAAGCAGTTGGACTGATGGTGTCTGAGGTTCTTTCCCACACTGAAATTCTAAATTTTGACACTTAGCAATCATAGGGCTGATAATACACATAGTTACTGACTTAGCCTCAACAACCTGGTGCATCAAAATGTATTCACCTTTCTTTTGTAAAGAGACCATCTTCTATCTTCTTTCCACCTTTCTCTATGTTTTATGAAACCAACTGTTGACATACAAATCATGATTGAAGGAGAACCTGTCCAACATGTTTTATGTACACAAATCCCTATGTTGCTATAAGAAAAGTGACAGTAACTGTTTTCTTTTTGGTGCTATGACAGTGTGAGACTCAGGTTGTCTGTAGAGAATGAAAGAAGCAGTGACCCACGTGGCTGTGGCATTTTCAGCACTTGTCATTACTTTCTGCTTGACTGGAAGTTGAGACTCAGCCATGTTTCCATCTTCAGTTTCTGAAGACTAGTTATATATTCCTGACTCAAAATATATTCATAATATATAAAAGAAATATATCTATGATTTTAAAATTGTACTACCAAAGAATGCATGTTCTATTTGTCCTGAAAATGTTACCAGTGTTAATAAATGGATACTTATCAAAAAAAAATATAGTTTCCTGAAGCTTAGTAAATACTGGGGGACAGGGGATTAAAAAAAAAAAAGCATTGAGGCTTATCTCACACCACCACCTGAGTATCAGGCTGTAGCTGTTGGGAGCCCGCAGAAGGAGTTCTCTTAAAACATAGACCACCATTTCCAGTTCCTGCCAGGCTACTGAGGAATTAGGTGCTGGTTTTAACCATACAAATGTTGACAGGCCCGAGGGCCTCTTCCATTCTTGTCAAGGGAAGTGCTAACCTTCTCTCCTTTCATACAGCACTAGGTGCTGGTTTTATTACAGTCAGCCCTCCATATCAGTGGGTTCTACATCCATACATTCAGTCAATCCATCATGGATTGAAAATACTTGTAAAGAAAAGAACGGTTGCATCTGTCCTGAACACATAGAGACATTTTTCTTGTCATTATTTCCTAAATAATACAGTATAACAGCTGTTAGCATTTATATTGTGTTGGGGATTATAAGTAAACTAAAGATGATGTAACATACACGGGAGGATATACATAGGTTATATGCAAATACCACATCATTTTATATCAGGGACTTAAGTATCCCATCCACGGATTTTGGTATCTGCAGGTTGGAGGTTGGAGAGGTTGTCTTGGAACCAGTCCTTGGAGATACCAAGGAACTACTATATTTCCACCTTCCCATTCCTTAAAACTACCTAAGTGTGTCTTTCTCTTTCTGTGCTACCCCACCATGGCAGTTAAGTATCCACATATTTTTATAATAATCCAAGGCTGCAGATGGTGAGATCTCAGGTACACCCAGTGAACTATCTGAGCCTCCCAGGAAGTCCCTCTTCTCTCACTCCTGTTCAATTCAGATCCTGACCTGCAGCATGTAGCCATAAAAGAGACTGCAGGTTGGGCCCTGCTGGGAAAGTGACAGGTGCTCCTTGACCTTCTGACTCCAGTCACTTTCTTATTTCTATGGGTCAGATTTATAGCATTTAGAAATTTAGTTATTGCCACCCCCAAATGTCATCAGTCTTCCTAAATCACTGATTAGTGAAAACATGCTATGATCTCACTTCTTGTTAGAAAGCAGGGGAAATCTGAAAATGGCTGCATCTATTGCAGCCTGGTTGAAATCACACATGACCATGATATGTAGTAAGTTATATGTGTGGTTCGAGGAATTGGGGCTAGAGGGGGGCATGGGTGAGAATCACTCAGAGCAAAGAAGAGATGGACACAGCCTGGGGCATTCATACAGGTAAATGCTCACACTTTTGTGTCACGCTTCTATGTGTGTGGAATGCATTTTGCGTTATGCTTCCGTGTGTGGCGCAGATCTTGCCTACTAGTGCTGCTCAGACTTTTCCACAGCTTTACTTGAACTGTGAAAATAAAGCAGCACATAGATGTGGCGTGATTGCGACTGATGATATATGCCAAGTCGGTACGCAGCAAGAAACTGTTCTTCTCTCCTCTAAGGCTCTGTCAGTATGAGAGGCGTACGGTCAGAATGGTGACTTTCAAACTATATTTACCGTGGCCCACTAGAAATACATCTGGTATACCTTGTGACCCAGTCCATAGACACACACAAACAATAAAACGTGTGTACTCCAATAATTTTATTCTCAATTGAAAAACATCCAGAAATATATTCTAGATTGGAAAAAGAGCACCTAAGGGCAGAGCAAAATGCATATAAGTACCTTTTTTAAAAAGTGTGTGTGTATATAGGCAAGTGTTTTGCATTGAACATTCATTTTTTTTCCCATAAATTTAGGACAACAGGAGTGTAATTTTAAAAACTCTTTCCTGCCGGGCGCGGTGGCTCATGCCTGTAATCCCAGCACTTTGGGAGGCCGAGATGGGCGGATCACGAGGTCAGGAGATCGAGACCATCCTGGCTAACACGGTGAAACCCCATCTCTACTAAAAAAGAAAATACAAAAAAAAACTAGCCGGGCAAGCTGGCGGGCGCCTATAGTCCCAGCTACTCGGGAGGCTGAGGCAGGAGAATGGTGTAAACCCGGGAGGCGGAGCTTGCAGTGAGCTGAGATCCCGCCACTGCACTCCAGCCTGGGTGACACAGCAAGACTCTGTCTCAAAAAATAAATATATATAAAAAATATAAAAAAATAAGAACTCTTTCCCATCAAAGAATTAAGATATCCCATTATTAAAATATTTTAAAAATATGTTTCAGAATTTAAATGATTTCAATAAATTATTTAAAACTGGCATATTTGAGCAAAAATGTATCTGGAGATATTTCACCTTATTTGCTCATAATTTAACCAAGGTCACACACAGAACATTTTTCTACTCCTGTTCTTGGTGTTTGTTTCACTGCCTTTATCACCAAACTAATAATAGTTTCTATTCTTACCTGTGTGTTAAGAGGAATAACCTACCAATGACAGCAGGTTCAATGTGATCCTATTTGGGAATAAAACAATCAACACAACTCTCTTAGGAAATGGGCAGGGGTATTCGATTATTTAAATTGTCTTTAGAGCATTCTATTCAAAATAAAATGAATTATCCCTATACCTGCGGAGATTAAAATTCTACAAGGTCAAGCCTTTCTTGGGAGTCACATACAGATTCAAAAATTCCTGGCATGTACAGTACAAGTTTGCCCTTCCTTGCCCACAGCAGATTTCACTTATCAATCATAATTTTCTTTTCTGATGAGCCCCAGCCTGAGCCTCAGCATCTATCTCAAAACAGTTCTCCAGGCAGCCTTGATCAGTTAGTCTCCATTGGGTTGGCATCCCTGGAGGCTCACAGCGTGCACAAAACAGCTCTGGGTACAACACAGGAAAGAGGTCCTGGCAACATCACTCCTCTTCACAGGTCATGGGAAGTAAATAGATCCAAGGATTGTTTTCTAAGTACTTAATTGTACCGCCAAAAGCAAGGACTTTCTACACAACAAATAAAAAGTAACTACATCCCTGCAAATAACTTGAAAAACGTAAGCAAGGCCCTGAGATCGCTGACAGTTGAAAGGAAATTTCGCACAATGGACCCATAGCTGGTCCCCGAGAACCAAGAAATCTGAGGTGTATACAGAGTCCAGAAGTAGAAAAGTGTTTTTAACTAATAGTCAAAGGAACTGATATATGTAGGGTGGCAAATCATACCATAACATTTATTTTTAATATTTAATAGCCCATTATATTTTTGGACAACAAACATGGGAAATGATGAGAACAAAATTAGGCAAGAATAGAGCAGAGTTTCATCTGAATGGCCTAATTTTGTTAACCATTAAACAGTATGAATCTTCTACTAGAATATGAACCCCTTGAGGTCCTTGACTGTCATCTGCTGTATCTCCTATTCCTAAAGTAGGGCCTTGTCTGTAGCAAGTGAGCAGTGAGTATTTACTCTACTGGTGCAGTAACTAAAGTCCCCACTTGTACCTGTGCTGAAGGAACATACTGTACTGCTTCTCTAGTCCCTGACAACTATTGTTCTTTTCTTTTCTTGTTCCCTAACTAACCAAGATTTAAAGTAGATACAGACAGTCCCTGACTCACAATGGGGTGACTTAGGATTTTTCAACTTTACAGTAGTGTAAAAGCTAGAATTCAGTAGAAACCTTACTTCGAACTTTGACTTTTGATGTAAAATTCTTTATAATAACTTTATTATGATAGGTTTGGGGTTAGATGATTTTGCCCAGCTGTAGGGTAATGTAAATGTTCTGAGCACGTTTAAGGTAGGCTAGGCTAAGCTATGATGTTTGGTAGTTAGGTGTATTAAGTGCATTTTTGCCTTATGATATTTTCAACTTAGGATGGGTTTATTGGGATGTAACTGCATCATAAGTCAAGAAGCCTCATGTTAATGTTGTTAATGTTGCCCTTGAATGGGTTCCTCCGTCTGAAAGATAAATATCCTAAACCTAATCTGGTTAGATCTGGTTGTATCCTTCCTTGTTCACATATCTGAAGAAGAAAGTGATGTGCCAAGTTCAAGGCCAGGCTTAAAGGCATGGTCCAGGGCAAAACATTCAGCTAGTAACAAAGGAAAATCAAAAGGCCAAGCAATTTTAAGTTGCTCAAAATGGCTAGCTAAGGGAACATGAAAGCCAGGAGGCAAGTAATCAAATAGGCTTAGAATATTAGTGTAAGCTAAAAGAGTCAAAGTAAATACGAAGAGGACATTTATTTTTTATTTTTTTAATATATGGGTTCTTCCTGTGTTGCCCCAATTGTATTCGAACTCCTGGACTCAAGGGATGCTCTTGCCTCAGTCTCCAAAGTAACTAGGATTACAGGCACGTGCCACCATGCCCAGCAAGTGAAGAGCATGTTTAATTGACTTCATTTAACAGGAAAAATGGAAGAAGTAAGAGGTTAAGAGAAAATTTTCAGAGTTAGAAATCTTGTAGCTGGAGTGATTTCTCAGTTTGGAAGTTCAAGGCATGACCATGGCTGTCAAGAGTTGAGGTGGATTCCAGACAAGAGTACATGTGATTTTCAAATACTCTGAGACCTTGGCATTCAATTCGAATATTTTACTTGTGTTGAAATTTACTTGTTCTACAAATTAAACCTTTAACTTGCATATGAAATTAGCCTGAGGAGTCTAAAACTATAACAAAGAAATGCTCTGTTGTCTGCAGCTGAATTCCCTATGCTAAATCTCATTATTTGTGATTCGGATTCAGTGTTTTCAAAGAAATAAATTTCACTGTTACCTCACTTTTGGAAAATTACTAAGGCAACAAAAAATGTATCCAAAAAAGTTTTTTTGTTTGTTTTTTTGAGACAGAGTCTCACTCTTGTTGCCCAGGCTGGAGTACAGTGGCAGGACCTCGGCTCAGTGCAACCTCTGCCTCCCAGATTCAAGCAATTCTGCCTCATCCTCCCTAGTAGCTGGGATTACAGTCACCTGACACCATACCCAGCTCTTTTTTTTTTTTTTTTTTTTTTGAGACAAAGTCTTGCTCTTGCCCCCCCCCAGCCAGGCTGCAGTGGCGCGATCTCGGCTCACTGCAACCTCCACCTCCGGGGTTCAAGCGATTCTCCTGCCTCAGCCTCCTGAGTAGCTGGGATTACAGGCGTCCACCACCACGCCCAGCTAGTTTTTGTATCTTTAGTGGAGACAGGGTTTCATCATGTTGGCCAGGTTGGTCTCGAACTGCTGACCTCAGCCTTGGCCTCCAGCCTCCCAAAGTGCTGGGATTATGGGCTTTTTTTTTTTTTGACAGGGGTCTCACTGTCACCCAGGTTGGAGTGCAGTGGCGCGATCTCAGCTCACTGCAACATCCATCTCCTGGGTTCAAGTGATTCTCATGCCTCAGTCTCCCAAGTAGCTGGGACTACAGGCATTAGCCTTCATGCCTGGCTAATTTTCTATTTTTTTGTAGAGATGGGGTCTTTCCATGTTCCCCAGGCTGGTCCTGAACTCCTAAGTTCAAGCAATCTGCCTACCACGGCCTCCCAAAACAGTTATCTTTTGTTTTATTTTTGAGTTAGAATTCTTATTTTATAATAATTCTTTTTTGTTTGAGTTAGAATTATTATTTTATAGTTATTCTTTAAGTTTCAGGATACATGTGCAGAATGTGCAGGTTTGTTACATAGGTATACATGTGCCATGGTGGTTTGCTGCACCCATCAACTTTAAGCCCCGCATGCATTAGGTAATTGCCCTAATGGTCTCCCTCCCATTGCCCCTCACCCCCCAACAGGCCCTGGTGTGTGATGTTCTCCTCTCTGTGTCATGTGTTCTCACTGTTAACTCCCACTTATGAGGGAGAACATGCAATGTTTGGTTTTCTGTTCCTGTGTTAGTTTGCTGAGGATGATGGCTTCCAGCTCCATCCAGGTCCCTGCAAAGGACATGATCTCATTCCTTCCAAAAGAGTTACCTTTGGATCACTTTTATTAACATATGTGGTTACTCAGCAACTATTTGTAGAATGCACGAGAAAGCTTTATATGTAATATTATGACATTCTACTCACCTCTCCCTTATAGAAATTCTCATGCTTTGTCCTACCACAACTTGCTGAATAACCCCAATGATTTTAGTGTCATAGGTTAGGAAATTTTAAAAACAATCATTTTGAAGTAATGAGCCTCCCAGTATTAGAGCTATGGGACCAAATGTATGAAAGACATAGAATAAGGGATTCCTTTGAATAATATGTGAGTTTTACTTTTTTTGCGCTATAGAAAATACATAAGCGCCCATCAATACTCTCTCCACCATATCAACGTAATTTATTTAAGAAATACCTTTCACTCTGCCTTTAGTTCCTTATTCATGGAACAAATATCCTAGGCCCTAATGCTCCACACATTATGCTCTTTTATTTGCATTCCTTAAAATTCAGGGAAGCCTACATGAATAATGAGATGGAGAGAAATGATGCAGAAAGGTGTTGGGATAGCTTTTAGTGAATTTATTAGGCATATTTTGAAGTTGACCTTTTAATCCAAGTTTTTATTCAATTATATTGCAAGGAACTGAGCAGCATGGCCAGTTGGAATATTTGCATGCCAGCGGCATTGAGCAGTGAGTTTCATGAGGAAGCCATGGATTAAATCATGAAGAAGCCAATATATTATTTTCAAGGCTTGAGAGATAAAGGAGTTTTTTTGTTTTGTTTTGTTTCGTTTTTTTTTGAGACAGAGTCTCGCTGTGTCACCCAGGCTGGAGTGCAGTGGCGTGACCTCAGCTCACTGCAACCTCTGCCCCCAGATTCAAGCGATTCTCCTGCCTCAGCCTCCCGAGTAGCTGGGACTACAGGCACCCATCACCACGCCCGGCTAATTTTTTATATTTTTAGTAGAGATGGGGTTTCACCGTGTTAGCCAGGATGGTCTTGATCTCCTGACCTCGTGATCCACCCGCCTTGGCCTCCCTGCCCTAAATTTTAAGAAGCGGATATGCAAATCATTTTCATAATTTCTTCTCTAGATACTCTAGTATTATATACCCATATAAATACATTAATAATGTTAGTCATATTGAGGCCATTGTTATTCATTCCTGTTTTGAGGAATGAAAACTTTCCACAAGTTGCTCTAAGGCTTAACCATTCTCTTGGGTAGATGTGTCATTTATAAGAGCCAAAGCTTCACAGAACTAAAATCAAGTAAATAATGTTAGCGTTAAAGGGGATGGGGTAAATGGATTGACTACAAAGAATTAGAGAAATTACAGAAGCCTCAAATTACTAAAGTTTCCAATTATTCATACTTTAGCCTCCTTAAAAAAATTCCATATACCAGAACTTTTTTGTTGACTCTGTGGGAGGCACTTTTCATCTTCACATAAAAAAGACTCTGCTAACAATTTTTCCACCCAACAACTACAGAACAGACCCATTCCCACTAGACATGGCAAGCTCCCGGCAACAGAAGTGTTCAGTCTAAGGCTAGACAAATGCTTGTGGGGATCTGGCCTCTAAATTAATCTCCAAGGTTCTGTGTTGAGTAACTCCCCAGGAAATCTAACATTTTACAGCTATATGAAGTTTGAGGGAAAGGGCAGATGTATCTGCTTCCTTCTAAAATTGTGCTGATTAGCTAAAATCATCACAGGCAACCTTAACTTTGTACTTTTTGTAAATGCATTCTTATGGCCTCATTGAAAATTTACCAATACTGCATCTACTGGTCAGGTTTCCAAGTAGATTTATGACTGAAGAGTTTGCTCTCTGTAAGACTATGGATGCAAGAATGTAGATAAAAATGAGTTTCACTGGGTAGATGAGAGTTCCACAGTCCTCGGCAGGAAACTCACCCTGGCCATTTCATTAGAAGTTAACTTTCAATAAACCCGACAGTCCAGTTACATGGGATATTCCAGGTTGACATGTCATTGTCCTTACACGCAAATTTTAGTACCTACTGTAAGACAGACATTAGGGTATAAGGATGCCCTCACAGAACTTACATTATGGTAAATGAACAGAAGACAAACGAGAGAAAGGGGCCAGGAGTCAAAGAGGCATGGGACGAGAAAGAAAAAGAGAGAGAAGTTCCTGGGAACACAGACGGGGAAGACTGTAGAAAGTGCAAAAATGGGGCATTCACTGTGGGCACAGGAGAGAGGGAAAGAAGAGGAGAGTGGAAAGTTGGCTTCCCTTTTCTAAACCACTCGGAATGACAGCATTACCTTAAATTCTTGTTTTGTTTAGTTTCATTTTCAGACGAAGTTTTGCTCTTGTTGCCCAGACTGGAGTGCGGTGGCACAATCTCGGCTCACTGCAACCTCTACCTCCCGGGTTCAAGCGATTCTCCTGCCTCAGCCTCCTGAGTAGCTGGCATTACAGGTGTTTGCCACCACGCCTGCCTAACTTTTTGTATTTTTATTAGAGATGAGGTTTCACCATGTTGGCCAGGCTGGTCTTGAATTCCTGACCTCAGGTGATCTACCTGCCTCGGTCTCCAAAAGTGCTGAGATTATAGGCATGAGCCATCATGCCTGGCGTACCTTAAATTATTAACACCAAAGTTGCTACAATATATTGTAGGTAAGTTTTTTCATTATAAATCTATCTACATTTTTCTATATTTTGTAAAAATAGGTGACATGTATGTTTATAAATCAGAATTTTTAAAAACAGTTGTATTTGATTTAAAATATTTAAAATATATGTAAGAAAAAAAACCTCAGTAAATTATTATTCAAACATTATGAAGACATGAATTATTATTCAAACATGAAGAAACAGAGAGGCTCAACGAGGCCCACAGAGGCAGACAAAATCTGATTCTCGCCGGGCGCTTGTGGCTCAAGCCTGTAATCCCAGCACTTTGGGAGGCCGAGACGGGCGGATCACGAGGTCAGGAGATCGAGACCATCCTGGCTAACACGGTGAAACCCCGCCTCTACTAAAAAATACAAAAAAACTAGCCAGGTGAGGTGGCGGGCGCCTGTAGTCCCAGCTACTCGGGAGGCTGAGGCAGGAGAATGGCAGGAACCCGAGAGGCAGAGCTTGCAGTGAGCCGAGATCTTACCGCTGCACTCCAGCCTGAGCGACAGAGTGAGACTCCGTCTCAAAAAAAAAAAAAAAAAAAAAATCTGATTCTCCAAGGTCCTCATGAATAGAAATGTGTAGACAGGCCACAGAAGAAGGACAGAGGAATAGGCAGGGCGTGCAGAGCAGCAGCCAGCACGAGGACCCTCATTGTCTGACTCATTCTGCGATTTCTCAGACATTGAGATGGCACTTATTCCCAAGCATGTGTTTTTTCTTTTTTATAACGTTTCAACTTTTCCTTAAATCATTTATTAATTCAACAGACAATCATTAAGCATCTGTGCAAACTCCATTTCAGTTAGAATTATGCTATTGCTTATCTCCTGGACTCAGGCTCACCAGGAAAAACCCTATCACAATCCCACCCTCTCCCTCTCTAGCACCTGAAAATTTCCGGGGGGAGGTAAAAAAACAAGGCCGGGTGTGGTGGCTCATGCCTGCAATCCCAGCACTTTGGGAGGCTGAGGCAAGCAGATCACCTGAGGTCAGGAGTTCGAGACCAGCCTGACCAACATGGAGAAACCTTGTCTCAACTAAAAATACAAAATTAGCTGTGTGTGGTGGCACAGGCCTGTAATCCCAGCTACTCAAAGGCTGAGATAGGAGAACTGCTTGAACCCGGGAGGCAGAGTTTGTGGTGAGCTGAGATCATGCCATTGCACTCCAACCTGGGCAACAAGAGCGAAACTCTGTCTCAAATAAATACATACATACATACATACATACATGCATGCATGCATACATACAAAAACAAAACATGACAACTATGATGTCTGAGCTCACTTAAAATTGCATGCACACATCCCAATACACCTTTTTTAAGTGGGTCTTTAATGATGCCTGGCAATTCTACTGCATATCCCCAAACAATTCATTCTCTCATTTTCTTTGTTTCTATTTCATGGCTGCTCCTCTTCCTCAGACTTTCAATACCTCTTCCCCAACTCCTCACTTCCATTTGGTGACCTAGCTTCCAACTTCTCCGAGAAAATTGTAGCAATCAAAAAAGAACTCAGACTCCATCCCATTCTCCACCTACCAGCATCTGCCCCTGCCACCTTTCCTTCTGTTACCATAGATGAACCATCTACCGTTCCCATCAAAGTTGGCCATCCACTTGTGTACAGTTCTCCTTTCTGGTCCCTTCAGGATCATCCTACAACCTGCCCCTCTCTTTCCTACATCATGGGGTTTTTCCCCCCTTTCCCCTGGATCATTCCAATTGGCATAAAAAGTACTTCCTTAAATTGTTTTATTGACCCTACCTCCTTTATCAGCCACCCCCTCATTTCTTTATTCGCCTTTGCAGTGTACTTTTAAATGTTGTCTAAGTGCACTGTAGTTCCAATTCCCCTCTTGTTTCTCTCTTAAACCCACTCCAAGGATGCATTGGCCTCCCCATTCCACCAAAACAACTGGGCGCTGGTGAATCCATATTGCTGAAGTCAGTGGTCAAGCCTCAGTCCTCATTGGACTTGATATGTCTCATCAATATTTAATACAATTATCACATTCTACCCTTGACTCCCAGGACACTAAACTCTCCCCTCTCTCGGTGTTACTCCTGTCTCACTGGTCAGTCTTCTGTACCCTTCGCTGGTTCATCTTTTCCCCCAGCCTTTTAATGTAGGACGGCTGCTAGGGAAGGCCTCGTTCTTTTCTTTTTCATTGTGTCTGCTCACTCTTAGTGGTCACACCTAGTACATATGGTCTCCAACAATGTGTGCATGGAAAGTCACATACTGAATCTTCTACTTGTCATCTCCACCCTGATATCCGATGGACTTTTCGCACCCAGCATGTCCAAGACTAAACCAGTACTCTTCTCCCAAAAGCCTGTGTCACCTCCTACCTCCCCATCTCAATTGCTGGTAATCCTGTCCTTCTCATTTTCAAGCCCAAAACCTTGAAGTCATTCTGATTTCCTCTTTCTCTTGCACTTGCTAGTTCTGCTTTCAAAATGGACTTTGACTCCTTCTTTCTCTGTCATGATCACTCTGGTTCAGGTCACGTGGTCTCTTCTTGTGAATTACTGCAGTGGCCTCCCAGTGCTTCCTGCTTCTACCCTGAGCTCCTTCCTGACCGTTAGCACAGTGGCCACCTCCGGTTATGCCATTTCTCTACTTAAAATCCTGTTTAGGATTAGGAAGAAAGGCAAAGTCTTTACAATGAACTGAAATAGCCTAGATGGCCTCCATCACTTCTCTAATCTTATTCTTTGCCCTCCCTCTTCTCACTCTGCTCAAGCTTCATGGGCCTCCCTCATGGGCCTCCTTATTCCTCAGACACAACCCTTGCAGCCTTGGTCCTAGCTGTTCTCTCTGCCTGGAATGCACCTCCCCACATGTCCATCTAGCCAGAGCTCTTGCCATTTACATATCATTTTTCAAACCTAACTTTCTCAACAAGGCCTCCTCGGAGCTTCATATTTAATAAAGAAATAGGCCCACTAACCCAACTCCACCCCACCATACCCCTGGCACTTTCAATGCCCCTTACTTAGTGTTGATTTTATTTTTTCCAAAAATAAAATCCTCACCTAGCATCCCACATAATTTACTTATTAAGTTATCTCTCTTCCCCTTGCTAGAATGTAATCTCCATGAGGGCAACGATTTTTGTTGTTTTCACAGACGTTTCCCAAGGCTCTAGAGCAACATGGCAGATGCATTCCTTCATTCAACAAACGCCTGCTGAGAATTTTCCATGTGCCAGGCAATGGGAATTGAGTGCAGAATAAAACCATCATGCTATCTGTCCCTTTAAAACCTCACAGTCGCCGGGCGCGGTGGCTCAAGCCTGTAATCCCAGCACTTTGGGAGGCCGAGACGGGCGGATCACGAGGTCAGGAGATCGAGACCATCCTGGCTAACATGGTGAAACCCCGTCTCTACTAAAAATACAAAAAAAACTAGCCGGGCGAGGTGGCGGGCGCCTGTAGTCCCAGCTACTCGGGAGGCTGAGGCAGGAGAATGGTGTAAACCCGGGAAGCAGAGCTTGCAGTGAGCTGAGATCTGGCCACTGCACTCCAGTCCGGGCGACAGAGCGAGACTCCGCCTCAAAAAAAAAAAAAAAAAAAAAAAAAAAACCTCACAGTCTGATTCTTATTGAGATTTCCTGGACACCTAACTTTTAAAATATCAATGAGGAAGTGGAAAAGCACCAAGAAGAATTGCATCAGCCACACTCACAGCATACTAAATGCTCTCTTCAAACCCTGAGATTCTGCTGACTGAAATAAACACCATAACTGTCCACTTGGGTTTTAGGCTTCAGTGCTATCTCAGACAATTAAGCATCTACAGACTAGGACTCCAAGGTTCCTCAATCTAGTACGCAAAAAATGTATTTGCCTTAATGACACTAGATAGAATTAATGGTGAACAAAATAAAGCAAATAAGATATTATGTCTTTCTCACCCCAGGATTCTAGTCTCTCAATAATAATTCTAGTGTCTCAATAATTCTTCCCCTAAATTAAAAAATTAAAAGCTTTGAATGAAAATATCCCCATTAAAAAAATTCCCCTGACATGGTAATCAAGTCTTATGCTTTAGCCAATAATTGGCTGGACTGAAATTTTTCCATGCCCATTTTTCTGCAGTTCTGGCAGCAAATTGATAACCCCAGGCAATTTTTAATTAGCACCCTTTAAAAATGGTTTGCTAAATTAGTCAACTCTGAAATCACCTCACCAAATGATTAAGTTCAAATTGCATTTCAAATCCATCACCTGTTTTGACTATATGAACATACTATCACCCCAGGATGGTTAATTACAATGTTTATGTGTCTGTGTGTTCACACATGCATAGCACAGCATGCAGCAAATGCCAGCTGGCATATCCTGACACTGCTGTTTCTAGTGTCCTGCCGGCCTTTTGGTGTTGACATTTCTATCACCAGCCATCGTTCTGGTGCCTTAATCCTGTGGAGACAGTATGTAAAGATAACTCTCCTTACATCCAAGTAAATCACTTGTTATCTTGAGAAAACCTAGGGCCTACTTTAGTGAGGCCTTGGTGCTGGCTGTGCTCAGCTGGCCTGACAGCTGTGCTAACTCAGGGGAGGTCACTCTGTCCTCACACCTTTCACACCCAAATCATATTTATGAAGCACCTATTAGTAAGTGCATTCAAATTATTTAATTCTAAACACTAGGAATGAGGTAGTTTTTGTTTTGTTTTGTTTTGTTTTGTTTGCTTTGCTTTTTTGAGATAGACTTTCACTCTTTTGGCCCGAGCTGGAGGGCAATGGCATGATTTCAGCTCACTGCAACCTCCACCTCCAGGGTTCAAGTGATTCTCCTGCCTTAGCCTCCCAAGTAGCTGGGATTACAGGTACATGCCACCACGCCTGGCTAATTTTTGTATTTTAGCAGAGATGGGGGTTCACCATGTTGGCCAGGCTGGTCTCGAACTCCTGACCTCAAGTGATCTGCCTGCCTCAGCCTCCCAAAGTCCTGGGATTACAGATGTGCACCCCTGCACCCAGCTGAGGTAGTTTTAACTCTGACTCATAGATGAGAACATGAAACAGCAGAAGGCTTAAATAATTCAACCAAAGTTAGTGACAGAATCAGAACAGGACTTCTGGTCACCTGACTACAAGTCAATTGCCACCACCTAGTGCCCCCATCATCTCCAGTCTCCATTCCCCCAACCATCTCCTTGTCTCCCTTTCTCAAGTTCTGTCTCCCTCTAATCATGTCTCTACCCTGCAGCCAGTTCTTAAACCACGAACCTGCTTGCAATACTCTTTTGCTTACATAGCTTACCATTGACACTGGCTAAGGTTCAAGGTCATCCTGCAAAGCCTTGTGTCATCTGTCTTCCGCCTTCCTCTTCCATTTGCTCATCACACTCCAGCCACGCTGACAATGTGCAGTTCTCTAAACTCTCTTTGCTCTCTCAAGGCCTTTGCCCAAGCGAATCCCTCTGCCTATGACCCAGTGCCTACCCCTGCACTTTCACTAGGGTTATCACTGGTTCCTCCAGGTAGCCAGTGGGAAAGCCGAGTCCAGGCTTTTCAGTGAGATCTCCCTTGGCCTCTCCCAGGGGAAGGCAGACTCCAGCATGGCTCTCACTGAACCTGGCACGGTGGGAGCTGCAGCAGCATTGGTGCCCATACCTGACCTGACTAGGCCCATTGAACTGGGCCTTCGCCAGTGGTGGAAGACAAGGTAGACAGTGATATTCCATGAGGGGACAGCAGTGATAGGACTCTTCATGGAGCCAGCAGCCAGTGGCCCAGGAAAAGGAAGCAAGAAAATCTGGGAAGGGTATAAATCTGATTCAACATATTGTTATATGGTCATTCTACAAGATCAAGATGTCTTACTTATTGTTCCACAACCCAAAGAAAGTAGATCATAATTTTCCTTTTTTTTTTTTTTTTTTAGACATTGGTTAGAAAAAAGAATCAACTTAAGGAAAATCTGTCAGGTACTTAGCATTGTTAAAACTTAACTTGCCTGCTTTTCCATTCTACTTCTTTACATGGTCCTTGCTTACAGGGCTATTTTCTGATAAAGGGAGGTGAGGATTCCTTCCTGTTGTAATTTGTTCCATGAGATCTGTTCTAAGAGTGGGTGGTTTCTAGGAGATTTCACACCCAGCTTGGAATTGGTGGAATGTGTGTTAGCTCCTGCTGGCAATAAGAATCTTAATAATTCTGGCCTCAAGTTTATTCTCGAAGTCTAGGTGAAGACTGACACAACCTCAGAGCTGGAAAGAACCGTCGAAGACAAAGACTCTGGGGCCTGAGTCTTACTTGGTTAATGAGCAATCATATCTGCAGATAGCAGGTACATGCCCTAACACAACCACAATTATAAGTCTTTAATTCCTTTAAGGCAACGGAACTATTTTGGAATATCTTAAGCATCCGAGCATACAGTTAGGTGACTCATGACTTGAGTCTTACTTATGTGTTTGACATTGAAATAAACACACTGCAGAATTTCCCCCACCAGGTGGCAGCCAAACCTTACTAAACTATGATGTGTATATTCCACATGTATACAAGTAGTGTGTATATTTCCACTGCTTGTTGGCCAAGTAGCATTCTAAACGTTACATCTTCATTTTCAGCTCAGTTCAGTGGGCCCACCATTTGCAAACCCTATGGACGGTATCCTGATGGTGAAGTACTGAAAAAATGGGGGATTGATACAAGCAGCATTATTAGGGTACCAGGGCTAAACAGCAACTCTGGGGTAGCTATTGGCAGTCCAGCCTGAACTGGGTTCATGTCTCAGTTAATCTTCATTTAGCCATTGAAGTGGGGAAAATCAGATAGTGTACCACTGACACAGTCCTAAATACAAGACTTTCCGTTAAATCCCAGGCATCTCAGTTCAATAAATCCTACATTGCATGTTGGCTTTTGTCAACCTCTCTTCTAGACACCAATGTAAGAAGGTCATAGCTATTGGGGAAAAAAATAGACTCATACTTTAAGTCCTTACTTGCAGGAGGGTCCCTTACTGTAAGAAGGTCATAGCTATTGGGAAAAAAATTGACTCATACACAAGAAGGGAGTAAAATAAAAAGAAATTATTCTTATGAACCTTTTGTCTTCCCTTCCCCAAATAAACTCCTTGAGCAAACTACAGAAATGCTAACAGCAAGAGGTCAATGTACTTAATTCTTTCAAAAATCATGATGTGTGGTGGCCAGACAAACCACCCAAGGGTTCAAAATAGGGAAGGAAAGGAAGATGTTAGTTCATGGTAGCATAACATTACCAGAGATGCTACTGTTGTTCTCAGTGGGGAAAAAAAATATGTCAATTTTATAGGGGAATGAGGACAGAAAAAGTGGTTCTTTCCTTCACCATTTACTCCTTTTAATCAAGGCTTGCCTGCCCCGTTCCCATCTCCCTGAGTCTTCTCTGAGGATCCTACATGTAAGTCTGCAAGGGAGAACAGGACAGGAAAGTTTGCTGATGAACTATATTACACTGTGTGTGTGACTGTATGTGATTTGTGGGGAAAGGGACAGGGGGCACACTCATTGTCCCCACCCTTAACGAAGAGTAGAAACAGGTTTCTCCTTGAGACAGCAACTGATCCAAACAGATGGGAAGCAGGATCACATGGGAAGCGAGGTTTTGAATGGTTTCCTCAACATACATGTTCTCTCTGATGCGAGGAAAAGTTTAAAATGAGAAAAGGTAAATAATTAAACCATAGCACTGTACCTCATTCCCACACTCAGATTACCATTTATCACAACATTCTCTCTCAGTGTATCTAAATATGATTGCAAGTCCTTCCCACACAATGCTTCAAGCAGTCCCTTCCAGTCGATTAATCTATCAGACTTAGCAGAAAAGTTGAAAACTATTTCCCAAATACCAGCTCTAAAGATCACCTATACAGAAGATGCTTTTGATTCCAGAACTATCCAATATGGAAGCCACTACCATATGTGTCTACCAAGCACATAAATTGTGGCCAGTGTGACTTAGGAATTAAAATTGTATTGAATTTTAATTGAAAGTTTAAATTTAAATAGCCACATATAGTGGCTACTGGGCTGAACAGTGCAGATCTAGAACGTTTCCATCATCACAGAAAGTTCTATTGGACACCAGTCTATTCCACAGCCACATCAGAAAGCTCTAAGTATTTACATAACTCACAATTAGAACTTGGCTTCTGGCCAGGCACGGTGACTCACGCCTGCAATCCCAGCACTTTGGGAGGCCAAGGTGGGTGGATCACCCGAGGTCGGGAATTCAAAACCAGCATGGCCAACATGGCGAAACCCTGTCTCTACAAAAAAATATAAAAATGAGCTAGGCTTGGTTGTGCATGCCTGTAATCCCAGCTACTCGGGAGGCTGAGGCATGAGGATCACTTGAATCCAGGAGGTAGAGGTTGCAGTGGGCCGAGACCGCACAACTGCACTCCAGCCTGGGTGACAGAGCAAGACTCTATCTCAAAAAAAAAAAAAAAAAAAAAAAACTTGGCTTCTTCATTTTAATATACCATTGCAAGCAGTCTTGCAACTTCCTTATAGATTATTTTATTGGTAATAACACCTGAATCAAATTAAATGTGATCTTTAGCTCTCAAGCAACAGCATGTTGAGAAACTCAAACTCAGTGATGTTTGGGGCACAAGTGTCTTTAATGCAGACTGCTGCTGAGATGCTCACCGTCTAAGCCCACATCATTCATTCACAGATGGGTGGTGTATTTCATTATTCTAAGCCTAGGCCTAGCAATCCTTCTTGATAAACCTCAGGAGCATGGATCTCAGAGTTAATCTCCTATTCCCACCCCAGGCATTCACACATCAGACAGAATTTTATTAATCAAATAGGAAGTAATGTGTAAATGGGGCATGGATCTTTACCATTCACAGATTACAAACACACACACACACATACATACACACGTGAAATAGTCATGGGGGGAGATTTGCATATGCCACCCATGCTACCCAGAGCCCCTTGCCACTAGCCACGTTCAACCTCACAGTATTCTTCAACATTGCCATAGCAAACCCTTGGGCAACGTCTCCTTTGAGCTGTTTGCAGACAAAGTTCCAAAGACCGCAGAAAACTGTCTTGCTCTGAGAACTTGAGAAAAAGGATTTGGTTATAAGGATTCTTGCTTTCACAGAATTATTCCAGGGTTTATGTGTCAGAGTGGTGACTTCACACACCACAGTGGCACTGGTGGCAAGTTCATCTGCAGGGACAAATCTGATGATGAGAACCTCATCCTGAAGCATACAGGTCCTGGCATCTTGTCCATGACAAATGCTGGACCCAACGCAAATGATTCCCGGTTTTTCATCTGCACTGCCAAGACTGAGTGGCTGGATGGCAGGTGTGTGGTCTTTGGCAGGGTGAAAGATGGCATGAACATTGTGGAAGTCATGGAGTGCTTCTGTTCTAGGAATAGCAAGATCAGCAAGAAGATCATCACTGCTGACTGTGGGCAAATCTAATAAATTTGATTTGTGTTTTAATAAATTTGATTTGTGTTTTACCTTAGCTACCAGACCATTCCTTTTGCAGCTCAGGAGAGCACCCTTCTACCCTATTTGCTCTCAGTATCCTATAATCTTTGTGCTCTTGCTACAGTTCTTTGAGTTCCATATTTTCCTTATTCTCTTCCACATCTAGCCGGATTACAGCGTTAAGTTTATGATTATGACACAAAAACTAACAAAAAAAAAAAAGAGAGAGAGAGAGAGAGAGAGAGAAAGAAATGGTGTAGTGAACTTACTCCTTTTCTCACTGCAGATAAACTATCCTCCAGGTTTGGCCCATCAGCCTCTTCAAAGCCCTTACCTTTTTCCTCCACACTGTGATTCAAAGATTTGAGGGAATGCACTCCTCTAAATCTGCTCTAGGGACAGCAAAGACCCCACTGTTACCATCCCCGGTCTTGGGTTCAAATTACTGCTTGTTAGGTAAAGAAAATGTTGATGTGTGGGGTGAGAGGGTTGAGTTGTCCACAAAGAAATGATAGCTTCCATTCTTTCTGATTTGTTTATAGCAATGATGCTAAAATACAGATGAACACCTTAATAAGTTAGTCTTCCAGATTGATCAGGTGTTGCTATTTGATAAGTAGCAATAGTATCTAACAACACATCCATCCAGCATGTAGCATTACATTGTAATATTGTAACATTACAATATTAACTGCCCTGATTAATGAAAATGATTTAATCAATGCAAATGGTATGTCTTCTTCCAAACTCAGCTATGACATTTTGCCAATGACCATGCAAGGTTTCAAGGAAGAGAATTTTAAAGTGGCTTCTCCATTTAGAATGTTCTACTGTTTACGCAAGGCAGCCTACTCTTCTCCCTTGTCCAGACAGATTTGACCTGTCCAGATAATTTGAACATCAACTCTACCACTGTGTTAGTATTTAAAGGTTATATGCTGCTCAATACCAACTTTTCTTCTAAAAGCCCTGATGCTGCAATTTCCAAGCAGAACTGGGACTAGCTTTGCCTCCTTTCATTCATTGCCTTGTATTATACATATAAAAGCCCATTTCCTCACTGAGCTGTAAAGGCCTTTGAGGGCAGAGCCTAGATTATTCATTGTTATTTGCCTTTCTTCATTTTCTGTACTTGGCCCCTACATATTTCTTAAGTGTTTTCTCTCATTCATCTGGCTAACTCCACATCATTTTTTTTCTTTTCTTTTTTTTTTTTTTTTTTGAGTGTGTGTGTATGGGGGCGGAGGGGGAGTGCGGACTTCTTTGATGCACCCAGCCCCTTTTGCTTAAATTTGCAAGAACTGATTTTTTTTGACTGCACCCTGAACCCCACCTGATGTAGGCAAGGATGACCATATGCCTTCAATGCTTAACAGAGTGCCTAAGCCACCATGAGCACCAATTCACAAGAAGGAAAGTGTTCTGAGTGTTAATACATAGTAGGAATGCAACAAATGCCTGGTTGTTAGGATATGAGGCTTCTAGTATCAGCCTTCTTTATTTTTTTCTTTGCTACACTAGAAGGATAAGATGCAAATAGACCCCTCACTTTCTGAGCCTTTGTCCTTATGTTCTCAATGAAAGGGAAACTAAATTTTTGTCATTAATGATTCAGTATAAGAACAAGGTTTCAGGGAAATCGTAGAATGGAGAGACAAAGCAGACAGCAGGAAGGAGCTTCATAAAAGAAAGATCTGTCCCTGGCTGAGGAGGTGGGGAGTGCCAGTGAGGAGAAGCGAGACCTCAGAGAAGAGGACGCTGCTGCTTCTACAGAGATAGGACCACCGAACCCGTTTACAGAATATCTTGTTTTCCCAAGCAGACAGATCTCAGACCTAAAGAGAATGTGTAGACAAGGAGAGCAGATGTCTCTGATGATCTATAAGGACAAATAACAGACAAGTAGGTGGTCTCTCCTGTATAAGGCCCAGGACCCTAGGGAACCCCTCAGTATGACATGCCCAATTTCTAATTAGACTGATTTGGAGAACATAAAGAAAGATGTTAGCCTGTAATCCCAGCACTTTGGGAGGCTGAGGCAGGCAGATCACCCGAGGTCAGGAGTTTGAGACCAGCCTGACCAACATGGAGAAACCCTGTCTCTACTAAAATTACAAAATTAGCTGGGTATGGTGGCACATGCCTGTAATCCCAGCTACTCAGGAGGCTGAGGCAGGACGATTGCTTGAACCCAGGAGGCAGAGGTTGCGGTGAGCCAAGATCGTACCATCGCACTCCACCCTGGGCAACAGGAGTGAAACTCCATCTCAAAAAAAAAAAGATAGTATTTCTCATGTATCTGAATATGTGAACCTAGATTCATATGTACATTATTAAATAAATTGGAAGTGCTCAGGATACGTTCCCATATTATTCAGCTTTTGCATTGCGCTATTGGTTGTGCTGCTCTGACTGACCCTGAAGAGCAGAGCTTTAGTGCACAAACACAAGGGAGCAGTGAGACTGTGTGTTCTTACAGGCTGCCCAGGACAAAGCTAATCCTTGCTCGAGGTCGAGAATAGAGATCATGTAGGCTTCTTTCTTTGGTGCTTAACATTCTTGTAAGTCTAAGGACAAATTTACTGACGTCGAGTCCTCCCAGAACAAATGGTACTCTCTCACCTCTGAGCTTCCAATGATTTACTACCATCATCTTCCAACTCAGAGTTCAAAGAATCAAGGAAATTGAGGCCTACCTCTTCACCTTTTAAATTAAAATCTACAAAGAAAGTTTCAAGGTGAGAGAAGACATAAAATCATATTAATGTATAAAATACAAGACAAAGAAAATGTTCTAATCCTCTTAATAAAATACTGTCAGTGTAGAGGAAGGCAGTCTCCTTATTCAAGCATATCCTTCTAACCTCTCGCTTACCGTAAAGACAGAAAGTAAAGCCATACTTTTAAGCCAGGTTAATGAACAATAGAAGAATCCCCAAAATAATTTTCTATGGATAGTTCCACGGTACAAAACAATCCTTTAAACCATCACGCTTGAAAAGAAAGATCCAAAGGAGATCATAAGGGCTGGATCATAATGTGTCCATACTGTGCCCTAACAAGAGAGTAAATATTCACTGCAGGTCACACAGAACATCCCTTGAGCAGGGCCAGAAGGACACATTGACAAATAATTTGACTTATGGCATGACCTGTGCAAATCTGCCCTAGTGAAAACCTGTTGGGTTGCAGAAACAGAAGTCTAGTCGAAGTATTACTGTTTACTATGATGAGGATTCAGGCCACTTTTGCATCAGTCACCTACTGCTTCTAGTCAGTACCCATTCTAAATGGTCAGTACCTGTGCCTTTCTAGTTATCTTTTTTTTTTTCTTTTTTTTTTTTCTTGAGACAGGTTCTCACTCTGTCACCCAGGTCGGAGTGCAGTGGCATGAATATGGCTCACTGCAGCCTCAACCTCCTGGGCTCAAGTGATCCTCCCACTTCAGCCTCCCCAGTAGCTTGGACCACAGGCTTACACCATCACACCTGGGTAATTTTCTTATTTTTTGTAGAGATGGGGTCTCACCATGTTTCTCAGGCTGGTCTTGAACTCCTAGGCTCAAGTGATCCTCCCACCTCAGCCTCCCAAAGTGCTTAGATTACAGGCATGAGCCACCGAGTCCGGCCTCCAGTTATCTCATACTGTATCAACCAAAGCAGCCACACAAAACTCAATTTCTGGAAATAACAGACAAATTCCAAGGGATGCAGAAGGTAGAAAGTAGTTTCCCTGGATCTCCCTGATGCTATCGCCACAGAATAGGTAGAGAGGCCTATGAGAAGTTCTGTACTGGTGATGGTGGGACAGATAGAGTATAAAGTTAGTAATAAAGATGGCTTGAATGTAGTCTTTGCAATAGAGAAGACATACTGTTTTAGGGAAAAGATTGGGAAGACTTGAGAGATACAGCAGAGAAAACATTGGCAAAAATTTGTAATAGATGAAAACCCTGTTTCCCAAAGAGCACAGCCATTATTAATTTGAAAATTTTCTGGGCCACCTGCTGAAAATGACAGACTCCTGGGCTTTCCTCCAGAAGCTCAAAAATCAGCATTGCAGAGGAGGGAGAGGAAGTCTAGAAAATCTGCATTTTTAACTCGTTTCTCAGGTGATTCTCAAAGAAATAGTCCGAGAAGGGGAAGAAGGATGCTGTGCCTGGCCATTATCCTATGTGAGTTTAGATCCCATGGAGCACCCAAGAGGATGCCCCTGAATGCATTTGGAAAAACAGGTGTAGATGGTCAGAGCTGGAGTTAAAGATCTGGGATGAATCAGAATTTTCTGATAAAATGGAGGCAGGCAATGACAGAGGGAGAAGTTGCTTATCTATATATTCAATATCCAAATACTCCCCTATTTTGGAAGAAACTTTACTGTGTGGATCTTGGTGGGAGCAGGGCCCCACCCCTCACTATGGGAGAAGAAGCCAGTTATTCCCTCCCCCTACCCTCTAGTGACCAGGATGTAAACACACATCAAGGTGAGGTCAATTAGATGCTTCCACTCAGGACTTGGTGTGTTGAACTGGAGACTTAAAGATGCAAAAAGAGTTGAGATGTCCCAGCAACCACCACTCTAGTATCAAGGTTCCCATGGCAATGCCCTACCCAGAATCTTACTGGAATAGGAACTTCTCTTCTGCTGAGCCATTTTCCAAGTCTGGTTTTTCAATGCTGCAAGAATCTATGACCTACTTATATATTTTTCCATAAATTCTCATACTGCCTCAGTTTACAAGATTTGAAGAACCCTAGAGGACAAAAACAGACCCATGATAATTCCTCTGGATATTAAAAAGAAGTACAAATATATGAGACAGAGAAAGCACATTCAAAAAACAAAGGGTCAAAGAGTTTCTTGAGATAAGGATTCAGGAGAGCACAATACCACAGAAATTAATAAAGAGTTCACTGAAGAAACCGATGTTCTAGGGCTGGCCATTTCCTTTTCTCTCCTCCCAGATTACATTGATAATATTTCTATTTTTAAGATTTATCACACAATATTATAATTATTTCTCCCAGTAGACTATTGGTGCCAACAGGGTAAGAACTATCACGTATTCCCTGATAAATCCACAGGCCACTTCCAAGTGTTGTCTACACACAGCTCCAGAAATACATAAGGGAGGCAGGGAAGAAAAAAGGAAAGACTGAGCCTTGAAAAAGGAAAAACAGGTGGAATGGTAGTTCTCCGGGCCTCCCTGAGATACAAACTAAGCCAACCTGTCGGGTTCCTCTCCCTCCTGCTGAGATGTCACCAAAGCAGTACCTGGGTTCCCACCATGACCTCTTCCTCCTTGGGAAATGTCTTTGCCCCTTCCAAAGATATTCGCCTCTCTCCTCCCCACCAGACACTTTAATATCATTTACACTAATTACGCAGTGGGATAGATTATACTTAGAAATATGAGACCCCTATCAGACAGCCAGAAAAAGCCAGAAAGTGGAAGAAGAGCCCCTTCTTTCTAGTGAGAAGAGGCCAATAAAGCAGAAGAGTGAATGCTCATAACTTCCATTCTTGGCTTTCCAGAATGTGTTTATTGATGTTAATCTGTTCTTGTTCTATCACTGGGTACTAGTTATATGGGCAGCAGAAAACTCATCTTCTTAGCTCTTAGATCTGCAGACCAAGAAGAGCCAGGTCCTAACCTGATATGGTGACTATTGTATAGCATTCAGTGAATCCTGGAATGGGTGCCAGATGGATTGATCAAATCGAACTTTTAGGTTGTCTATGGAAATTGGGAATAAGGAAGTGATATGGTTTGGCTGTGTCCCCACCAAAATCTCATCTCAAATTCCTACAGGTTGTGGGAGAGGCCTGGTGGGAGGTAACTGAATCTTGGGAGCAGGTCTTTTCCATGCTGTTCACATGATAGTGAATACGTCTCACGAGATCTGATGGTTTTAAAAAGGGGAGTTTCCCTGCACAAGTTCTCTCTCTTTGCCTGCTGCCATCCACGTAAGATGTGACTTGGTTCTCCTTGCCTTCCACCATGATTGTGAGGCCTCCTTAGCTGCATGGAACTGTAAATCCGATTAAACCTCTATCTTTGTAAATTGCCCAGTCTTGGGTATATCAGCAGCATGAAAATGGCCTAATATAGAAAATTGGTACCAGTAGAGTGGGGCGTTGCTGAAAAGATACCCAAAAATATGGAAGCGAATTTAGAACTTGGTAACAGGCAGAGGTCAGAACAATTTGGAGGGCTCAGAAAACAGGAAAATGCTGGAAAGTTTGGAACTTCCTAGAAACTTGTTGAATGGCTTTGCCCAAAATGTTGGTAGCAATAGGACAATAAAGTTCAGGCTGAGGTGGTCTCAGATGAAGATGAGGAACCTGTTGGGAACTGGAGCAAAGGTGACTCTTGCTATGTTTTAGCAAAGAGACTGGTGGCATTTTGCCCCATCCTAGAAATTTATAGAACTTTGAACTTGAGAGAGATGATTTAGGATATCCGGTGGAAGAAATTTCTAAGCAGCAAAGCATTCAAGAGGTAATTTGGGTGCTGTTAAAAGCATC
The DNA here is from genome assembly GCF_007565055.1 of Rhinopithecus roxellana. Taxonomy (NCBI): domain Eukaryota; kingdom Metazoa; phylum Chordata; class Mammalia; order Primates; family Cercopithecidae; genus Rhinopithecus; species Rhinopithecus roxellana. The sequence goes on from NC_044554.1 coordinate 34,852,818, forward strand.
CCGTTTTATAAAGAAAGGTGAACATAAAAGTTTGGAAAATGTGCAGCCTGACAATACAACAGAAAAGAAAATTCCATTTTCTGAGGAGAAATTAAAGCCAGCTGCAGAAATCTGCTTAAGTAATGAGGAGCCAAATGTTAATCTCCAAGACAATAGGGAAAACATCTCCAGGGCATATCAGAGGTCTTCACAGCAGCCCCTCCCATCACAGTCCTAGAGGCCTAGGAGGAAAAAAATGGCTTTGTGGGCTGGGCCCAGGGTCCTTGTGCTGTGTGCAGCCTAGGGTCTTGGTGCCCTGCATTGCAGCCGCTCCAGCCATGGCTGAAAGGTGCCAAGGTAGGACTTGCCTGTGACTTCAGAGGGTGCAAGCCCCAAGCCTTGGCAGTTTCCACATGGTGTTGAGCCTGCAAATGCACACAAGTCAAGAATTGGGGGTTGGGAACCTCTGCCTAGATTTCAGAAGATGTAGGAAAATGCCTGGATGCCCAGGCAGAAGTTGCTGCAGGGCCGGGGCTCTCATAGAGAACTTCTGCTAGGGCAGTGCAGAAGCGAAATGTGGGGTCAGAGTGTCCACACACAGTCCCCACTGGGGCACTGCCTAGTGGAGCCATGAGAAGAGGGTCACCATCCTCCAGACCCCAGAATGGTAGATCCACTGACAGCTTGTACCATGGGCCTAGAAAAGCCACAGACACTCAACACCAGCCTGTGAAGGCAGCCAGGAGAGAGGCTGTACCCCGCAAAGTCACAGAGGCATAGCTGCCCAAGATCATGAAAACCCACCTCTTGCATCAGTGTGACTGGGATATGAGACATGGAGTCAAAAGAGATCATTTTGGAGCTTTAAGATTTGACTGTCCCACTGGATTTTGGACTTGCATGAGGCCTCTAGCCCCTTTCTTTTGGCCAATTTATCCCATTTGGAATGGCTGTATTTACCCAATGCCTGTACCCCCATTGTTTCTAGGGAGTAACTAACTTGCTTTTGATTTCACAGGCTCATAGGCAGAAGGAACTTCCCTTGTCTCAGATAAGACTTTGGGTTGTGGACTTTTGAGTTAATGCTTAAATGAGTTAAGACTTTGAGGGACTGTTGGGAAGGCATGATTGGTTCTGAAATGTGAGGACATGAGATTTCAGAGGGGCCAGGGACTAAACGATATGGTTTGACTGTGTCTCCACCCAAATCTCATCTCAAATCCCCACAGGTTGTGGGAGGGACCTGGTGGGAGGTAATTGAATCATGGGGGCAGGCTTCCCATGCTGTTTTCTTGATAGTGAATAAGTCTCATGAGACGTTTTTAAAAGGGGAGTTTCCCTGCACAAGCTCTCTCTTTGCCTGCCGCCATCCATGTAAGATGTGACCTGCTCCTCCTTGGCTTCCACCACGATTGTGAAACCTCCCCAGCCATGTGGAACTGTTAAGTCCATTAAACCTCTTTCTTTTGTAAATTGCCCGGTCTTGGGTATGTCTTTATTAGGAGTGCGAAAATGGACTAATATAGGGGGTAAATAGATATTCAGTGATCAAAAGAGCAGGCTGAGGCAAAGACAATACTGTTGTCCCAAATATTCCACTTTCTCACACATTTCCCAGTGCCCTTCCAATTAATCATGACCATAGACTAGTTCAGGCTAACAAAATATGAGCAGAAGGGAGGGGTGTCAATTTTCAATTTCCATTCTCCCAGTGAGGAATATGAATAAAGATCGTCTTTTGGGCCTGCAGATAGTAAGTTTTCAGGAAGAATGGAGAGATAGAGACAGAAGAAGCTGAGGCAGTTGAAATGCCTTCATTTCTCCTGCTGGCAGGGCTGAGGAGGAAGATGTGCTCTCCAGATGAAGGAGCTGTAAGATGGTCAGCTTGGGCCTTTGTGTACATGCAGCAGAATGCCCTGCTGACCAGTGATGGATATGTACTACGAGAGACAAATTAGCTGTGTTGTTTCAAGACTCTGGGATTTGAGGATTCATTTTCTTAAAATGCAGCATAACATATCCTGTCCTAGTCACACTGCAATCTTCTTTTTCCTCTCTCCTAAGGTTCACACTGTACACATCTTTCATGGATGGCTCTTTTTGAACAAACAGTGTATTAGTTTGTTTTCACACTGCTGATAAAGACATACCCAAGTCTGGGCAATTTACAAAAGGAAGAGATTTAATTGGACTTACAGTTCCATGTGGCTGGGGAAGCCTCACAATCATGGTGGAAGGCAAGGAAGAGCAAATCACATCTTACATGGATGGCAGCAGGCAAAGAGAGAATGAGCAAGACACGAAAGTGGAAACCCCTGATAAAATCATCAGATCTCCTGAGACTTATTTACTACTATGAGAACAGTATGGGGGAATCCACCCCCATGATTCAATCATCTCCCACCAGGTCCCTCCCACAGCATGTGGGAATTATGGAAATACAATTCAAGGTGAGATTTGGGTGGGGACACAGAGCCAAACCATATCAAACAGTAATGAATATTATAGTCCCAATCCTGCCTAAAATGTTGCAAAACAACATTACAGTCACTCTAAGCCACTTTGTACTATGTACTTTTGTCACTCCTTTAGAAAAATTCTTCAAATGCATTAGAGAAAGCTTTAAACTAGATTTGGTAAGAAAATGGTGAAGAAATTCCCTCAGACTTCAGGGCCAGATATCCAGGATTCTTACATATTCTCAAAGGTATATACTTTTGTTTTGTTTTGTTTTTTATTTTTAATGAAACAGAGTACCCAGTTCTCCATCTTGTTTTATGGAAACTTGAGCATTTGTTGGTTTATAATCACACACATTCCTTGGTCTCAAATATCACTGTTTTCTCCTGTGCACAGAAAGGACAGATCTCCCAGCCTTGGCCAACAAGTACCAAATATTCCACAGTGTTCTGAGTGTATCAAAGAAGATCTTTGCCATTTGAGTAAAATTAGAATTATGCTATAGGCCATGTAGGGCCCTGTATTGGGGATAGAGAATGAAGGGAGTAATACTCACTGGTTCTGGACATCTAAGACACTAGTTCTCTGATGTTACCAAATCTAAAACTCTTTTGCCCCTGCATTTGATGATTTGCCTTCCTCAGGGCAGTCTAATTTCCAACACCAAGCATTCAGAATCTTATAATAAACAGGAACGCTGTATTGAAGTTATAATAGAATCTAATTTTAATGAAGACTATGAATTAAGTTCATCTTTTGGATCTGCAAATAGTGTTTTTTCAGGGAGAAACAAGAAATAAAAAGTTATATATGAAAAGGGGGGTGCAAGTATAGAAGTGGAAGGGACATTGTCAGGAGGCAAAGAGTGCAGGAGGGTATACAGGGACAGTGGAGGCACTCACATATACAGTGTGCATGTAGGTCGAGGTTTGCTCCACAGAAAAGCTATCAGTTATTCACTGTTTATCCTGTGAGAAGCAGGTAGGACACTGAGGGAGCTGGCTTACATACATCATCTCATTTAATCATCCCATTAGCTGATAAGACTGATATTTTCTGTTTTACATGAAAAAAACTGAGATTAAGACAAATGTATTCAGAAAATCAGTGACCAAATTGCAACGCAAAACTAAGTCATCCCTACTGCAAAGCCCAAATTCTTTTCTTCAGCATTTGATAAATTATATTTTTTCAGAATTTGATATATCGAATATCATTAATTTTCCCCTACCAATATACAGTTCATGTTGTGCCCTTCTCCAAGCTAAATCAGGTATGCCCCCTGCCCAAATTCTACATGGGATAAATCACATGATCACATGTATAAAAGGACAATTTTGCACTTACAGCTACATGTGCATAGAATAAGTCAAAACTGAGTGTTGGGTTCATCAAGACTGTTTCCAATCAGATGAAGTCATTGAACAACCATGAACTTTCAGCAAACCAACATCCCAAGCTGATAAAGGACTCAGAATTGTGAGTAATCTGGTATGCCAGAACCTCAGTGTACCAAAGTACAGAATACTTTGACTAATGGAACATGATTAAGCCAAACATGTGCAGACAAGAACTCATTTTGTTCCATTCAGAGAGGGAGTTTTCAATCACTACTTAGTATAACCACCTTGAAGCCCCTTCCTAGTGAATAGAGCCTTTTGATCCTCACCCTAACTCCCTCCTGTTAAGTATTCAGTGAATTTTGTTGACGGTATATGCTCCTTTGTCTGGCAGGCAACTAAACTCAGGAGAGAGAGAGAGACAGAGACAGAGAGTAATTGTGTGTGTGTGTGTGTGTGTGTGTAACATTCTGGTGGACTTTGTTTAATTCTGAGACATAACTGAGTACTCTTCTCCCTTTTGAATAAGGAGGTGGGCTTCCAAAATGTTTGCTCTTTCCTAAATTGTTAGCCTTCAAGAACAGTTAAGAATCTTGAATCCCTAATATACATTATACCGAGACACATGCCCCAGGCAGTTCAGGGCATACCTGAGACATAGCTGTCTAAGACACCAGCTTCAGCCAGGCCAGAAGTAGCTGATTCCAGCTCTTTCAGTTGAAGCTGATGCTTTGGAAGTGATTATATTCCCTTTATGGAACTTCCAAAGAACAACTCTTCCTGCACTTACCTCTCCCAGACGTAAGTTACGGAACTCCGCCATCTGTGAGAGAAAAATCCCAGCTATTGGCTATGAATTGTTTTAATACTGAGATAAAGGCTTAGAAGAGAACCAGCACCTGCCCAGCATCCTCCGTAATTAACATAACACAGAACACCTGCGAGACCATGGTGGCTATTCCAGTCCAAGTTTTATTTTTTTAATCATTCCCACATTCCTCTAAATAAGCAAGCCAATACTATTTTCAGAAAGCAAGATTATGCACTATGACAGGGCATTCGTTCAGAAGTAGACATTTGCCAAGAACCTAAGTCAGGCACTAAGCTTGGCTGGGAGATGAAAATGTGAATAAGATGTCGAGGTTACTGCCCTTGAGGAGATGAAGACATCTCCATCAGGTGTGTAAGTCAAATAACAACACTCCATAATAACGTCATAAGAACGTCATAAAATCATATCCTGTAGCAACTAACACTCAGGTCTGGTAAAATTTAACAGAGGGACTGGTAATTGAGTTGGGTCTTGGGGAACAAGTAGAATTTGGAGAGATGGAAGATACAGGGGAATAACGTCATTCTAGGCAAAGACAAGAGCATGTGCAATGCACTAAGACATGAAAACGTATGGATATGGTCAAGGTGTGGCACGCTGTCTTGAGGTACTAGAAGTGGGTGAGGTGTGGGTAGGGGATTGTCATGAAGTCTGCTTGTAATGTACTAAGTATGCTAAACTAATGACTTTGAACTTTATCCTGTACACGGTGAAGAACTAGTCAAAATGTAAAGTTTGTGGGCACTTCATCTTCCAGCCAAAATGGGCAAACAGACACCGTATTTACCCTACCATCCCAAACAATTACAACACTTTACAAAATATGTAAAACAATGATTTTCAGATATTGGACAACAGCCAGTACAAAACAATCATTCTTGAGAAAAAGGAAACAAGATGAGCCCACAATTACTGTGACTCATTGTCTAGAGGAAAGTTCCAGATTTCAGGCCAGAGGGTGGTCTACCTAAGTTGAGGATACAGAATTGAGAATTTGGGTGGGTACTGGGAAGGAGAACACCTGGACAGGAGCTGAAGGAGAGAAGGATGGAGCAAGAGAACCCTCAGCTGGGTACTAATTACTGCATGTGTGTGAGGAAACTACCCTAGCCAGGAAAGAATCAATTAAAAAGAAAAGGTAAAATAACCAGTGAAGTTCACACAGGGCCAGGAATAGTTTGGATTTCTACCAGTCAGTGTGGAAGGACATCGTAATTCATGGGGCATTGGGTGGAGTATTTAGAACATATTGCTTTGGTAGTAGGGAAAATTAGCCTTAGATGGAAGCCCTCTTTATCTTAAAAAACTTAAAAAGTAGGTCTTGAAAGGATGAAAGTACTTCCAAGAAACAGGATACAGAGCAAGCACACAAGCACACACACACTCTCACACAGTAAATCTAGTAAGTTCACAATGTTACATTGTATAGCATCTAATAAAACACATCCAGCCATGCAAAGAAGCAGAAAAAAAATGAGCCATAATCTGAACAAAAGTATTGATAGAAATAGATATAAAAATAGTAGACAAGGACATTAAAGCAGTTACATAATTTCATTTCATCCATTCAGGAAGGTAAAGGAGAATATTTGCATGTTTAGACATTGAAGATACAAAACACCCAAATCAAACATCTAGGGATGAAAAAAGTTAATGTCTGAAATGACAAACTAGATATAATAACTACAGACACTGAATAAGAAAAAATTACAAAACTTGAAGACATAGCAATAGAAACTCTCCAAAATGAAACATAGAAACAAAAAACATGAACAGCATTAGGGAACTATCAGGCAACTTCAAAAGGCTAATATATGTAAAATTGGTGGCCCCAAAGAAAGGGAGAGAGAGAAGGATGGAAAAAAATATATTTGAACAAATAAAGAAAAAAATCTCCCAATCTGATGGAAACCATAAACTCACAAATTCAAGAAGCTAAATGAATCCCAAACACAAGACACATAAAGAAAACTACACTAAGGCACATCATAAACTATTTAAAATCAGTGAAAAAGAGAAAATATTAAAATCAGCTAGAGACAAGAATCACCTGCGCAGAGAAACGAAGACTGGTGATAGCAGCTGTCTCTTTAGTGACAATATATAAGTTAGAAGAAAATGGACCAACATCTTTATAGTAGTATCCAAGAGACAACAACAAAACATGTCAGCATAGAATTCTATACGCAGCTTTCAGAAATGGAGACAAGATAAACACCAACCACAAATACAAAAGCTGAAAGAAATTATCACCAGATTTTTACTACAGGAAATCTTGAAGACATTCCTTTAACATGGAAAATGATATTAGGTGGAAATTTGGATCTATCCAAAGGATACAGCACTGGAAATGGTAAATATGTAAGTAAATGCAGAATACTCTTTCTCCTTATTTTGAAAATATTTTTTAAAGATAACTGACCATTGAAAGAAAAAATAACCACGTGTTGTGGGGTTTATAACACATAGAGGAAAACTGTATAACGATAGCACAAAGGCTGAGAGGGGAGACACAGAGGTCTAATGTTGTCTGTAATCCCAGCACTTTGGGAGGCCAAGGTGGGCACATCACCTAAGGTCAGGATTTCAAGACCAGCCTGGGCAACATAGTGAAACCTTGTCTCTACTAAAAATACAAAAATTAGCTGGGCATAGTGGTGCACACCTGTAATCCCAGCTACTCAGGAGGCTGAGCTGGGAGAATCACTTGAACCCAAGAGGCGGAGGTTGCAGTGAGCTGAGATCGCACCACTGCACTTCAGCCAGGGCAAAAGAGCGAGACTGTGCATTAAAAAAAAAAAAAAAAAAAAAAAAAAAAAAAAAAAAAAGTCTAATGTTGTAAGGTCTTTATATTTCAATGAAGTGGTTTAATGTCACTTTAAGGCACATTCTGATAAATTAAACATGTATCCTATAAGTCCTAATGCAATCACTAAAAAAAATCAATGAATGTTATAAATCAATATATTCAATAAGCCAACAAATAAAATTGAGTCATAAAAATGACTCAAAAATTAGCAGAAAAGAGGAAATAAGAACAAATGTGACAAATAGAAAAAACACTAAGATCATAAATTTAAACTCAACCATATCAATATTTTTTTTTTTTTTGAGACAGAGTCTCACTCTGTCGCCAGGCTGGAGTGCAGTGGTGCAATCTGGGCTCACTGCAACCTCCACCTCCTGGGTTCAAGTGATTCTGCCTCAGTCTCCCGAGTAGCTGGAATTACAGGCATGTGCCACCATGCCAGGCTAATTTTTATATTTTTAGTAGAGATGGGGTTTCACCATGTTGGCCAGGATGGTCTTGATCTCTTGACCTCGTGATCTGCCTGCCTTGGCCTCCCAAAGTGCTGGAATTACAGGTTCAACAAATTTTATATGTGGTCTAAATGCCCTAATCAAAAGGCAGAGATTGTCAGACTGAATTTTAAAAAGCGAGATTCAACTATATGAAGCCTACAAAGCCATTTTTTGGTTGTCTGTGCCCATCTTTGTAGACCGTAACAGCCCTAATGGGCTGTAGCTCTAGCTGTTGCTTCTCTTCTCAGCCTCTGAAAAGCAATGGCCTCTGGTGACTATGGACTATACCAAAGTATAGTGCAAGTCTCATTGTATTCCCTAGAACGGATATTAAAATGCCACATTTTATCCCTAGTTTCTGGATTCTTCAGCTCTCAAAATGGCCAACCCATATTTTCAGGAAGCATTCTAACTTAATGTGCTTACCAAATACCTGTAATGTATCAAATTGTGAACTTCCCAAAACTGCAATATGTACCATGAATCTGATAATATCTCTTTCAACTAAAAGGTCCACATTATTAGTTCATTTATTAATTCATTCAACAAATAGTTAACACTTAGAGCCCAGTCACTGTGCTAGATACATCCTATACACAGGTATACATTGTTGAAACAAACTGGGATAGTTTCTATACCCATGAAACTTAAAATATAGTAAAAGAGACAGATAGTAAACAAATAAACATATAATTACATGTTGTGTTAAGAGCTGTAATGGATAGAAGAAAATATCAGGAGGCAAATGTTAAGTAGATAATGTGGCTGAAGTAATTGACATTGAGAGATACCATTTAAACTAAATCCCGGCTAGAACTAGTCACAAGAACAAAGAGAAGAGTTTGGCCAAGCACAGGAACAGCGTATATGAACACCTTGAAATGGGAAAATTTGATCTATTTCAAGTGCTTGAAAGATCCAAAGAGTCACCTGAGATGAAGCTGGGGTGGGAAACTGGAGCCAGATCACACAGGATCACAGCAAGAAGTTTTAATTTTCCTCTAAGTACACTAGAAAATCGATGCATACAAATAGGAGAAAAACATATGTGACTTAATTTACGTGGTTGTTTTTTTTTTTTTTTTTTTTTGAGACAGAGTCTCACTCTTTAGCCAGACTGGAGTGCAGTGGCGCGATCTCAGCTTACTGGAAGCTCAGCCTCCCAGGTTCAAGTGATTGCCCTGCCTCAGCCTCCCTAGTAGCTGGAATTACAGGTGCACACCACCACGCCCAGCTAATTTTTTTGTATTTTTAGTGGAGACAGGGTTTCACCATGTTGGCCAGGATGGTCTCCATCTCTTGACCTCGTGATCCTCCTGCCTCGGCCTCCCAAAATGCTGAGATTACCGGCGTGAGCCATGGCGCCCGGCCTTAATGTATATTTTAAGACTTTCACATGCAAGTCCCTGGAAAATGGGTGACAGTGGGCTGGGAGTAGAAAAAGGGCAACAAGAATATTCTGGCAGTTTCTACAGATGCTGTGGGAGAGAGAGAAATCAAGGGTGATTCCAGCTGGGTGGAGGATAAAAGATGGGGAGGACAGGAGGAGTGACAAGTTTGGGGGTGGGAATCAGGAATTCAGTGTGAAAATCAGGTTAAGTTTGAGAGATGTGTTTCCCTTGCTCAGGAGCCCACATCAACAGAGAAACTGAAGAACTGGACCTTGGAAGAGGATCATAAACTAGGTCTCCTGATTCAAGAATGCATATCCAATGATATCTAGTACATCTCTAGTTCCAAATATGGCTTCTTCCTCTCTGTTGCTCTGCTCTCCTTTTCCTTACGACTGCTCTGAATGAGACCCTAACTGAGGTCCAGGTTGCCCACTCACAATCTACACTCCCTCGCACCACCTTAATAACATGTGCAGCATGCAGCAATGCAGCTTGCAAAACAGAAACGATCAGAAGCCCTTTGCAAAACAAAGGCTGGATCTCACAGCCTATCCAGTTTGATTGCTTCCTTCCAACCAATGGAATGACAGGTTTTGCAGGCCTAATTATTTGTCAGGTAATCAATGTAGTCTGCTATCATTGTTTAATCTCTACGCCTCACTAAACGCAAGCCTAATATTTCACCATTCCCTCCTCCATGCAAAGGAAGTTGCTCCCAGCTTCTAACCCACACTACTGCTCTTGCCCTTGATTGACATCAAGCAAAGGAGATATTTAAAGACAAGTTCAAGTATCTTCAATTTTACAGATTTAGGACTGTCACCATAAAGTGAGCCTAAAGTTTGTTGCGCCAAAAGGATAGAGGAACCTGCTGGCCATGACATTGCTCTCCTTTTGACACTAACATCACCAGACCTGGAGGGTACCTGGGACACCAGAGACAAGGATGGCTTCGAAGCCCAGGAAGGTGAGCTCATGTCCTAGAAGCAACAGCAAAATTGTGAGCACCACACTCTGGACAGAAGACAAGAGTTGTCTTCCCATACACTGAGGACTCTTGGCAGAGCACCCACTCTTGGGATCCACTGACCTTAGACTCAAACATCAGAAAAATCTATCAAGCCACCAGCAGAACTGGTACAGCCCCAAGATACCGAAGGAGGAAAAAATACCTTGTCCAGGGACATTCTTGCCTCTCACTAAAGCTAAGCTGCTCTGCTGGCTGTCAAGTTTATGATCTCAGAATCCCAGACCCCTTCTTGAAGTTACCCTTAGCTGTCCACTTGCCAGCCAGGCAGCCTGTCTATTCCTGTGAAATATACAATTTCAGGCCTTCTCATGGGCTTGGGACTATTAAAAATATGTATATAGACCAATAACCAAGTGGAAGAGGTGTTTATTTTTTAAAAGCCACTAGGGGACAAAGATATAAGCTTTATTTCAAATTTGCCTTTTTAATTTTTTAAAATGTATAATATTTAAGTTAAAAAGATTGCTCCAACAGTTGGAAAATAGTTAAATTACAGTACTGCCACTCAATAAATTCTGAAGACTTCGAAACAATACAGAACTGTGCTTTTCATAGTACATTTTAAGGAAGAAATGCTTGAAATTATATATGGAGTGTAATTACAATCATGAAAATCATATACAAAACAGCAATAATGGAAAAAATCCTGTGAGGAAATGTGCCAAATTGTTAATAACTGATACTGTTGTTTGATGAGAAATATCATCTTTTTCCTTTCATTGTTCAGTATTTGCCATTTTTTTCTAATAAATGTGCATTCCTATTATGAGACATGTTATTGTTTTACTTTTAGAACAAATTAGATATAAATTCTTCTGCTTTGCCTACCCACAGCCCTGTTAAAGATGTAGGTATCATTTAAATCTACATTTTAAAATTACCATCAAGCAAAGGTTAATAATGCTACTATACCAAAATGTTATTTCTGTGAATTATATTTAACCAAGTCCAGGAGAACCAAACTTGTGGTCAGAACACTAGGATCAACTTTTTTCCTGCTTTTTAATTGTAGATTCACATGCAGTTATAAGAAATAATACAGGGATTCCATATTCCCTTTTCCCGTTTTACATCTTCTGTCACGCCATTACAATACCACACTAGGAAACTGACTTGATACAATCTGTGACCTTACTCAGATTTCACCAGTTTTCATGCACTAGTGTGTATTTAGTTCTGTGCAGTTTTATCTCGTGTGTAGACTTGTGGAACCACTGCTATAGCCAACATTCAGAACAGTTCCATCACTGCTGCTATGCTTTTGAACTCACAGCCACTTCACTCCCCTGCTCCCTAAATCTTGGCAATCGTCAACTTTTTGTCACTGAACAATGACCCATTCCCCATGCAGGATTCACTATGCCAGTATAGTGATGGATACAATCAAACAAACAGTGGAGGCTAGTGTTTAGGAGTGCAGGCAGAAACTAGACTAACTGGGTTCAAATCTGAGGTGGCCACTGTCACCTTTGGAGAAGTATTAAACTCTTTATGCTACAGTTTCTTCAGTAAGATGGGGATAACCATATAATAGAACTTCATAGGGTTGTTAGAATTCAATGAGTTGATACTTACAAAGCAAGAAGAAAGCACCGGGCATGAATAGATGCATGTTACTATCTAAGAACTCCCAATCCAGTGGAGAATACACAAAGCCCTAATCAGTTCAGCCTGTGAGCAGTGATGTAATATAAATGTAAACACAGTACAAGGGGAGGCCCTAGGAGGGGGCAGTTAATTCTGGCTGTGGAAGGCTGAGCTAGGCTTCCCCAGAAAGGGAATATTTGGGTTGGGTTTTGGAGGATGAGTAAGACTTTGCCACAAAAAAAAAAAAAAAAAAAAAAAGATGTTTCATGCTGATAAACAGTTTGATCAGTGACCCTGAGAAGGCATGGCCATTTCTAAGGGGTAAAAGCTTAGAACAAAAACCTGGAAGAGTAGGGGAGACTGTGGGGGCGGGGAAGTGGTGGTAGCCAAACAGGAAGCCTGAGTGAAGGCTGGGGCTGGGTTTTGAGGGATCCTTGTATGCCATGCTGTAATTAGCAATAGCGATTGCAATGCTGGAGAAGACTAGAATACAATAGAAAGAACAAAGTGCCTGCAAAAGTCAGGCACATCAGGAGGAGAGAATTAGAACGGATGTGAAAGTATGTTCTAAATTACAAAACACCAGCAGTGGCGATTAATTGTAAACAATAGCAGCAGCAGCAGAATGTTTAAAACACGGTCACCATTCTTGTTAGACGCACATTATCCTGAGTGTCTGGGGCAAGGGCATTAGAAGTTACAACGCTAATTCACGCCAGAACTTGTCCTCGCCCTGCCCGGCAGTTTCCACTCTAGCCAGGTGTTCCTAATTCCCTTCACAGGCAACCTGAAACCATCCTTTTCTGGGATTTCCACAGGAAACCCCTGGGCAGAGACTTTGGCAGTTGCCAGTGTCTCTCCCAGTCTCTGGGACCATTCACTTTTTCCCTGTCATCGGTCCCCAGTATTTATCCAATCATCCGGCCATTTGCCTGGACTCTGGCAGTGCTGGTCCCTGAACATGTGCCTGGCTCAGGCTTCCCTTCACTCTCTCTGCCTTGGACATGTCATCTCTTCCTGGTGGTTTTCAGGGGCCCCTGACCTCCCATACTTGCTGTGACTATGATCTCCCTGGCCAGGGCCTGCGCAGATTTCTGCTTGTCTTTCACAACTTAATTCTTGCCTTTCTGGTCCTAGGTCTTCCAATGACCTGATGCTGCCTACTCTGGGGTGTGGCCCACAGAACAAGAACACATTACCTTGTGGTTTTGCTTCAAAAAATGTTCTCAATCAGCTGCCTTCTTCTGGTTATTTTTCTCACTATAGAGAGAGAGGGAGAAGGACCAAGAACACTTATTTCACTTACTCTTCATAGACTGAAAAAAATTAACTACTTTTTTTAGTATCAGACACCTTCCTTTTTGTTCTGGTAATCTCATATCTGTGAGGAAAAAAAAAAAGATTTTGGAAGAAATGGCTCTTGCTAAGTACATGGTGGTAATGGTATAAAGTCTGGCTCTGAAAACTAAGAAACCAGAAAAAAAATTAAAAATTAAAAAAATACCTCCCTGTCCTCTAAAAAAGTTGAGTTAGTCTATGAACTAGTCAGCTGATCACAAAGATGAAATGCAACCAAACAGGACTTAGGAAGACATAGCCCCAAGTTTTCCTAAAACAATACCTTATTGTCCTCCATATAATTGAGCTGTCTCTTTGCATCTAGCCAGTATTTTAACTTCCATGACAAACCTCCCTCATTTGAAGTTGATCCATGGAAGATATGACTTAACAGGATATACCAAAAACACAATACCTTCCCAACAAAACTCATCAGACATTTTCCCATGCAACGTACATCTTAGATAAAATTCACTTGCAGCCGATAAAATTCTTCATGTAAATAAACAAAACATCCAACTATATCATTTGTGGGGAAAAAAAAAAAAACCTCATTTCTCTGTTTGGAAAAATGCCAATTTTTTTTTTCTTTTTTGAGACGGAGTCTCACTCTGTCACCCAGGCTGGAGTGCACTGACATGATCTCGGCTCACTCCAACCTCTACCTCCTGGGTTCCAGCAATTCTCCTGCCTCAGCCTCCCAAGTAGCTGGGATTACAGACGTGTACCACCATACCCAGCTAAATTTTGTATTTTTAGTAGAGACAGGGTTTCACCATGTTGGCCAGGCTGGTCTCAAACTCCCGACCTCAGGTGATCTGCCCACCTTGGCCTCCCAACGTGCTGGGATTACAGGCATGAGCCACTGTGCCCAGTTGGAAAAATGCCAATATTTTAAATTCCCTAAGTCCCTATGCCAATCTATTGCAGAGTTAGAACCTGTATCTTTCACGGTTTGTGGAAGGGTGCCATACAGCCTATGGGGAATTTGGATCTTTGCTTTCTGACCTTTACCCTGGCAGAGGGGAGTCAGCTAGAGAGAGGAAACACAACATAATGATGGCAGAGAAGGAGGACTTCTTTTCAGTTTAATGGGATAGGATAATCTATTAAGAAATTAATTGCACCCTGCTTCTCACTGCAGTAGACACCTCAGTAAAGGACAAAAGGTCATTTCCTTTCCCCACACAGGCCCCTACCATACCTTGTCCCTACTCCTATCCACAGGAGAGTTTTCACTGACTTTGTTTTTGCAAAGTCTAAAAGTGTCTCAAACTCTGCAATGTACAAAAATTACCTGAGGGGCTTCAAATGGATGTTTCTGGGTACCTCCTTGGACCAGCCAATTAAGATTTCTGGGGATTGGAACCCCCACTTTAAACAAATTCCCTAAGAAATTCTGATCCAGGGGGTTTTAAGAACATTCTTTGAGAAACATTAGGCCAAAAAAGACACACACACCACCACTGAAATACCGGGGTGGGTAACACAGGGGTGCTGAGGATCCAGGGGAAAGATCCAGATCTCAGAGCCTGGCATTCATGCTGGCAGTCAGGGGTGACTGTCAGGTTTTAAGCGGGACTGTGATGTGGTAAACTCCACAGCTCACAGCCCACGTGTCGCCTTCTGCAAGAAGCTTCCATCCTAGTCCAGAAGGGGTTCCTGCTTCTCCATGCTCCATAGTAGCCTTTCCTACTTCTAACTCGCCACTGACCACACTATCCTGACATGATCATTTGACGATCTCCCCTCCACCGTAAGCTTCTGTGAGCAAGGACGTGCCTGCGTTCCATTTACCATGTCACCACCAAATGGTCCTGATTTTTCACCATCAAATGATCCTGGAAGCAGTGTCAGTGCCCCACAGCTCGTTGCTCACTTGTCCTGGAATGCTTCATTTCTAGCAGAGAAACTGGGCCCCACCTGTCTGAACGCCTCGGTGAAACAGAGGCTATCCACATTATGGAAGGCATGGAATGAAACAGGAGATGCCTGAAGTCTTGATCATATTCGGAGTTAGTTTACATTTTTGTGTTTCAGAAAGAACTAAATCTCTCACAATCCTCCAAAGTCCACATGTGTAGGCCAAGCCCCTCAAGGCAATTAAAGGAATAGGAAAATGTACCCACAGCTGATTTCAGCACGAAAGCACGTGGTGTCCAGAGTCTTTTAAATCCTTAAAGCAAAACACCTGGATTCTGTTCCAGGCCGCCGGCTCCCCACCCAGCTCCAAGCACCTGTTTCTATCTGACCAGCCCTCCCACATTCTACCCCCTCCCCGCTCAGGAGAAAAGGCAAGAATTTTTAAATTCTGATTTTGCTTGTATAAAGATGGTAAGAAACATTCCGTGAACTAGGAATCATAAGGCTCCTCCCCCACCCCCGCCGTGAGATCTCCCCTATAGAAAGTCCCTTCCATTTTCAGAGAATAAAATCGAAACATCAAATGGATGGGAACACAGTGACCACACCGTCCCTGGCAGGGCCGCCTCTGACTGTACCTGAATTTCCTCTGTGTGCACTGTACCCGATCTACGGAGTCTGTGGCTCTTTCAGCTCCTTCGTCATCATCTGCTGCAGTCCTTGTGCGCTGGAGACCCTCAAATCAGTACGGGGTCCGAGCGCGGTGGCTCACTCCTGTAATCCCAGCACGTTGGGAGGCGGAGGCAGGTGGTTAACTTGAAGTCAGGAGTTGTAGTCCAGCCTGGCCAACATGGTGAAACCCCGTCTCTATTAAAAATACAAAAATTAGCCTGGCATGGTGGCGGGCGCCCTGTAGTCCCAGCTACTCGGGAGGCTGAGGCAGGAGAGTTGCTTGAACCTGGGAGGCGGAGGTTGCAGTGAGCCGAGATCTCGCCACTGCACTCCAGCCTGGGGGACAGAGCGAGACTCCGTCTCAAAACCAAAAACAAAATCAGGAAGAGGACTTTGAAGCTCTTTAATACTGAAGCTTGGAGGGGCCCTAGCATGGGATTTGGGCAACCCAGCGCTTCCCCTTTGAAGAGCGGCTCTAGAAATCGCCTTCCACAGTCCACAGGGAAGGGCTTTAGCCACGATCCAGGACTGAGTCCTCCTTAGGGCGTGGGTGAGCCCCACGGCTGGGCCCAGCCCCCTGAAGACCACCGGGTAGCCTCGCTCCCGTCCCTCGCCCCAGCCTCGCCCTACAGCCCCGCCGCGGGAGGGGCCATCTGGAGACCCGCACCTGGGCCTGGGCTCCTGGCTGGGGGGAGCCGAGCAGGCGGCGCCCAGGCCCGGGTCCTCCCCGCCCTCGCAGCTGCCCCAGCCGAGCCTCCCGGGCCAGCCTCGCCCTGGGGGTGGGGGTGGGAGTGAGGGGGAGCAGCCTCGGGCTGCGGCTCCCCCGGCCCGGCCCATGCGGCCTGCACACCTGCCCGCCCGGTGAGGCTTCATTAGGCCGCGCCTGTGCATCACGGGCCGGCCGCGGCGGCGGGAGTCCAGGCCATGGAACCCACAGAGGATCCCTGCCAGGGACCGCGGGGTGAGTGTGGCGACCCTGTCCTGCGAGGGGGTCAGGCTTTGGGGGCTCGGGGAGGGGGGAGGGGGGAGGCCTGTGATCACCAGGTCAGCGTTAGCCGACCTAAGAGCTTCAGTAGGCGGAGGGCCGGGTGGAGTTGGTGGGGTAGGGTGGGAGGAGGCCGACCTCGCTGCCCCTGCGCTTTGGGGTTGCAACCCATCCCCCCGCCTCCAATCTCCCAACGCTCTGGGGAGAGAACCCTGGGAGCCCCAGGACCCTTCCAGTTTGGGGTCTGACACCCGTCCCCTTCTTACTAGGGCACATCACTCCCATAGGACAAGTGCTTACGGAGCACCCACAGTGCTGGGTACCAGGCTTTTTGCTACAGTACAAGCTCTCCTAAAATGCTGTAAAACAAATTTGTCCCTGCTTCCCCATACCACCAGCCAGCTTTGCCCCTTCCCTCCACAGCGGCCTGCTCGTCCTCTTCACCAGCCCAGACCCTCTCACGCAAGTCAGGTCCAGCTTGTGTCCTAGGAAGGGACTTGGAAGGGCACCCTTGACCATGACCTTCTTCTTTGACACTCTGTTAGAAAGTCATTCCTACGGTCAGGAGCGGTGGCTCTTGCTTGTAATCCCAGCACTTTGGGAGGCAGAGGCTGGTGGATTACCTGAGGTCAGGAGTTGGAGACCAGCCTGGCCAACATGGCAAAACCCCATCTCTACTAAAAATACAAAAATTAGCTGGGTGTGGTGGCACACACAAGTAATCCCGGCTACTCGGGAGGCAGAGGCACGAGAATTGCTTGAACCCAGGGGGCAAGTTTGCAGTGAGCCAGAATCGCACCACTGCACTCCAGCCTGGGTGAAAGAGTGAGACTCCATCTCAAAAAAACAAAGCAAAACAAAACAAACGAACAACAACAAAAAAGTTATTCCTTAAGACCTATCTCATGCAATTTTCATTCATATAACAATAGCTCTTAGTCGTTACTAAGCATTCATTACAAATGTTCCAATTTAGTTGGAAATGATAAAGCAGCTCCCTGAGCTGAGGGTTCTTGGGGTTATGAGTCAGTTGGGAGGTGAAAGTGGGGGGACCATTTGATGGCCCCAGGAAGGACTCCATGTCGTGATTAAGTACACAGAGTATGTGCTCAGGGTGCTGTGTGATCTTGGACACATTACTCTACTATCTCATCCTCATTCCTTCATCTGTTAGAAGGGAATATTAGCAGTGCCGTTCTCGCAGAGATTAAATATGCACCATGCTAATCTTTGAAAGGTGTTTAGTGCCATGCCTGGAACATGGTAAGCTCCCGATGCATCAGTCAGCTCAAAGAAAGGAAGCCAAGCTTTAGGGATAAGTGGTAGGGTTTTTAGTTCTAGCTGGGCCACAATTTCCTTACTCAAAAAAGAGGTTGACCAGAGAGTGAGATTCTGCTTTGCAGGGAGGGGGAGGAAATGGACATGCTGGGTGGTGGTTGGTGGGCGGGCATGTATGGGGCTGAGTAGGATTGGCAGAGACAGAGTTCCGTGGTTGTCCCTGTTATCTCTTTTGATGTTCTTGCCTCAGCTGCTGGAGATGATCGAATCCTGCCTTGTCCCATCTCTAAGCAATAATGTCTATGTTAATAATGATGCAGCAGGAACAGCATCCCGCCTTGGGAGAAGCAGAATCCCTGCCAATCTGTTTCTCTTTGTCTTCCTGGTCCACCCCTAGTCCCAACATGATTCCTTGGAGATAGCTGAACAGTCCCTCAAACTCATACCCCTGGTGTCTGGGAAAAAGGGAACCCACAGGGAGTGAGTACCCCCAACTTAGGAGATACCATGAACGAAGGCCTTCTCAGAATTGCATACATTTGTCTAGATTTTTGAAAGAAGTTGGGTTATCTGATGTAATCCTCACAATAGTCAAGCTAGGAAGGTAAGTGTGGAATTATTACCCCATTTGATAGGTAGACACATTAAAGCTTAGGATCAAACCGTTTGCAGAGCAGGAAGCAGCATTTCCTCTTGGTCCAGTTCTTCCTTCTCCCTGATGCTAAGGTCAGTGGATGTTGGCTCCCCACAGGCCAGGAAGCTGGAGAGAAGCCCCTGGCTGCTGGACCCCGGGAGGAGGAACTGCTCCGGGGCTCAGCCCCTCATGCTCAGGACACTCAGAGTGAGGAACTGCCACCCTCCTGCACCATCTCAGGAGAGAAAAAGCTGCCAGCAATCTCTGGAGAAGCCACTGGAGCTGATGCTGGGAGACTGTGCCCGCCCCCCCGCTCCAGGGCTCTCCACAAAGACAGAACTGTAGCCCGCTCCAGGCCCCAGGCGCAGGTGGAGGATTGCTCCCTCCCAGTGGGAGAGGTGAAGACAGGAAAGAGGTCCTATTCTCCAGCCCCCGGGAAGCAGAAAAAGCCCAACACCACGGGACTGGCCCCAACATCATCTCCTGGTGCCCCTAACTCAGCCCGTGCCACACACAACCCAGTGCCCTGTGGGTCAGGCCGGGGGCCCTGCCACCTGGCCAACCTCCTCAGTACATTGGCACAGAGCAACCAAAACAGAGACCAGAAGCAGGGGCCCCCGGAAGTGACTTGCCAACTTAAGAAAAAGACACGAACCTTATACCGCTCAGGTAAGTCCCTAAAGAGAGGAAACTGAAGAGCTCTGGGGTCATCCTGGGAAAATGTGGGGCTGTGCGAAGACTCTACCCCCAGGAGACCTGAGGGACGTGGTTAGTTTGTACGTCACTTCGTCCCGGATTCTCTCTTGGGCTGTGGTAGTGCCACTATCTCTGACCCTCGGAGGGAAGGTTGGGTTATCACATCAGAAAATGAGGTTGGAGCTGGGCACAGTGGCTCATGCCTGTAATCCCAGCAGTTTGGGAGGCCAAGGCAGGGGGATTACATGAATTCAGGAGTTGGAGACCAGCCTGGCCATCATGGTGAAACCCTGCCTCTACTAAAAATACAAACATTAGCCCAATATGGTGGCCTGTGCCTGTAATCCCAGCTGTTTGGTAAGTTGAAGCAGGGGAATCACTTGAACCCGGGAGGCAGAGGTTGCAATGAGGTGAGATGGCGCCACTGCACTCCAGCCTGGGCGACAGAGTGAGACTCCGTCTAAAAAAGAAAAAAAAGAAAATGACCAGGGTAGAAAAGTAAGGAAAGTAAACATACCGCTCTCTGCTGTAGCACCCAAGAGTGAGAAGGCCCAGCCCAATAGGAAAAAGGCTTTGGGAAAGTGTTGGGTTAGGGGCAGTGGCCCCATGTGTTAGAGATACTTGGTGAGCATCTCTCTTTCTCTTTGCCTGCCTGTCACTGGCATTTGTCCTCCTCACACAAGTTTCTTCTTCTTTCAGATCAGCTGGAGGAGCTAGAGAGGATATTCCAAGAAGACCACTATCCTGACAGTGATAAACGCCGGGAGATTGCCCAGGCGGTGGGGGTGACTCCCCAGCGCATCATGGTAAAGGGGGCCAGCTCCCTGGTGGCAGGGTGGATTGGTGGAGGGCCCACCATTGAAACTCTTGAATTGCAGAGTGAGTGCTTAGTGGCAGCCTGGGTAGAAGCTGAATTGAGGCCTCAGAAGTGGCTGTGTCCCTGACTGTTTCCAGAGTGCCACAGCCTGAGAGCATCAGAAGAAGGCACTGCAGAGACTTTTGATAAAACCAGCCTGACAGAGACCTCAGCAGCAGAGTGCTGGAGTGACCTTCCAAAGTCCTGTAGCTCCTTGTGCAACAGCCAGGACCTAAGCCTGAGTCTCTAGGGCCCTCTTCTCCAGTTCAAGCACCTTTCCCCCGCAGGTGTGGTTCCAGAATCGCCGGGCCAAGTGGCGAAAAATGGAGAAACTGAATGGAAAAGAAAACAAGGACAATGCTGCAGCCCCTGGCCCTGCCAGCAGTCAATGCAGGTCAGAATTCCTCCTCTTTCTGTGTCCCTGTGGGCAGAAGTGGGGTCCAAGCTGGGATCCTGAGGATCTAGAAGGAGAGCATTGGAAGGCTAGGCATGAGTCCTGGGGTTGCCAGGTAAGATTTACAGAGATTTTGGCTGCCATGGGATTGGGAAGTTGCCAATGCTCTGTAGGAGGCAGAGTTTGGGAATTGGTGTCTCTCCTGGCAATGAGCGCCTGTGCAAATCCAGAGACCACCAGAGCTACAGTCTTCATTCTTCCTGCCTCCAGCTCTGCAGCTGAGCTCCCACCTGCTGTGCCCATGGAGCCAAAGCCCGACCCTTTCCCTCAGGAGTCCCCTCTGGATACCTTTCCAGGTGAGCTCCCACCTTCAGAGCTGGGGGAAAATGGCAACTAAAGATAGTGAAGACCGACCTTGTTTGATGGAGGTGGGCGTGACTGGAGTCCTCCAGTGTTTCGGCCAGCAGGGCCTATTCAGGGGGACCTGGCATGTCTTGTGTCTACCATTCACCAATGCCAAACCTGCCTCCCATTTCCCTTACCCTTATAGCCCCTCTTTGCTTTCTGTTCCTAGAGCCCCCCATGCTGCTGACTTCTGACCAGACTTTGGCCCCCACCCAACCCAGTGAGGGTGCTCAGAGGGTGGTGACCCCCCCACTCTTCAGCCCCCCACCTGTGCGAAGGGCCGACCTTCCTTTCCCCCTTGGCCCTGTCCACACCCCCCAACTGATGCCACTGCTGATGGACATTGCTGGCAGTGACAGCAGCCACAAGGATGGCCCCTGTGGGTCCTGGGGGACAAGGTAAGGAACCTATGGGGCGTAGGTCACTCGAGTTATCTGGGCGGAGGTGGGGGTGTAGATGGAGAGAAGATAGACCCTGAGAGAGGAGAGGGTTAACTGAGGGGAGCACAGAGTAGTACAGGAGTTGGGGATGAAAGAGATAAGGGGATCTGGGGAATGGCCTAGGGGATCACAGCAATAGAGCAGAAACAAAGGCAAGATGCTAGGAACAGGAGGCAGGAGAAGAGGCAGCTGCAGCAGCCTTGCAAGGCTGGGGTCACCATAGAGATGAGAAGGAGGTGAGAGGAAGGGACTCAGCTACTGTAGTAGGAACGGGGAGCTCCTCCACCCCTGCACCTCCCCAGCTGTTCCCCTGTCCTTGCAGCATCACCCTGCCACCCCCCTGTTCATATTTGGAAGAGCTGGAGCCCCAGGATTACCAACAGAGCAACCAGCCGGGACCCTTCCAGTTCTCCCAGGCTCCACAGCCCCCGCTTTTCCAGTCCCCTCAGCCCAAGTTTCCCTACCTCCCCACTTTCCCCTTCTCCATGCCCAGTTCGCTGACACTTCCACCGCCCGAAGACTCTCTGTTTACGTTTCCCTGTGGCCCCAGCGGGGGCACGTCGCAGGGCTATTGCCCAGGTGCCTCCTCAGGGCAGATCCTGATGCAGCCCCCTGCTGGGAATATGGGTGAGTTGGGGCTGGGAGTGAAGGTCCCCTTGGGATTGAGGTAGGTGGGAGGGGACAAAGAGCCACGTTATCTGGAGGGCAGACTGAGGCAGGTCATGCATGGTGAATGAAACCTTCAGTTTGCCCCTAGTTCTCTTTATTAAGCTCTTCTCCCTCGAATTCTGTAGAGGCTGCAGAGCACAGAGAGAGTTAACAGAGAACTCTGGAGTTTGGCATTAGGAAAACAGGTTTGAAATCCAGCTCAGCCAGTTACTAGCTCTCCTGAGTCTCAGTTTCTGGGACTCTGAAATGGGACTCACAGTTCTATGTCAGGGAGGGATTTGGTGAGGATTATAAACAATAGGAGTGAAAATACTTGGCTTAGAGTAGATGGCAGCTAATATTCTGCTGGGCCACTTGGACCTCTGAAATCCCAGAACATCTATCATATTAAAACTAGATTCTAGCAGAAGGGGAGAAAAGATCAGATGGTTTCTGGTCTCCTTGTTGTGTGTATGAAACAGCATTGGCCTGATCCATGGTTCACTTTGTGTCAATATTACTAAACCACAGGACCTTGAGTGCTGAAGCCTGTGTCCTAAGCATGGAAGACTTGCACTGAGGTCCTAAGCTGCATCTATGTGTGTTGGGGCACGGGGGGATCTGTTGTAGAACACAGTTAATGATAGTTGACACTGTCAGTCCTGTCTGGTAATTCCTACACCCTCTGACCCCACAGGCACAGCCTCCTGGAGTGACCCCTGTTTGCCAGAGCTGCCCTTCCCTGGTCCGTTCTGCCCGCAAGCTCCGGGACATCCCCCAGGAGGGGATGGCTACTTTCCTGATCTATTTCCAACTCCCTGCACCCAGGCTCTGGGCAGGCAGCCTTCGTCAGCTCTCTCCTGGCTGCCTGAAGGGGCCAGACCAGGGACTGGGCCCTTACTCAGCAAGGCAAAAGAGGAACCGCCAACTGCTTCCCTGGATCAGCCCTCAGCTCTGGAGGAGGCCAGAGGGGATGACAAGAATAGCCATGTCCCTTAGTTGGGGGGTCAAAGAGTGAAAAGAGGCTGCTTGGTGGGACAGAATTAGGCCCGCTGAGAGGACAGGGGTTGGAGGTTTGGGAAAGAGTGTGGACTCTGTAGACTGAGGGGAGAGTCAGATGTTTCCCCTGTGTAGGCTCGTCTTGCTGATACGAGAAGGAAGAAAGAGGGCTGGCCCTTCCCTTTTCTTCACACTCCGTGTGGGGGTCCTGAAGGAAGCAGGTGGCCTGTGTTACTTCTGAATGTTGTATCAGGTGTTTTTGTTTGTTTCCTACCCTTGCTTGACAAATGAGCTGGAGTGTCCACCGTAAGCAGTAAACTAGTCTGTCCTGGGGTTTTCTCTGTGGTTATGTGTCTCAATGTCTCCGCACTGACTCTAATGAAGAGCTCCATTTTCTTCCTTTTATTCCACTTGGCTGAGCAGTTATTAGATGCTATTCTCAGGTGGGCACCACTGGGCATGACCACATGGAGGGCCTCTTCCCTGGGCCCATCTCTCCCACTGAAGAAGGAACTGGGCATCTTGGGCTTTGCCTTCAGTCCCAACATGTAACCATATTCTATTCCCAAACCCATGACTGACCCTGAGCAAATCTGAGTATGGGCGTTTCTCTGGAAGTTGGGCCCTGTAGGGACAGGATCACAAGAGAAGCCTGAGAATATCTGAGGTCACTTCTCTAGTATTGTGAACTATGACTTATTTTCCCATAGCTCTTTTGAGTGTGTGTGTTGAGGGGGGCCTGAGGAGCACTCCAAGGATAGCAAGTAGACAGTTCTCCCCCGCACAGGACGACATGACAGCATCCCCAGACTGTAATGGCCCAGACCTTACTGGGCCAGAATGAAGGGTCCACAATCTTTTCTGTCTCTCCCACCCCAGCCTGCAGAGGCACCAAAGACACTTCGCTAAGTACCTTGAGAGATCACCCCCTAAAATGATCACCAACAATTTCATGCTTAACTCTCACCCATAGACTGCAATTTTACCTCCTGCATTTGTTGATGATTACCATTTGAGGTTGGGTGCTAATCTAGGGAGGTTTGGTTATAGGTTGAGATGTGGGAAGAAGAGGGAACAAGAGACAACCAAAGATGGAGAATGCTCCCTAGATGTCTGCACGAGGGGTCAGGAGCTCAGGAAGGAATGGACACTGAGTGAGGATGTACCAGCCTCCCGTTCCATTGCACAGAGTGATTCTGCATCCACATGGAACTTGAATAGCTTCCTTCTGTCCTCTGGTGGTGAGTCAAATTAGGCAAATGACAAATTAGGCAATGAAGGAAGAAACATCAATTAGACCTTATTGGTTCTATGCTTGAGTTCCTACTTTAGTATGTTAAGGGCTAGAGGGAGCATGACAAGGAGGGTACACAACCAATTTGGATAACAAGAGAAGTGGGTGGTGCCTGGGAGATGGGAGAGATGGGACTGAAAAGGACCAGGAAAATGAATAAAGGGTGAAGACAGTAGGTCTAAGTAGCAGCAAAACGTTGACTGGGTGATGAAAGATAACCACAGAAGAAAATCTATCCTAAAATACATTTAAACAGAGGAGAAAAGGTAAGGCACAGATCTGGAGACTGGAGGAAAGGGACCTGAAGGGTCTAAAGTAGGAAAGAACAGGTTAAGAGGGGAACAAAGGAAAAAGGCTAGGGGTTGGGAGAGACAGGAGATGACACATGAATCACGAAGTGGAATTCAAAAAGAGCAGAGAAAGGCTGGGCGCGGGTGGCTCATGCCTGTAATCCCAGCACTTTGGGAGGCCGAGAAGGGCAGATCATGAGGTTAGGAGATCAAGACCATCCTGGTTAACATGGTGAAACCCCATCTCTATTAAAAAAAAAAAAAAAAAAAGCCAGGCGTGGTAGTGTGTACCTGTAGTCCCAGCTACTCGGGAGGTTGAGGCAGGAGAATGGCATGAACCCAGGAGGTGGAGCTTGCAGTGAGCTGAGATTGTGCCACTTGCTCTCCAGCCTGGGAGACAGAGCTAAACTCCATCTCAAAAAAAAAAAAAAAAAAAAAAAAAAAAAAAAAGCTGAAGGGACAGGAAGATGAATATGAAAAGGGGGAAAGTCAGTAAATAGTTATAAAGATCAATGTTCTCCTACTCAAGAAGAGTAATAAAGAAGAGGAGTGTTTAGGGATTAGAGAGATAGATTAAAGCAATAGGTAAGTACAAACCAATGAGAAAATGTCTTAGAGGATGCAGAAATCCACCAGAGGGGCAGAAGTCAGGAGAAAACCAGAGGGTCGACTTGGCTGGTATGTGATGGAGATTGTAATAGCCAGGTTTCAGTATCCTTAATTTAGGGATTAGGATATGTATTTGTTAAATTATGAAATGTTTTATGATGCATAACTGATAACTGAGTTTTTAAAAGTATATATTTACATATCTCTTTTTATTTTCACATTCTGTCTCATGAGGCTCATGAAATGAACAGCCTAAAAACAGACATAGGGGAAAACAGATGGAAGACTGTAACTGCTCTTTCCATTAACCACCAGAGCGTTCTGTTGCTTTCAAAGCCCTACATGGTGGCTGGCTATTTTCTCCTCCAGATCTCCATTGGTTCGTGCTCCCGCTATTCAATGATTAGTAGCACCTCTGTATGGAGCAAATACAGCATCTAACACCAAGTGAAGAGAAATCAACTTTGATATCTGTCCTTACATGCAACTCTTAGATAAAAAGAATTGATCTAATAGTATACTAAAAATAAAATGAGTTAATTGAGAATTAAAAACAAACACTAAACAAAGAGAAAATGGTGAAAACATCTTAGAAGCATAGAAACTTAGGGGTGAAAGGAAAAAAATCCAAGCTCCTGACTTGCAGGAATCTCTTCTAGCCACCATTGATGGGGCACCATTCAGTACTGTCTTCCCACTGGAGGGTCTGGGGCTTGGGGCTAACTGCCTTACACAAGAGCCTGCGGAATTTTTGAACAGCTTTGTTATAAAATTGTTCTACTAGAAATAAACCAGTATCTTGTTTGATGGATCTGGGTTTTGTTTTCCAAGTGCTACAAAAACTAAATTACAAATCTAAGGACTGTATATCATTCCTATTTTAAAAGCTTTGCCTTCTACAGGCGATGGTGGGAGCTCTGTCTGCTAGCCCTCATGGGGCTCGGGCTCCAGGCTCTTTGCCACCCTGGACACCTCTTTTCAAATAAATGTGAGTTTGCCCATGTTCCTTTTAGTAGTGGTGTCGGAAATGAAGTCTACTTTGAATGTGGTCTGGTCAACACTTTGGTACAGCTGTCATCTCCATTAAATAGGATACTCTACAGATGGTGTCTCATTAAAAACACATTAGCATTTTTGTGCAGCTGGTTCACATTCTTGGTCCAAAACTATGACCTCTAGGTCATTTAAATAGAAGCCGTTTTAAAGGCAGCTCACCCTCCTCATTTTGCACTTGGAGAATTGACATTTCTAATCTAAATATACACAGATTTATATTTAGATATGAATATATATCTTGTTCAGTTTCATTTTGTTAATTTTAGCCCATTATTGAGCTTAAGATGCTCTGGAGTTCTTATATAATATTAGGCATTTTTTTGCAGTTTTCTTCTGCCTGCAAATCTGATCAATATGTTTTACATATTTTATAATCAAATCATTAATAAATTAGTAAACAGAATATAGGTCAGCACAGGACATTTTGGTACTCCTCTTTGAAAATACTCCATTAATGGGTACTTCTTTTTTTGTATAGACAGTTAAACTAGCTACAAATCTTCCTAAACTGTGTTATCATCCCATACCATCCTTTACTGTCTCCCTCAAGGATTTTAGCAATGAAACTCCTGTATGATTCAATAAAATCAAACACATATTCTCTGTGTAGCACTCTGATAATATAACATTCTTCTAAACCTGAATATACAACAAATGAGATAGACTAGTTTGGAACACCTGTTGTCTTTCCTGGTTATTTTTTACCTGAGTGTTCATAAGCCATTTTTCAAGAATCTCATAGAAAATTCCATAAGATTTTACATTAAATTTATTGTCCTTTAGTTTCAACAAATCATGTCATTGGAAATTAGGATATCTGCCTCTAGTAAGTCTTAGGAACCCTCTCTTATCCTGTACTAGAAAGAAAATAGGATGATTTAAAAGTTATAAGGCTCCAATTTGGGTTTTTAAGTTCATCTATTTTTTTTTTTTTCCAACTCTTTTTTTTTTTTAAGACAGAGTCTCGCCCTGTTGCCCAGGCTGAAGGGCAATGGCATGATCTCGGCTCACTGCAACCTCTGCCTCCCGGGTTCAAGCCATTCTCCTGCCTCAGCCTCCCGAGTAGCTGCGATTACAGGCACGCGCCACCACGCCCAGCTAATTTCTGTATTTTTAGTAGAGATGGGATTTCACCACGTTGGCCACGTGAACTCCTGATCTTGTGATCTGCCTGCCTCCGCCTCCCAAAGTGCTGGGATTACAGGCATGAACCACCGTGCCCGGCCCAACTCTTTTAATTTCTAGAATATTTTCATTTCTTTGGGAAGATAGTCTGAAACAAAACTCAAGTGCATCTGCTGTGTCTGTATTGCATGTTGACATTATGATGTCTGCCTGCAGGAGTATATTTCTCTTTTCTCTCTCCTTCCTGTCCCAAGTTTGGTTTCATTATTATAATTGCTAGTGTTACTGTTCATATTGATCATCAGCACGCTTGCAGAGTGGAGTTTCTTCCAGGCTTCTCACCTTGAGATACCGTCTTTGGAATTCCAGCGTGTGCTTTCTTTTAACTTTTGCATTTTTTCAACCTTTTCAAGATCCGAGCTTGCCTGTGTAGCCACGTTGTCACCTTTTGGATGACTTCCTTTGTCGCTGGTTGTAACGATGAGTGATTATATCTTTAGAATTTTGTTTCTGATAGTTACACATCACTTTGAGCCATCCTCAGGTGGAAGAATATTGTGCTTCTTACAGGAAGCTCTAGCTTTTGCTCTGATTTAAGGGAGCAAAGTTTCTGCATGCTGGAATGGAGCAATGGTCCAGGCACTCTGCTTAGAACACGAGGCAAATGCATTTCAGCCTTGCTCCTATTCCATCTGCTTCCTACCCTCCCTCCCCACCACCCATGTCCTCCTCCTCTAACAGTGCAACCTCAGGACTTTGCAGTTGGCCAGAGCAGAATCCTTCCTGGCAAACTCCAGAAAAAAATAAAAATAAAAAAAAAATAAAAAATCTGTCTAGTCCTCCGATTTTAGCTTTCACTACTAATATCTTTCCACTAGATGGCAATCTACCACCAGTTTCACTGTGGCCCTAAACTACTCGGTTGTTTACAGCAAGAAGAGTCCATGCTAATCTTCCTCAATTCTTTCTCCAAAATGCCCCAGAGCCCCATCCTGTCAATAACATCAGGCTCAAAGTTGTTAAAGTCATTTGGGTTATAGCTTGGTTTTCCAGATAAAATATAGGATGTCCAGGTAACTTTGATTTTCAGAAAAACAACAAATAATTTTGTAGCATAAGCATGTTCCCTGCACTATTTGGATATCTGGCATTTTTAATTTTAATTTTAATCTGTATTTTATTTATTTATTTATTTATTTATTTATTTATTTATTTTTTTTTTTTTTTTGCCAAACCTGGCAAATCCTAGTTGTAGCACTTTGCTAAGGACATCTACATCCATGTTAGTTTCCCAGTTCAAACAGATAATCCTGAAGTTGGCCTCCATGTTTTACCCAACTTTTTTGCTGTTCAGACTCCTAGGCAGTCCTGGGTTCACTGCTGGCATTTTAGTAACCCCCCAGCCTCCCCCTCAGCATTAGAACTCTCATACAGGCTCAACAACTGTCCAAAAAAGTCATTTCATGTTCTAAAATCTGTTTGATCCCCATTATATTTTTTGTTCCTGTAGGCTGAATATTTTATTTATCTTGAGACAGGGTCTCGCTCTGTTATCCAGGCTGAAGTGCAGTGGTGTGATCATGGCTCACTGCAGCCTTGACCTCCTGAACTCTAGCAACCCTGTTGCCTCAGCCTCCAGATTAGCTAGGACTACAGGCAAGCACCACCACGCCCAGCTAAATTTTTGATATTTTGTAGAGATGGGGTCTCACTATGTTACCCAGACTGAGCTCAAGCAATCCTCCTGCCTTGGCTTCCCAGAGTTCTGGGATTACAGGCCTGAGCCACCTCACCTGGCCCTGAATGTTTTATATTAGTTATTTAGATAATTTTATGAGATAGCCTATTAGAATTAATTTTAAATGTCTATATCAAATATTATTTGCAGAAATGGAACACAAAATAGAAACAGGCTACAAAAGACAATTAGGCTTTTGTTGGCCCCACTCCAATTAAATGGTCTTTATTAGTCAACAGCAAATCTGCTTCCCCGGAAATGACGCACCTTCTTCATTCACCCCCCAAGTGCTGATATTGAGTCCAGAGAGCCAGTCTGGGAGACTCGGCATTCCTATGTTTGTAGTTTAGTTCATACTGTTCTTTCACAAATACCCTTTCATTTGAGTTTATAACAAAGCCCGGAGATACAGGGCAGACATCCGTTCCATCAGGTGACAGGGATTTATGGGCACAAACAATACTGGGTGAGCACAAAGATAAACAAAAGCTCGTCCCAGCTTTCAGGGAACTGCCACTGTCTCTGGGGAGCCTGACAATCACATGACCAGTTACAACACAGGGGGCCAATGCTGTGAGGTGCTAGCCCGAGAACAAAGAGTGGCAGGAGTTCAAATGGAGGAAAAGCCACGTAAGAAAGCTTTAAGGTCTAAGGCATTAGAGCTAGCTTGTGAAGGAACAGTGGAATTTGGATAAGCAGAGAAGGTAAGGAACGATATTTCAGGCAGAAAGTATAGCCAGTATAAGACCACTGAGATTGGCAATAGGATGAGGGAGACGCTCAGAGTGGCTGGGTTTGAGTGGAGGGGCTGAGGTGGCAGATGAGGCTGGGAGGGAGATCGGGGAAGGCCTCACACAATGCTGAGTGTTTGCATATTTTTTTGGGCAAACAGTTGCACTGGCAGTTTTAACTCATGGGCATGAGTTGCCCATATTTGTGTTTTAGAAAGTTGAACAGGCCAGGCACGGTGGCTCATGCCTGTAATCTCAGCACTTTGGGAGGCTGAGGTGGGTAGATCATGAGGTCAAGAGATCGAGACCATCCTGGCCAACATGGTGAAACCCCGTCTCTACTAAAAATACAAAAATTAGCTGGGTATGGTGGGCTTGCCTATAGTTCCAGTTACTCAGGAGGCTAAGGCAGGAGAACTGCTTGAACCCAGGAGGTTGCAGTGAGCTGAGATTGAGCCACTGCACTCCAGCCTGGGTGACAAAGTTAGGCTCTGTCTCAAAAAAAAAAAAAAAGGAAAGTTGGAATGAGATTGATAGATGTAGAGAGAAGATGCAGGGATATAATCAAAGGCCACTGAGACAACCTCACTGAGAGATGTGTAGAGTAGGGCAGGGTGAAGAGAGAAGAGTGAACAGACTTGAGGAATATATACACACATATATATATTCCCCCATAGGGTAGAACTTACAGACCTTTGTTGTAAGAAAAACATAGAACTAGGGTCTGTAACAGAGACGAGGACTAAAAAGACTAAAGGCAGCTCTTAGGCCTATTCAGCATAGAGAACACTAGTTCAAGAGAAAGTCACGCAGGCGCAGCACATAGCAGGAAGAAAAGTGGTCTTAGGCAGACTCACTATGTTTCCTATGGAAACAACAACATAGGGAAGAGGCATTGGGCAGAAGAAAAAGCGGCATTGATAAGGACAGACTGAGAGTACAAGGAGAAAGAGCTCAGAGAGGTGCTGGATTGGGACATGATCAAAAGCCCAAACAGGGCCATAGGTCCTGGAGGGGAGGTCGAACAGGTGTGAAAATATAAATACAATGATCCAAATTCACAGAGCAAGAAACAGGTTTAAATGATTACCTAAAAATGCCTTAACCAAGGTCAAGTGTGGCGGTTCATGCCTGTAATCCAGCACTTTGGGAGGCCGAGGTGGGAGGATGACTTGAGTCCAGGAGTTCAAGACCAGCCTGGGCAATGTAGTGAGACCCCCCCCCCATCTCTATTTTAAAAATTATCTTACAATTATTTTTTTAAAAATAAAATTAAAATAAATGCCTTGACCAAGTCTAGAAGGAAGTCTTCTAGTTTTTTATTCTCCATTTCAGTAAGTGCACAGAGAAGAATCTTGCTTTGGGAATGCTAATATATCTTCGAAAAAAACTGAAAGAGCCTCAACAAGTAAAAGGCTATAAATGATAGCCAATTTTGTGTGCTTGTATGTTTTACAAGACCATGAGTAGCTGAAATAGCTTAACCCAGAAATTGGTCCTTAGGCAAAATATTAATGATGATGCTAGCTATTTATTTGGCATCCATCGTGTATCTGGCTCTCTGCTAGGTAATTTTATTTCACAATCACCCTATAAGGTATTCTTTATTTGACAAGTGAAAATCTGAGACTCAGAGAGGTTGAAGTATTTGCCCAAAGTTGCAAAAGGAATACATTCCGGACATGATTTAAGCCCATTCATGAGGTGTCAACTGCAATAAGCAATGTCTAGTGATAGTTTTAGAAGGCGGTGTTAAAGGTCAAAAGCTGGGGTTGGGTGGGGTATAAGCTAGATTCGAGTTAGAATCAAATCTTTCCACAGGCCCTGGGTCTGTGTTTAAATAACTTAAATGCTCAGCACTGTTTAGTTTGATTTAAAAAGAAATAGACACATTATTGTGATATGTAAGCGGGAAGAGAGAATAGTCGTCAAGAAGAGCAGGAAGCTGAATGTTCCAAAACTAGAAAGGGAGTTGGAATGTGTGAGAAGAGCAGGCAGTGAGGTTAGTGAATGTGCAACCTAAGGGGCGGTGTGAGAAACAGAGGGGGCTCATGGACACTGGATGGCTAGTTTGGGCCCAGCCTTATTACCTGGTAGACAATGAGAGGGGTAAAGAATATAAGGTCAAATTTGAGACTATGGAACACTCTTCCAGATAGATTGTGGGTGAAAAGACTGAGAGTAGATAGACCAGTGGGGAAGTCATTCCAGTACCCAGGGATGAGGAATCCAGACCAAAACAGTAGTAGGGAAATAGGAAAGCAATCAATGTGATCAATGTTATGAAGAAATCAATGAGTTGATTGCACGGGTGGGGAGGAGAGAACGTCAAACGGACT
This sequence comes from Rhinopithecus roxellana, assembly GCF_007565055.1. Taxonomy (NCBI): domain Eukaryota; kingdom Metazoa; phylum Chordata; class Mammalia; order Primates; family Cercopithecidae; genus Rhinopithecus; species Rhinopithecus roxellana. The sequence goes on from NC_044554.1 coordinate 34,885,133, forward strand.
CTGGGTTTCAGAGTCCAGGAATCTGGGAGTAAGATGTGCAAAATACACAAGCCCAGGGGAGGAGTTGGTGTCAGACCCGGGGTTGTGGCTTCTGCACCCTACTTGCTTCTTCATTCTGTAGCCTTCACATTTTGTTTCTTCATCTCATTACCCTGGCAGGTTGCCTCACATACATTCCTACTGCCACAGTTTCATTATCGGAGAATGGAATTTCCACCCACAGAGATTCCAGGGTGCTTTCTGGTACACTTTCATTCTATTGGTTTGTATGTCATCCTTTCCACATAATTCTACCCAACGTGCCCCTTATCAAGCTCCTGCACCCTTACCCCAACCCATATTCTTGTAGCCTGCCAGGGATACAATCCTCAGTTTCTCAAAAGCCCCTTCATCTGAGCTACCAACCACAAGCTTCAATGTTTCCAAGCATTCCAATTTGACTATTTCATTATTTCACCTCATTGCCCCATACAAAACAGATTGTTATTTTGGTCTGACTTTTCTATTACTTCCTATAAACTACTTAAATTGGTGAAATCAGGTATACTTTCATACCTGATAAACAAAAAAATGTTCCCAGAACCATATTTCAAAGATGACTGTCAAACACTTAAAAAAATACACATTTGGTAGGTGCAGTGGCTCACGCCTGCAATCCCAGCACTTTGGGAGGCCAAGGTGGGAGGATCACTTGAGTTCAGGAGTTCAAGACCAGCCTGGGTAACATAGCAATACCTCATCTCTACTAGAAATCAAAAAAATTAGTTGGGCCTGGTGGCACACGCCTGTAGTCCCAGCTACTCCAGGAGGCTGAGGTGGGAGAATTACTTCAGCCCAGGAAGTCAAGACTGCAGTAAGCTGACATTATGCCACTGCACTGCAGTCTGGGCAGCAGAGTGACATCCTGTCTCAGTATATTCATTTCCCTCGGTTTCTTAACTGGAACACACCTTATCTTTTTTCTCTTATATTTGTTAATGCAAATATTATTTTATTTAATTCATTTTCTTGAGACAGGGTCTTGCTGTGTTGTTCAGGCTGGAATGCAGTGGTGTGATCATGGCTCACTGCAGCCTCAACCTCCTGAGCTCAAGCTCTCACCTCAGCCTCCCCAGTAGCTGGGACTACAGGTATGCACCAGCACACCTGGCTAATTTTTAAATATTTTATAGAGATGGCGTTTTGCCATGTTGCCCAAGCTGGTCTTAAACTCCTGGGCTCAAGGGATCTGCCCACCTTACCCTCCCACAGTGTTGGGATTACAGAGGTGAGCCACTGAGCCCATCACAAGTATTATTTTATTTCAGGGAGGAAGCCCAGTCTTACTGCATAAATCCCATTTCTCCCAAAGATCTGTTTGTACTCTTCTTCCTTGAATCTAAGCAGCCACCTCTACACACACATACTGGACTCTTTAGTGCTTTAAGGCCCTGCTTGTGCAAGGACAACGAACTGCTTTGAAAACACCACCTTGGTTTGTGTTTTCTGGCTCATGTTGCCTGGCTAAGCTCAATTCCATAACCCAAACCTGCTTATTAACAATTCCACAAGTCTGACCACCATCTCCTCCTCCTCTCTCAAAAATATTCTACCTGTGCATTTTCTGTTCACTCAACCTTTGCATTGTATGGCAAATCACCTTCACCCTTTGGGTGATGAGCACAATCTCAGCAGGTCACTTGCTTACATCCTAGCGGTGGACATGGAGCTGGACCAATCTGTCATTTATAAGCAACTGGCTGTAGGGCCTTAGGTTAATCACTTCCCCTCTCCAGGCTCCATTGTAACCAGTGAGGGTGTTAGACACGAAGACTTTCAGGGTTCTTTCAAATCTAGCAGTGGATAATTTTCTCATTTGCACCACACGTTGATCTCAATAAGAAAGTACTCTAGAACGGGCTGGCTGAGTCCCACCCAGGGCCCATCATTTCTTTGCTTTCTGCATTTCCCTTTTCTCCCTGAGACTGTCTCCTTCTGGGATAGCCGACAGTGTGTCCCATCGGGCTGCAATGACTCTCCCACAATATTCCAAAGTCTGTTGCTTTTGCCCACCCTTTCCCCAACAGTCTGAATGTTCTCCTTGGTGCTCAGGAGCCCCTTGGTCTGAGCAGATGCAGAGTCCCCATCTCACTCAGCACACCACGTGGACTGGCTCCCTCTCTACTTCTGGGTTTCCATCTGCATTGTTCAGAGCTAGCTGCCTCTCTGAAATGCTCAGGTAAACTGCTGGAAAATATTCATCTACCCCTTGGTGCTTCTGGAGAACGCTGTGAGCCAGACGCAGCCCCTCCCTAGAGCAAGTTCTGCCCTCAGCCCATGACTCATTCACGGAGCAGCAGACACCAGCTACCCCCGCCCCAGCAGTGCGGAGACAGTTTGTAACGCACACCAACCCAGCTCCTTTCCTAAACAGATGCCCCACTCACACCCACCCAGAATCAACACCCTTACTCACTCACCTTCACTGCGAGAGTTTTGTCTGTGCCCTTAGCCTTGTTTTTGCGATGCTCCTTGGGAACTGCAAGGTGAATGGATGCTCTTCCGAGGAAGAAGCTAGGGAAACTTCCACTCCATGATTTTCATTTACAATGGGCGGGTCGGAAAAAATGGGTCAAAGACTAGTAAGCATAGAGAATGTTTTCTAAATCTAAGCAAGAAGTGCATTTGAATCATGACTGAGTTTGGCATCCGTCTCTCTTCAGCTCATTTACTCATAACCGTCGGCCCTTCCACACACCTGACTTCAGAGTTAGAAGATTACCCTCAGCTACAGGCTTGGAAGTGCTGTAATCACACAGCTTCTGAGTCATGTTTACAGCCAGTGTGGCTCTGGGGTCACTGGACTGTGTCAGTGATAGAGCGGAGTTACCACCACAAAAGGTGTTTACGTACAAGTCTGAAACAAGTACAAACCTGCACAAGTCTCAGTGATGTGTCTCGAGGGGATGGGTGGGGAATAACTGTCTGTGAAGAGCCACTAAACCAAAACACTGGAATTCTCATTCGACCCCATAAGCAAGAGGAGTTTATGATAAGGGCAACATCACTAAATACTTAAAAAGCACACAGACTATCAAGAATAGACCCAGCTGGGCGCAGTGACTCACGCCTCCCAGCACTTTGAGAGGCCGAGGCGGGTGGGGGAAGAATAGACCAACATGGGGTCCCTAAGATAATCAAGTTTATTTATTTAAGGGGGTAAATATGTGCAAAGGAAGGGGAACCAGCAAATGTAATCTGGGTTTTAAAAGACATTTTGTTGTTGTTGTTTTGGGGGGGACAGAGTCTCACACTGTTGCCCAGACTGGAGTGCAGGGGTGCTCACTGCAAGCTCTGCCTTCTGAGTTCACGCCATTCTCCTGCCTCAGCTTCCCGAGTAGCCATTACAGGTGCCCGCCACCACGCCTGGCTAATTTTTTGTACTTTCAGTAGAGACAGGGTTTTACTGTGTTAGCCCGGATGGTCTTGATCTCCTGACCTCATGATCCACCTGCCTCAGCCTCCTAAAATGCTGGGAGCTGGGATTACAGGCGTGAGTCACCGCACCTGGCCTTAAAAGACTTTTTAACCACTTCTATCCTAAAGGTTAAATTAAAACAAAATCAGTCATAGAACTCAGATTCATTTTATCTGTCATGGATATAAAAGTTATTTGAGACAAAAAACAAAATTAGGGAAAATAAACACATATTAAACTGTGTGCCTTCCAGATACTTGTAGGCTGATCTTATTAAAATCACTATAAATGGCCAAAACAGAGCAAGTAGTGCACAGTTAAAAGCTAAAGGTCATAGTTAACTTTAAGTACAAGTTGGTAGTAAAAATAAACTTTAAAAAGTAGCTTTCTAAGCTGTGTGCTTAGGCAAAAATGATGGAAGTCCAATGTGGTCAAGTGCACACATAAAATAACTGAGCACACACCTATATGATTTTCAGCTCCAAGCATATTACAATTCAGAAAAGTTTCTATGAATAGAACTATTTTTGAGTCTCCTGAAGACACTACTCAATGCATTGTTTTGCTTAAGAAAGCAACAAAATACTGTATATTCATACATGCTTCAAATGCAGTTCTGTCCAAAAAGTCTTGGTTGATGATTCTTTTCATAATCTCTTTTAAGAAATGGCCATGTAATGGTGCCAGTAATCACTGAAGAGGCTGAGTTCAATTCTGGAAATCTGAAGACGGATGGGACAGTGAGTGAACCTGTATTAAATTTTTCCAAACCTAAAGCATAGCTAGTAATTCAACTGAAGAGATATTACTCATGTCTAAATTTCTCTTTTTCTTTTTTTAACCAAGGACTTAAAAGACAGGTAAAGCCTAATGCTTTCTAATATCCCAGATTAGGTGAGCATAACCCAATTAAATGAAGATATATTAAAAATCTAAAAAATGGTTTTAGAAGTCTTACAGAACGTATGTTCAAAGGGAAGAGAAAGCCTTAACAACTTCAAGCAAAGATGCAGTCATGCAACTCAAAAATTATTTGCATTCAGAAGCTGATATTGTATCTCTCTGAGAAAATAATGGAGAATTTGCCTTGAAAATAATATAGGGCTGGATATGGAACTGTTTGAGCCATAGGGCCAGTATTCAAATACTGGTGTACACAAATAGTTTGGATTATAATTAATGTTCTTGCAATCAATATGAATCAATTATTATTTTATATGTTAGTATGTGCAAATTATAGCACATACAAATAATATACATTATCTACTTTAAAAATCTGGCTTTTTGAAAAGAGTGAAAAACCTCAATTGAACTTCTCTAAAACCATCCAATTTTTGATATTTTTGCAATGTCATCTTGCTTACGATAAAATAATATTAGCCCACATCTTTTTTTTTTTTTTTTTTTTTTCTGACATGGAGTCTCAGTGTGTTGCCCAGGCTGGAGTGCAGTGGGACGATTTTGGCTCAGTGCAGCCTCTGCCTCCCGGGTTCCAGCAATTCTCCTGCCTCAGCCTCCTAGGTAGCTGGGATTACCGGTATGCGCCACCACGCCCGGCTAATTTTTGTATTTTTACTAGAGACGGGGTTTCACCATGTTGGCTACACTGGTCTCCAACTCCTGCCCTCAGGTGATCCGCCCGCTTTGGCCTCCAAAGTGCTAGGGTTACAGTCATGAGCCACCGCACCCAGCCTAGCCCACATCTTAATGACTACAGTGATAATTTTTTTCAATATTAAGTAAACTGGCCAAACACAGTGGCTCACACCTGTAATTCCAGTACTTTGGTAGGCTAAGGCAGGATAATTGCTTAAGGCCAGGAGTTTGAGACCAGCCTGGGCAGCATAGCAAGATCCTGTCTCTATAAAAAATTAATTAATTAAACTTAAAACATTAAAAAATAAAAAATTAAGGAAGCTAACATATGTTAGGATACACTGAAAACACAGTATGTTATTAAAAGGATGACAATTATGTCACATCACTGTTAAGTGGGCCTAGAACAAACTTTATAGCATCATTCTTACCTTTGTACAAAGCTGCAATGCAATTCTACTTCTGAGCCTCCTAAACATGAAACAGAGTAGTAGAGTGTCAAAGGAAGGACTATTATAGATGAAAAGATGGCATAAAAGATAACTATGGTATTGTTATATAAGGACACTAATGAGAAAAAAAATTTAGTCATATTCTTCAACCTAGACAGGCAACCTGAAAAGAAACTAGAGAATAACACATTTGTTAGAGTTAAGTAGGGCTTTGGACGTTACTTGGTTCAAGCCCATGTTTAACATTTAAGGGCACAGAGACACAGAAGGGTTGAACTGTGGCGGCATGGGGCCTACAGTTTGGGTCTTGTGACTTGGATCCCAGGCCTCTTTCCATCCTGTCTTTCACAAAGAAGAAAGCTAAAGCAGCTGAGAAGATATGTTCACAGTAATTCAGGTCAGAATATAAAATCATGGATGCTCCGAGTTGGATTTGCCCAATCCACCCAAATCATCCTATACCTATACCTTAGGAGTGCAGCAAAGATGAGGTTTTCATCACCGGTCAATTACTTCTAACTTTTTCTACAAACTCTGAAGCTGTAACAAGCAGAAAAGCTGTGCAAACTCTCAGGGGTCAGAAAGCAGGAATCAGGAACTGCCGTCACCTATGCACCACCTTAGTCTTTTACGACACCTAAACCCAACAGGCTGGAACTCTTGGGATTCCACGTTTGGAACTTTTTTCAGTGCTGAGGAGTTTGAGAAGAAAATACTCGGAGAAGTGCCAAGTTTATTAGAGTGAGAGAGTATTACCCTCACATTGCCACCAATAGACATAGATCTCAGAGACACACTGACCTCGCACCATAATTATGTTGAACTTCTAGGTTGGAAGATACCTTAGAGGTCACCGGGCTGACCCTCCCATCTGATGTGTTAACCCCTCTTAAACATCTCCCTCCAGGAGACTGAGGTCAGATTCTGTTTAACATACGGCCATCAGCGAAACTCTGGCCAGCTCTGAATCTGCACCCTGGAGGCGGAGAATGTTTAAGCACTGTAACGCAGTAAAAGGAAAGTTCCTTGGCTCAGGCCCCAATGGTCCCTTTTGTTTTTTGTTTTTTTTTTTTAATGATAAAAGGTTCCCAGCGTCCAGTGCAAAGTCCCTCGAAATCCCTCCACCAAGCACAAAGCACAAAAGGAGGCCTGGGCTGAGGGACCGGGTTAGCTGGATTTTGTCCTTGAGCTTTGAGAAGGCCTAATTCTCTGTCCACAGAAGGCCTCTCTTGCAGGGTTCTGGGGCCAGCCCTTGCCACGAGCAGCTTGTTCTTCAGCTCAGGAAAGTCCTCTCAGAGAAGACTTAGGCTTGCTGTTCCACCAGCTGTAGTTTGGCAGTCTTGACTCGATGAGCTTCCTTCAGGTTCCGCGCACGGACTTCTGGGTTGGAAATGAACTCCACCTGTTGCACAGGAAACCAGCCTCGCTCCCCGTCTGAGAGCCTCACGCCCTCCAGCCAGCCTGTGGGCACAGGGTGAGTGGGAAGAATTACCTGGGAAAGGCTCTCTTGCTTCCCTGGATCACCTTCCTGGAGACTTTTCTGAATCCTCAGGCTGAGTGAACTGGGGATCCTCTAGCATAAACCCAACCTCCAAGTGTCCTAACATGGCAGCCCTGGCTGTGGCCAAGTCTACAGCTGTCCACTCCTGAGCCTTCACCACTGTTATGGTTGCATCATGTCCCTCCCAACATTTATGTTGATGTTCAATCCTCCGTACCTCAAAATGTGACCTTATGGGGAATGAGGTTGTCATAAATATAATTAATAAAGTTAAGATGAGGTCATACTGGAGTAAGGTGGCTATTAATCCAGTATAAGTGGTGTCTATATAAAGCAGGAAAACTTGGGTTAGGCGTGGTAGCTCACGCCTGTAATTCCAGCACTTCGGGAGGCCGGGGCGGGGGGTGGGGGGGTGGGGGGGTGGATTGCTTGAGGTTAGGAGTTCAAGACCAGCCTGACCAATATGGTGAAACCCCATCTCTACTAAAAACACAAAAATTAGCCAGGTGTGGTGGCTTACGCAGCTACTTGGGAGACTGAGGCAGGAGAAACACTTGAACCCAGGAGGCAGAGGTTGCAGTGAGCCGAGATTGCACCACTGCACTCCAGCCTGGGCAACAGAGCAAGACTCTGCCTAAAAAATAATAATAATAATAATAATAATAATACATAAAATAAAAATATAAAGGAGGAGAACTTGGACCCAGACACAGGAAGGCAGCCAGCCACAGGAAGACAGAGGCAGAAATTGGAGGGATCCTGTCACAAGCCAAGGAACAGCTGGGGCAACCAGACCAGAAAAGGTATGGAAGGATCCTCCCTAGAGGTTTCAAAAGGCGCATGGCTCTCTGCCCACACCTTGATTTGGGACTTCTTGCCTCCAGAACTGTGAAAGAATGCATTTCTGTTGCCATAAGCCACCCAGTCCATGGTACTTTGTTACGGCAGCTGCAGGAAGTGAACACATTCCCAGCGCTGCCCTGTCTGCAGTGCCTGGCCTGCTGCTCACACATCCTCCTGCTTACCGTCACTGCTCTGCTGAGTCACCATCACCACGTCGGCTTTCTCCAGTGCCAACTCGTCGTTCTCTCGGGGCTTGTAGGCTCGAAGGCACTGTACCTGGGGGGAGTCTTTGGAAGAGAAGAGTGTGAAGAAAGGTTAGGAGACGCAGGGGATTGGAACACAGACAGGGACTTGGAGTGGGGTGGCGTGGGAGGACTTGAGATAGAGACAGGTTTGGGCTGTTGAAAGTCACAGACAAAAGAGGAAATTTGAAAATGGTTAATAAAGAAATAGACATACCAGAAATGAAATGGACCCAAAATTCCACTTCTCCAGAGGAGACGGGTTGAGAAATACATTGTGACCACCTTTAGTTCCTCATCTCGAATACCTGAGATCCAGCTAATGACCCATCTTCCCTCTGAAACCCTCCCTGACTCTAATCTTCAATGGGTTCTGCACTCTTTTTTTTTTTTTTTTTGAGACGGAGTCTGGCTCTGTCTCCCGGGCTGGAGTGCAGTGGCCGGATCTCAGCTCACTGCAAGCTCCGCCTCCTGGGTTTACGCCATTCTCCTGCCTCAGCCTCCCGAGTAGCTGGGACTATAGGCGCCCGCCACCTCGCCCGGCTAGTTTTTTGTATTTTTTAGTAGAGACGGAGTTTCACTGTGTTAGCCAGGATGGTCTCGATCTCCTGACCTCGTGATCCGCCCGTCTCGGCCTCCCAAAGTGCTGGGATTACAGGCTTGAGCCACCGCGCCCGGCCGGGTTCTGCACTCTTAAGACTGCTTCTTCATGCCAAGGCATTTATCCCTTATCTAACTGCTACATGGAGGTGTTTTGCCTCTCCAACTGGATTATAAAATCTGAGTCTGTGTCTTATTCTTCATTTTCTTCCAGGTACCAGATGTGGAACCAAGAAAGACTTAACCAGTGGGGTCCCAGGTCGGACCTAAGCAAGAGACTGAATGCCCCGGAGCTTCAGTTTCCTCATCTATCAATGATCAAGATGGTTACTGATCAAGGTTGATCAGATGAATCTTGAGGACATTCAGGATTTCTCTATTTCTATGTTTTTGAGAACCAGGGGACATGTCCATAGAGCTGAAGCTCAAGAAAACAAGCCTCAGAGAATGCTTCACCTATCAGTATTCCATCGTATGTGGGTTTATGGCTCTTTTATGTCACCACACTGCCTTGATTCTCTTGTAAAACGAACGGAATACTGCATTACTATTTGCTTTCTCAAGATCCTCGCCATTGGCCATTTGCAAGGTCAAAATGAAGGAGGAAGAGTGCTCCTGCCCTCCTCACCCACTGGGGAACTGAAGCCAGCAGATGGAGCACACAGAGAGCAAGTTAGCAGAGTTCAGTTACTACACAGCTCTCCTACTTCATTCCCAGGGTTCCTTGCAGTTGTTTGTTCTTTGCAGTCACTAAAGGTCCAGTGTTGAGATCAGATTCTCCGTTTTTAAATTAGGAAATCTTTGCTGGAGGACAACTGTGGGACTGGCATGAGAGGCATAAGAAGTCCAGTCTTGGTGTGAACGCAGACACATACATAATGTGTGTGCGCCTGTGGCTCCCCATGGGCACCCAGAAGCCTGGGGTAGGTGACCTTAGGTCACCCTCTTAGGAGAGGTGTGGTCAAGATAGATCTGGGGTGCTATCCTCCTGCACACCTCCCACCACTGTCAGGCTTTCTTCCCCTGACCCTGCAAGACCTTCAAGGCGAAGTAATGTCAGCTTAGACTTAAGGGGACAAATGTTTTTAAAAAGAGCAAACTATTGCCCAAGGAAGGGTGTGTATAGGGAAGGGGGACTGCCATGGTGACGAGCAGTTTTACGCGATATGTTTCAGGCATTTAAGCTCTAGAGGCCAATCTTCCACTCTGACATTTTACAGAATATCAGTACATGGAAGCCTAGAGTTCCCACCCAGCCCTTTAAACCCCTGTATCCAAAGGTGGCATCTGACCCTGCTTGCTTTTCTCTCCCTCTTAGACCCTCACTCACCGTAACACTCCAGGAGGTCCAACTCTTCTCTTGGCATGGCCAAGGCTGAGATCCACCGAAGCTTTTCACTTCTGAGAAAACAAAGCAGGGTCACAGAGTCAACTGTGGGGGTGTAGGAGGAGGGCCAAGGATGGGGATGGCAAAAGACTGTGGGAAGGACTTATTAGTTCCACGACTTCTACCACAAAACTATATAGGACTCCTTTTGGTTGGAAACATGACACAATCTTGAACTGTATGTGAATGTGTCTTGTCACACTTTACTTTTCCTCTTTTCTTTCCAGAATTCTCCTCCTTATGGCTTCTCATATCTTCCAAGTTGGGGCATAAAGTCCGTTAGTCATAACGTCTATAGATTTTCTGTTTTGGAAATTGTGCTAAGCAAAGTGTCCATCTGTTTAGAGTCCCTCCACCATTTTGCATGATTCTTGATACTCCCTTGCCTATATCCCTCCAACCAAATATCTCAGAGATGAACATTGTTTCATAATAATAATTAGATCAGGGAGATATGTCTACTATTTTATTTGTTGTTGTTGCACAGTGTAATCCAAGCCTAAGTTTGTAATCATTTGAAGGTTTTTACATTCTCTTTGCCTCTGCGCTCAGTTGTGCCTAGGTAACTGAGCACAGACACTACTACTGTTCCAGAACACTGTTCAAAGTAGCAAACCAACAACATGCATCTGCATCTGATTATTTGACTTATGTGCTATTTTGCACACAAACTCCTATACTAGTCCTTCTGTTCAACAAATGAGAACAGGTGTTGTCGGTCCCACTCTGAAGTATCTTCCAAGGGACAAAACTGAAAAAGTGTCTACAACATAGGGATCCTCAAACACTTAGATATGTCAAACTTTTAAACGACTATTCATATATCTTTTATAATAGCAATAACAGCTACAGGCTTTTATATGTTCATTATTGCAGGCACTGTGTTCCAGATTTTATAGGTACTATTAATACTCTCAAAAATGTATGTCTGTGTGAATGTATTTTATTTTATTATTATTGAAAACATGAGCAAATAAGCATTCTCAACACTATGGATTTCTGGTCAACAGAGGACTGGGTTGGAAGATGGGAGCACAGAAAGCAAAAGTCACCCGGCACTTGTTTTATTCACATCTGTGCACACCAGCTGGGGCATAGAAGGGTTTCTGCCTCAGGCATGGAGGCAGGTGCCTACAGATATCAGTATTCCAATCCCTTGCTCACTCCATACCAGTCCTTCTCCTTTCTGATACCACACAGACCTGGTCCTTCTTGAGTAAAGGGTATAAAATAGATGCTAAGCCTCGGTGGTGACTTTGTACCCTCTCCCACCGCAATCTCCTGCAAGTTATCCATTAGTTCTAGGCGTTTGGATTTCTCTATGGTGGTCCCCAGTCCAGAATGGGTTAAACAAGGCCGTGGCTGTTTTCTGGACACATTTTCTGTCTTGGTGCCACTTCTTTTCTAGGCTGCCCATCTTCCCCCATCCCCAACTCCTCTGCCCAGCCCCGTCTCACTGAGTCTCCGTGCTGAAGAGGAATTCGGCCTGGGCGCCCTGAGTGTTCTGCCGCAGAAAGAGTCGGAACAGGTTTTTGTGAGGTCCATGTAGCTTCATTTCACACTTCTCCCCACGAATGGAGGAGAAGGGAGCGTGGTCAAATACCAGGAATCGGCTACCCCTGCAAAATACAAATCCTTTCAACCTGATTCTAGAGTTTCCATACTTCACCTACCCTCATAACCTTGGATTCGAAATCCTTGCATCTACAGCCTGCAAATTCCCACAAAAACCACAAGATGGTCCTAACGTGCTCCCAAGATGGTAGCTCCAGGGTCCTCGGGGCTTTGTCACTAGTCTGGCAAACCACACACCTAGTGCAATGGATACATTACCACTTTAAAGAGGTGAAGAGGTAGAATTAATATACATTTCCCAAGAACCTTAAGACCAGAGACTTAAGATCTGGAATTAGCTAAGCATCTCTAGAATAGTAAGTTGAGGCCAGTCCAAAGAAGCCACAAATAGACTGATGTGAGAATGTGATAAGCTAATTTTCTACATTTTGCTCTGTGTCTATAACATAGTACATGTCCTGCCATGTGGTCTCATGACATAGTTTGATGGGATCCCCTTTTTGCTTTGGGCTTGTTTTTCTCTTCTCTAGGCTATGACCTGGGCTCTATGGGTTAAGCCATTGAAAAGGGCTCTTCTAGGAACATGACCTGTCTCTCTCCCTTTCCGACCCCCTCTTGCCTCATCCCCTTCCTCTCTTGTGCCCTGGCCTGCCACTCCAGTCACTGACTCTCGGGGCCGAGACAGCAGCAGACAGTCATTGAAGAGATGAAGGTGGACTGGACGTGTGTTCAGCTTCCTTCGCAGCCCTGGGGAAACACTGAACTCCAAGGCTGTCAGCTCCCCACTCTTCACCAGCCAGCGTGACTGAGAAATGAGCGGGAATATCTACAGGGCAGAGGAAGAGAGAGAAGGCAGTGTCACATATGGGAGAAGCATGAGGTTTGCTCCCGGTCCCACCCTCCTCCCCATGATACTTCCATGCAAGTTCCACCTCGAACAAGCATCTCTTCCACACCTGCTCATAACCCATCACTTAGATTCTCTTTCTCTTTGAACTCTCTAACTACCACTGTCCACTGGTGTGTGGATCCCATGGTTGTATGCTCAGGCAAACAGAAGATACCTATGGTCCCACTCAGGATAGTGAGTGTGTGGGACAGCTCTGCCCTAGAAGCCTGAACTGAAGGAGGGATGGAAGAGTCCAATCAGGGTATGTGATGGAACAAGTCAGTGAACACTGTATGTGTCTTAGAGGTTAAAATATTAGAGGCAGATCTGGTATCAATTCCATTTTTTATTATACCAGAGATATGTGAGCAGTTGGAATCAAACGTGGGGGTGAGAAGAAGAACCAGGTGGGGCGTCTTGGAGCTGGAATTTGGTTAAAGATGAGGGTGTGGTCTATGCTTAGTATGTGAATAAGGGATTTTCTTTCTTTTTCAGGAGTGTAAAGATAGTATCTGTTCTTTTTTTTTTTTTTTTTTTTTGAGACGGAGTCTCGCTCTGTCGCCCAGGCTGGAGTGCAGTGGCCGGATCTCAGCTCACTGCAAGCTCCGCCTCCCGGGTTCCCGCCATTCTCCTGCCTCAGCCTCCCAAGTAGCTGGGACTACAGGCGCCCGCCACCTCGCCCGGCTAGTTTTTTGTATTTTTAGTAGAGACGGGGTTTCACCGTGTTAGCCAGGATGGTATCGATCTCCTGACCTCGTGATCCGCCCGTCTCGGCCTCCCAAAGTGCTGGGATTACAGGCTTGAGCCACCGCACCCGGCCAAAATAGTATCTGTTCTAACCACGGGCGTGGTGGCTCATGCCTATAATCCCAGCACTTTGGAAGGCAGAGGTGGGTGGATCACTTGAGGCCACGAGTTGGAGATCAGCTTGTCCACCATGGTGAAACCCCATCTTTACTAAAAATACAAAAATCAGCCAGACATGGTAGTGCAGACCTGGAATCCCAGCTACTCAGGAGGCTGAGGCATGAGAATCGCTTGAACCTGGGAGATGGAGGTTGCAGTGAGCCAAGATTGCACCCCTGCACTCTAGCCTGGGGTGACAGAGTGAGACTCTGTCAAAAAAAAAAAAAAAAAAAGAAAAAGAAAAAAAAACAGATGGTATCTGTTCTAAGTTGGAATTTGAATGTGGAATGTCTATTTTAGATTTGTATTTCGATGAAGGATGTTGGTCCTAAATTTGGATCCAAACTTATGTAGGTTTGATTAGAAAGAGATTTGATAAAGTAATAAATGACTCAAGCACCACAACATTGTTTTATAAAGGCTCATCCTGAAAAGTTCTCTCTTATCTGCCCATTTCTCAAATGCACCCCCTTGTCCTCAGGTAACCACTATTCCTTTTTTTCTTATTCTCCTTCCAGAGTTTCTGTATGTACACACAAGCAGATACCTGTATGTATTTGTATCCTCCCACTTTTATACCAAAGGTGATATAATACACACACTTTTCTTTACCTTCTCTTTTCACTTAGCAATATGTCTTGGAGACCGAAGTAGGCCTCCCAGAAATAGGACAGAACAGAAGTTGGGCAGAAATGAGGGGAGGGGCTGGGGATAATGTGAGCAAGGTGGTTCCAGGTTAGGGGGTCATCTGCAGGACATGTTGAGGGAGTTCATGGGCAGGGATGGCGTGCATGGGACTGACTCACTTTGCACTCAAACTCAATCTTCTGACTCAGGTAGATTAGCTCCTCTGTCTGTCGCATACTCTGGACATTGTTATTGCAGTCCCGGATCAGCTAGGGGTGCATAGAGTGAGGAAAGGGGAAGGGCACCGTGTTAGAGGCTTTGACCTTTGAGTCCCCTGCAAGCAATCTGTAAATAGGTTATGACGGCCTCGGTCATTTCTCCCAGGCTGGAATTGGGCAGGCAGTATCAAGCACAAGTCCTAGGCAACTTTGCATGACCCAGAAGAACATTCTTGGACTGAGTAAAAATGAGATTGAATGTGGGGGCGATGGTGGAGAGGGCACAGTCCCTTGATGTGGAGTGTGCTCAGCGTGGGACAGGTGGCTGTGGGGTGTGTATGTTTGGAAGTTTGGTGGAGGCAGGGAGGTGGCTGAGCTCTCCCAACAGGGTCCCACCTCCCATGCTCCCTGGAGTCATGGGCCTAGGCAGGGAAGACCTCTCTGGGAAGAACACACAGAGGGTCAGAGGGTCAGATTGGAGGTGGTGGCTGCCTACCTGCTCCAGGGCATGGTGCGCCTTCGTGGCCTCTGCCTCCTCCGAGGAGCCAGGCTGTGTTCTCTTCAGAATGTTCTATTGAACAGACAGTGGGCAGCAGTGAAAGGGGAAGAAGAAATGGGAAACAGGAAGAAATGATTGGGGGCAGGTGAATGGAGAAGCCCAGGGACCACATTTCAGTAGCAAATATTTCTAAGCAAGCAGGCAGTGGGCAGCAGGGAGACAGGATGTGGAGATCTGGCAGAAGAATGGTTGGTCCTTTGTTATGGGTCTTCCTGAGGGCATCACTTTGAGTTAAGGGGAGAGGATCAAGGTAGCATCTGCCCTACCTGGAGCAGCAGTTTGAGGCGGGTGATGCGTTGGAAGGGCAGAATCAGAAAGGACTTGAGGGAAAGGCGCTGGCAGACGGGGTCGCTCTCCAGCTTCTCCAAGACCTCTCGGAAATTGCTGTTGCTATTCCTGCATGGAGAGCAAGCCTTAGGGGAGGGGGGATGTGGGGAGCAATGGGGATGCAGTGAAGGTGCGGAGAAGGGAGCTCAGTGGAATATCTGTGGGTTGGGAAAGAGCAGTGGGAGCTGATGTACAGGGCGCTCAGATGTGATGGTTGGGGGAACCAACACGGAGGGCGGGATGGGGAAGTGTGCTCTTGGGATAGCCCGCTGGGCCGGGGACTGGAGCATGGTCACTGTAGGCCTACATGGGGATTGAATGGAGGATGAGTCTCACATCAGGCTCTGGAAGGTGCGTTCCTGATAGGTCTGGTTGGTGACATAAGGCAGGTAGACCCGGCGGAAGTCTGGGGCATGGTTCAGGACTACATCACATACTTGGAAGGAGAAGATATTGTTCTCAAAGTTCTCTTCCAGGTCTGAAAGGAACCTGTACAGGAGTTAAACAAGTATCATGAGACTTCTGGGCCTCAGTTAAGCAGTTGACTGGCCCCGGATGTACACTGAGCTGGTGACTTCTTCACTCCATTAACCAATAACTTCTATTGACTCTCCTTTACTCTGTGCTCCTTGCTATGCACTAGAATTCTCTCCAAAACTGTCTCGAGTTTGAGCCTAATATAACACTTTTATTCTAATATTCCATTTCTCATTCTTCTTTTGAACCTGTTCAGGTTTTCTGCTCTTTAGATGGTGTTTCCACCTCATCTCCAATGCAGTGCATGACCACAGTCATCCAAAACCTCCACCCAGGAAACATTGCTCATTTACTACTCCGTTAATGGATCTATCCACCCACAGGCCCTCTCCTCTTCTTGCTATTCTTTTTCCTACAGCCATCAGGAATCATGGAAGAAACTGAGGCCCAATTTCATCCCATCTCATAAGAAAATGAGAGGGTTTCTAACGGGGGAAAAAAACAACGGAACATTTAAAGCCTCACAACAGGGGGGCTGAGTGAGTGGGATTTGAGAGAAGGGGGGTCTCACGTGGCGCTGACGTCCCGCACATCCTGTAAACGAGAGAAGAGCCATTGGTGCTCCTGGTTGGAAAGTGTGGCCCGGAGTGAGGTTGAAAGTTGGAAATGATCCACAGCTATATTTAGACTGCGCAGATAGGAGGCCTCTGACACGATCAGCTCAAATTTGACCTAGGAGGTTGGAGATGAGGAAGATTAACTAAGAATTTTATTTACCCCCTGGAATATGCCAGCCACTGTGTAATGTTTTAGGGGTAGAGCGGTGGGCAAGATCCTTTTATGGTTTCACAGTCACACCAGAACCTTAGTTGATCTGTGGGGAGAGGGGAAGAACATTTGAGTAGGATTTAATCTAGGGTTGAAGCACAGGTACAGTCCTTCAAAGGTGTAAGAAAACTATGCTTTCCAGAAATCTAAATAACACAAAAACAAGAACAAAAAATGAATAACAAAATCAGATGAATATGTTAATTTGCTTCACTAGGGTAACTGTGCTACTATTTATATGTATCCCATAACATCATGTTGTATATCTTGAATATACACAATAAAATCTATATTAAAAAAACTAAGTAGACTGGGCACAGTAGCTCATGCCTGTAATCCCAACACTTTGGGAGGCTGAGGTGGGTGCATCGCTTGAGTCCGTGAGTTCAGGACCAGGCTGGGCGACATAGAGACCCTGTCTCTACAAAAAATACAAAAATTAGCCAGGTATGGTGGCATGCACCTGTAGTCCCAGCTATTCGAGAGGCTGAGGCGGAAGGATTGCTTGTGCCTGGGAGGTGAGGTTACAGTGAGCCGAGATCGCACCCCTGCACTTCAGCCTGGGTGACAGAGTGAGACCCTGTCTCAAAACAAACAAACAAACTAAACTAAATTGAGCATTTTTTGAACCAAGTGTACAGCAGTAGTGACAACAGATGAAGTTGCAGCAGTTGAGGAGGCCTTAAGGGTAATGTAAACAATGTAAAATTGTTTGGACTTAAGACAATGGGACAATGAAAATAGGCTTTACGTAGGAGAATAACTTAACCAGATTTGCTTTTTATAAAGTTATTATTATTATTTTTTTTGAGATGGAGTCTTGCTCTGTCACCCAGACTGCAGTGTAGTGACATGATCTCAACCCACTGCAACCTCTGTGTCCCAGGTTCAAGAGATTCTCCTGCCCCAGCTTCCTGAGTAGCTGGGATGACAGGTGTGCACCTCCACGCCCAGTTAATTTTTGTATTTTTAGTAGAGACGGGGTTTCACCGTATTGGCCAGGCTGGTCTTGAGCTCCTGACCTCAGTTGATCCACCCTCCTTGGCTTCCCAAAGTGCTGGGATTAGAGGTGTGAGCCGTTGAGCCCAGCCTGTTTTATATAAAGTTATTTCTAAGCAGAATGAGAATAAAAGATGAAGCAAGAGCCATGTTAAGAAACTATTGTAATAATTCCACATGAGAGATGAAGGCCTGAATAGCCATGGAGCTGAAGAGAAGTAGATTAATTTTATAATTATTTATGAGGTAGAATTGGAAGGGCTGGATTATTTGCTAGAAATGGAGCCTTAAAGAGAAGGACGGTTCAAAGCTAATGTTTTGTACTCAAGCAAAAGCTTTCTGAGTCGGGCACCTGAGTGAATGATGGAGTAATTTACTGAGCCAGAGAACTCTGAAAAAGGCATAGATTTAGGGGATGAAAGTGATGAGCTCAGTTTGAGGTTTGAGGACAGATGAGAAGCAGGAGACAGAAGCAGGATATCTGAGAACAAGATGGCGCAGCTGTGGTTTAATGCATGCCCAGCATGTGAGAACTTGTCTAGAGGTTCCAGCGAGGTGCGCCATGACTCATGACCATGCCTCTAGCTTGGATGAAAAGCACGAGGCCTCAAGAGAGATGCCTGGATAGAAAAGAGAAAGGAGACACACACACCCTGGTGATGACTTGGACGACCAATGACACAGCCAGATGACCCTCCCATACAACAGCCCTGAACAGGGACACTGAAGGCTCATTTGCATCCTTGCACTAACATTCACTACATGACTGACTTTGGGTAGTTCATTTAACCTCTCTGAATCTCACTTTTCCTGTCCTTTTATGTGGATATAGTGACCCCCATCTCACTGTGGAAGATGCGACAGTCAAAAGAAATGGAGTCTGTGAAAGCACTTCATGGACCCCAGAGGGGCTACTTTATAAAATGAATTATGTGTGTTTAAGAGATAGAAATGTAAAGCCCTTTCTTCTCACAAACATGAGACCAGGGCTGGAATAGGAGCCCCGATGGACTTCCCAGTATGCTGGAGTTGGTAAAAGAGAGTTAGAACTCGTGTCATCTCCCATTGTTTGGTCAACAAATATGGGGAAGATCAGTTATTTTCTAAATATCTTCTCTGTACTTAAAAATTTGCAGCTAGAACAGGGCTCTCAAGTCTGAACTTTGCAAAGTCTAAAAATGTATTCTGTCTCTGACTCAGTAAAAGCATTGTCTATCCATAAATCCTCCTGGCCCAAATTTTACTCCTCCCTGCCTCTGAAAGGCAGAGAGTATGGCACTAATATTTATCAAACTATACATCAAACATTATTGCTGAATTAGATACGCATTATTTCATTTAAACCATTCAGCAACCCTGAAAGGTAGGCATTACTATCCTCAATTTGCAAGTAAGGAAACTGAGATTTAGTGAAGTTATAAGACTGCCTAAGCTAGTAAATGGTGAAGTCACGTTTCAAACCTAGGTCTGGCTTACTTAAAATGAAAAGTCAACATTTTTTTGAGAAATTACTATGTACCAGGCATTCATGTTTCTTGATTCTTGCGGTAACTGTTTGTATCTCAGTTTTACAAATGAGGAAACCGAGGCTTAGAAAGATCACGTCATTTGGCCAAAGGTAAATTGGAAATATTAAAGTGGGCTCTGCAGCTGGGCTCAGTGGCTCATGCCTGTAATTCCAGCACTTTGGGAGGCCGAAGCAGGAGTATTGCTTCAGCCCAGGAGTTCGAGACAACTGGGCAACATAATGAGACACCATCTTTACAAAAAATTAAAAAATCAGCTAGGCATAGTGGCACATACCAGTAGTCCTAGCTACTTGGGAGGCTGAGGCACGAAGACTGCTCGAGCCCAGGAGGTTGAGGCTGCAGTGAACAATGATTGTACCACTGTACTCCAGCCTGAGTGACAGAGCAAGAC
This sequence comes from Rhinopithecus roxellana, assembly GCF_007565055.1. Lineage (NCBI taxonomy): Eukaryota > Metazoa > Chordata > Mammalia > Primates > Cercopithecidae > Rhinopithecus > Rhinopithecus roxellana. The sequence continues at coordinate 34,904,536 of NC_044554.1, forward strand.
CCTGTCTCTAATAAATTAATAATTAAAAAAAAAAAAGTGGGTTTCATATCCAGGTCATTTCTTCCTGAACCTAATTTCTTAAATATTATTCTATTCCATTGTTCCATATGGTCTTTCTAGAAAGAAAGGTTTTACCCCATATTTCAGACAAATTATTAAGAGGTGCTCTCCATGTAAAACTTACTAATGGTAATAGCTTAGAATCAGGCAAACAGCCTCTAGTTCAGTCTTGCTGTTGGGAGTAACAACCAAGCAGGGACTGACGATCATTCTAAGCCCCTGTCAGATTGATGGACCACAGGACAGCTGCAAGGGGCCCTCTTCAAGGGACCCAACAAAGAGCCCCTGAATGTGCCTTGGCTAAAGAAGAAAACTGTAGTGTAGCCTGAAACTCTGGTTGAAAAGGGAAGCTTTCCTCTAACCTGAAACAGCAGTGATGATGGGATTAACTCCACATTCCTCCACACAAATTCAGAAGCAATGGCCACCCTGTATAGCCCAGACCAACAGCAGGTAGGAGTAAGTGGCCTATGGCATGAGGTGAAGATAAAAGGGGAGGTGGTGAAATCCAGAAAACAATTCAACTTCTTCAGAATGGACATGACCCACAGCTGTGGCATGTACACACGTCTGTGTGGTGGGGACAGCCAACTCTTGGTGGCAGTGGTGAGCGGGAGAGAAGGATGCTAGCACACGAGACCTTGTCATCTTTTCTATAGCCCCCTCCCCACCACGGCCTGCCCCGTACCTCTTGCAGCTTTTGGTCTTCGTGAGTCATGGAGAGCAGCACGGTGCTGTTGCGCACCACGGGGATTTCCTGCCAGAGGGAGCCGCTGGAGGCCACGGAGAGCCGCTTCAGGTATGACTCGGATGAGACCAGGGCCTTCCGAGGCTGCCGCGGAGAGCTAGGCCCGGGTGTCTCAGATAGGCTCTCCAGCCGCTGCTGGCTCTGGATCTCCTTATTCAGGACAACATCACTGTACTCCTGGTAAAGCAGCTGGGCTGCAGGGCAAAGAAGCATGGGAAGGAAGAGAAGCAGGAAGAAGGGACGTGAGTGGAGATGGGGAAACAGATCTTCTGCAATGCCTTCTCGCTAGGGACCTTCCCACCCCGCTGCTGACAGTCACAAGCCCCTCTCCAGTGCTGGGCAGAATGCCCACCTGGGTCTATAGTTCCATGTCAAGGTACTCACAGGAGTTGATGAGCTTGGAGCAGCGTCTTGAAAAGCCTCCCATCACCTCCTTTGGTTTTTTCTCCCTGTGGAGTAAAGAAGGGCTCTGGGGTACCTACTGGCCATTAGACACAGAGAACCCCCGGTGACTGTGGGGGACAAAGTCTCTAACCTATGGGATGTGTGCTGGGATGTCAAGACCAAATCCCCTGGAGAGGCAGAGTTGCAGCTTGACCCACTTGGGCTAACATGGAGCTTTTTTGGGTTTAGTTCATGGCCATAGGGCTTGGGAGGACAGATGACTTGTAGGCTCAGCTGATCGAATGAGGTAGATAACGACAATCTCCCTACCCTGGTATCCCGGCATCTCTCTCTTCTCCTTACACCCGGAAGAAACAGGAATGAGCCATTCAGGGTCTCAGAACCCTTATCAACTGAAATTCTCCTGAGGGGATCTCAGTATCCCAAGTAAAGAGAGTCCATGTGGCTGTTAGGGGAGAGGGTGACTCACCGAAAAACAACAGTGTCCGAGGGTCCCAGATGTTTCTCCATGGCTGGACCTCTTGAATCTAAAAGTGGAAATGTGGAAGATAACTGAGATTTCAGAGGGATAGAGACAGCCAAAGAAGGTAAGACCTAGAGCAAGAGATGTAGGGGTCCAGAAGGGAAAATGGGCTGTATTGGGAAACTGGGAGGGAAGAAAGTGGCAGAGCAGAGAGTGTGAAGGAGACCAGTACCAGCGACGTCCCCAGCCATGGGTCAGGATGGGACTGGGACAAGTACAGGAAGCCTTTTCTACCACCCAGGAGGAGAGCAAGCCGGGGACTGTAACTGAAGAGTAGAGGGGAGTCCAAAACAACCTTGGGACATCCAAAGAAGGTGCTGGTTGAGAGAGAGACAGGGAGATAGAGGGGAAAAAGGAAGAGCATCCCAAGGAGCTTGGAGGGCGTTTCGGGGCTCTGTGTTGAGGTTAGGCACACGTGTGAGTGAAGCCAGCAGAGGGAATGCTAGGAACCCTGAGGACAGAAGATGGGATAAGGTGGGAAGAGCTGGGAAAAGCCTGGTCTGATGTGTCACTGTGGTCCTGGTCCTTGCTCACCTGAAGAGCCCTCAGGCAAGATGGAAGGTCTGCGCAGGCCCTGCCGGCTCCAGCCCTTGTGCTTGCTGGCCCCCTCACTAGGAGCCACAGCCTGTCCACTGTTGTCCCCTGGTGGCCTCCCTGAGTCCCGCCTGTGGGGCCAGCTGGATGACTTCTCCAGGTGCAGATGGCTGTGTTTTTCTGGCTGCCTTGCTTGGCTCACAGATGACCTCCCTGGGCCACTGGTTCCTTGCTGAGGGGTTGTCCTTCTCAAAGGTTCTCTTGCAGGGGCCTCAGGGTGTTCTGAGACTCCTGCTTCATCCTTAGGGGTGGGTCCCTGGAGCTCCGGAGTCCAGGGAGTGGTAGGGGAAGAGGGGCATAGGAAGTTTGTCATGTTGCTGAAAGCCATGCCAGGGGACACTTCGCTCTTACTCCTGCTGGTAGAAGTGAAAGACTCTGTTGATCTACCTGTGGCCGGGGGCCAGGAAGTGCGTCCAGCAGAGGTGGGGATGGGGACTGTCCAGTCTTGACAAGCAGGTCTTGTTTTAGCATGACCCCCTGAGTTCATATGTCCTCCCCGAGTGCTCCTGCTCCTCCCCCTGGACTTTGGGGGTAATGGGGGTGGTTCGGTGGGAGGGTCTATGATGGGTAGCGGGGGTAGAGGCCTGTAGATCCTTGAGATACCAGGAGCAGAAATGGAAGAAAGGTGGGGTTGTGGCAAATCAGGGGTAGGGGGTAGTGGCTTGTTGTATCTCCACCTGGGGGTGACCTGAGCATGGTGGAAGCTGTCTGGGGTAGATGGCAGAGGCCGGTGCTGCCTGGCCACAGCCGGGTCAGAGGCTTGGGGAAGTGGGCCTTTATGGTGGGTATATGGCCCTGAACCTAGGGCCAATGGAGGAGGGTGGCTATGCTGCTTCAGTGTGGGAACCACCACACGTGGATGGCCATCTCTCTCCACGATGGGGGGATGGGCGTCCCTCCTCTCTGGAGGAGGAGGGGGCAGAGGTTCGTGGATCCTCACATCCATGGAGACAAAGGATGGGGAAGAACCATAGGCGGGAGACTCTGTGGCAAAGGCTGGATTATGTGGGGACCCCCAGGGCTGGCTGCTGGGAGGACTGCTGGGCCTCTCTAGATTTGAGATGGATCCTCGAGAGTCCTGCTTCAGAGTGGATAAGGCAGTAAGAGATTCTGAAACGGTGCTGCAGTTCCTACCACTATTTCTGTCCCTTCTTGGGGTCACAGAGCTGTAGATGGCAGGTTTGGGGGGCCTCTGGGGCAGCTCTGAGTGGGAGTGGAAAAGTAACATTCCCACCAGGTCTGGAGTCTGCTCTGTCCTGTGAGAACCAGGGAAGGAGTCACTCCGTAAGTACTGGACGGTGCCTGTGGAGTTGGCTGGGGGCCTGGGAGGGCTGGCCCCGGCAGAGGGGAAGCCATGGAGGGTAGCTGGGCACATCTCCGAAGTCCCCTGGGGAGATGTGTCATCCATTGAGAGAGGGGCATTGGCAGTTTCTGAAGCATGTGCAGCACAAGAGATTTCCCTCCTGGGAAAGGCACCTGGGGGCCTGGCAGATACCGAGGCAGGTGTGATGGGGGAGGCTTCAGCAGGACTGGGAGGAGCTGAATCTGGTGTCCTTGGAGGAGTCACAGATGCACTGGCAAAGACTGCCTTAGTCCCTTGGCTGGACACCGTTCCCTTCCTCAGCCTGGATCCCTCTTGCTGGCTGTTTCGAGATATTTCCTTGTCAGGTGACTCCTCAGTCGAAAAGGAGCCCAATAGAGAAATGGGCTGGTGAGAGCATCTGATGGGCTCTAGCAAGGGAGACAGAGCTGCAGGGGGCGGTTCCTCAGCCCTGGACTCTGTCTGAGTCCTGGGAATCTGAGTCACGAGATATGACGCACCTGGAAACAGGTCACAGTGAGGAGAGTCCTCCGGGGCTACCAGAGTGGGCATCGGAGGCCCATGATGCTCATTCTCCTCTTCCCTGCTCCTCACTCCTCCCACTGCCCCCAGCCTGCCCCCATCCCAACTCCCTGGCTCTTTCTCCTCCTGCCCACCGACTGGTACCCCTTTCTCCTTTAGACCATGATTTTCTTGTTTTCCAGTTACTTCCTCTGACTTTCCCACAAAGCTTTGACTCTTCTCATCCTGAGAGTCCACCCTATTCTCTTCCGGCATCTGCAGCTCCCTCTTTCTCCCTTCTCCCTGTTCTGGACCTCCCTGACCCTGAGCCCTCCTCTCCATATCCTCCTGCTCCCACTCACCATCATTCAGACCCTCTGGTTCCCCAGTGAGCCTCGCTCTTTCTCCTTGTCTCCCAAGCATCACATCATCTTGTACCTGTTCCTGTTTTCGCTTCTGTTCTCCCTTTTCTCGATTAACCTGCTCTATCATCTGTTCCTCCCCCAACAGCCCATCAGCACAAACAGCCTCCCCCAGAGTTCCTTCCCCCCGAAATCCTGCTTCCTGCTGCCCCTGCTCCTCCAGAACTTGGACCTCCTGGGGATGCAAGAGCCCTCGACTTTCCTGAAGCTCCTCGGATGGCAGCTCTTCCCCCTGCCTGATAGTCCCACTTTCAGAGCCTTCATTCTGGTTGGTCTCTTCAGGATGCTCTTCGCAGGGAGAATAAAATCTGGTCTGACCAGAGGTATCTGAAGAGGTTTCCTCTTCTTCTTCTGCCTGTCCAGATCCCAATGTCAAAGAAGTAAGTCCTGGCCAAAATTCCACCTCCTCTTCTTCACTTCCCAGGTCACTGGAAAATGGGGCCATATCTAGATGATCACTCTGAATGGGGCAGGCCCAGAGCTCTGGGGAAGCTACAGTCCTTGCTTGTCGGCCTGCCAGGCTCTGGGGTGCTGCCTCCCAGTGTTCTGGAGTGTCACAGGCCTCAGCCACAAGGCTTTCCTGATTGGGCTCCACATCTGCAGAACCTTCCTTGGGAAAAGAGGGCATCGTCTCAACCGCATAATCACACACATCCCTTAACTCTCTCTGCTGGGTTGCTGAGAGTCTGTGTTCCTCTCTCCATTTATAGGATGGGTCCTCATCTTCTTGAGCTTCAAGCCCCAAGGCAGACACCTGGCTGCTCCTCATGGGAGCCTCAGGGATAATGCTGAGTTCCACTATGGCAGGGATGGGAGGAGAGGCTCCATGCTGGGCTTCCTCAGCCTCCATCAGGGCTGAGTCCTAAGGAGGAATCAAAGACAAAGATTTCTAATAACTCTGCTTTTACCTATCAGAGGAAGAGACTGTAAAAAAGAAGAGTGATGCATTTATTTGGTTCCATTTAGGGTCAGTCTTTGAGACAACAGGTTCTCAACAAAATAAGCAATAGGCTCTATAAAACTTGTCATTGATGTATTTATTTCATAAATATTTTCCTAGTGACCCTGTTAAGTGTGGGGCATTCAATAGTGAATGAGATAAAGATCTTGTCATCATGGAGCCTGTGGTCTTGTGAGGGAAACAGGTCATAATGAACAATTAAATTATAGCAGAGGACAATTGGCAGAGAGTGCCAAGCAGCTTCCCGTTGTCAGTTCTCTCTAGACTCCATTATGTCATCTTCTGTCTCTCCCTGTCTACTCTTCGGACACTAGGAGTGACTCAGCCTCATATAACTCCCAGACACAGCACAGGACACACCCCAGATCTATTAGGCCAGAGAAGCAGTGTCAGGAGGGGGTCTTCCTCTTAAGCTGTGGACATCAGTTAAAATAGGCCAGGCTATGATAGCCAATGTGCGAGGTGCTATGGTTTCATCTTCTTTAGAGAGGGTTTGGAGTTTACTCATCTTTCTATTTTCCATAGTGTCTACTACAGCATTGTAACTAACCAACAGCTTTGTTTCCAATTCTAGAGGCAGCTGTTGTAAAGTGGGATGATAACTGCCTTATTGGATTAGTGTTGAACTAGACACGTTACCTCCTTCAAGGAGGACCACAGAAGGGTGACTTCTGCATCATCTTACTCTCCCCTTGGCCTCAGTATCCGTACGAACTCTTCTCATGAATTCTTTTGACCTTCCTGTCTTTGGATTTCAACCTTCCTGCCTTTTCTCTCACTTCCAGCAGAACACCTCATCTCCTATTTTGCAAAGAAAATAGAAACTGATGGAACTGGGTTTCTCTCACCTCAATTTCTAGCGATCCAAAGCAACCTGTATTTCCACTCTTTCTGTCTTCCGCCCTCAGTCAGGAAAAGACGTATCCCTCCTTTCCATTCTCTGTCACTTCTAGCCTGCTTCCCCAGGAGCCCTGTGCACTCATACTTTCAACATCCCTGCTGAACAACCCCTGGGGTATGGAAGCATTCCCACATTCTTCTCATCTTTCAAATGACTAGAAGGAGTTGCTCTTATCTGCTGTCTTCATACTCTCACATCCCACGTGCCTCCAACCCAGCTTTGATAAGCAGCATTCTGTCAATATTCCCTACAATCTACATGTTGTTAATTCCAAAGAAGACCCTACGGATCTTCATTTTGGGTAGTTCTTGTCAGTATTTGACACTACTGAGTTTAGAAATATTCTCTTGTTACTTGTAGTATTACATTTTCCTGGTTTGACCCCTTTAGTTTCCCCCAATTTTTTTTTTTTTTTTGAGACAGAGTCTCACTTTGTCACCCAGGCTGGAGTGCAGTGGTGCAATCTCGGCTCACCGCAACCTCCACCTCCTGGGTTCAAGCGATTCTCCTGGCTCAGCCTCCCGAGTAGCTAAGACTATAGGCGTGTGCCACCACACCCAGCTAATTTTTGTATTTTTAGTAGAGATGGGGTTTCATCATTTTGGCCAGGATGGTCTCGATCTGCTGACCTCATGATCAGCCCACCTCGGCCTCCCAAAGTGTTGTGATTACAGGTGTGAGCCACCACACCTGGCCTCTCCTGATCTTTTAACTAGGTTAAACTGTACCTCTCTTTGTAGCAATTTGCAACTATAATTCAGTTATTTTTCCTTTGTAGCATTTATAAAATTATAATTATATAATGATATGTGTATTTTGATTTACCCTCTATTGCAACCAATAGATGGTAAAATTTATGAGATTAAGAACTATGACTTGCTCAATGATCCATACTTAGCCTAATACTGGCCTAAACTAAGTGTTTAATAAATATTTTTCACATAAAGAATAAAATTCAGGCCAGAATAAAATGTGATCCTTTTACTTCAATGGAAAATGCCCACCTTTTCCTAAAATAATGATTAACAGTTTACACAGAACTTTAAACATTTAGAGCTGTATACATAACAAATTAATTTTTCTTATTTTTCATTCTGAAACACTAAGGTTTTCCTGCATACATGTCACTAAAAATAATGAAACACTTCTTTAAATATGTATATGCCATACATCTAAGAGTCATCATATAAGATGGGTACCATTATTCTGCCCATTTTACAGATGAGAAACTGAGTTTCCCAATGCACTTTACATATATAATCCCGACACTCTGGGAGGCTGAGACAGGTCAATTGCTTGAATCTAGGAGTTTGAGACCAGCCTGGAAAACATGGTGAAACCCTGTCTCTATAAAAAATACAAAAATTAATGGAGCATAGTGGCATGTGTCTGTAGTCCCAGCTACTCGGGGGCTGAGATGGGAAGATCCCTTAAGCCCAGGAGGCAGAGGGTGCAGTGACCCAAGATTACATCACTGCACTCCAGTCTGGGTGACAGAGTGAGACCCTGTCTCTAAATAAATAAATAAAAATAAAATAAAATAAAATTCTTGTTTCCCTCCTGGCCCAGATTCCCTATATCTAATCAATCGCCATGTGCTATTGACCTCATCTGCTAAATATCCCTTAAGACTGTCCAGTTCTGTCCCATCCGTCTCCACTGGTGCATGCTACTACTGCCTCGCCCAGCCACTGCACCCGGCCACAGCTTGGGCACTGGCCTCCACTCATTTTGTGCTATTCCAATCCGTTCTCCATACAGTACCTAAGTGAGCTTCAAAAGCACCACTTCCAGCTTAGATTCTTCTGTAACCTCTGAATACTCTTGAGATGAAATCTAAATCTTCAGCATGGGCTATACACCCTGTACAAGCCTTCTTCTCCAGCAGCCTATTCACCTGTCACCATCTGTCCCTGCCCCCATCCCCCCTCTCCCACTGGCTTTCAGTGTCTTTAGCTTACTTTTCTCTCTGTCTCTCACCTGTAGGCCTTTGCAGACACTGCTCCTCTGCCTGGAATCCTCTTTTGCAACAGATAATCCTTTGCTTCTCCTCAAACACATCTTGCACTTGTCATGCCATATTTAATGTCTGTTTTCCAGGCTAGATCACGAGCACCATGAAGGCACAAACACTGCCATATAACCCCTTCTGCCTGAAGCTTAGCTGGTCCTCAATAAAGATGTATTGCATGAATGAATGGTGGAAGAATACAGAGTGAAAAGAGTGTGGCTCAGTGTTTGGTTGTGCCTCTGTGGTATCTTTGCTGGTTTTAAGACAATTGTAGAAACCATTTAATTATTTGAACATTCAATTTCTTATCTTTAAAAAAGGAGACAAAAGGACTCCTTCACAGTTCTAGTAAAGACTAAACAACATAAAAATGTACACTGTTATCTTTAAGGGTCATAGAAATGGTGGCTATCGTAAATACTGCTGATCCGAGAGAGAGAGAATAAGTGTAAGAGACAAGCATAGGATTCATAAAGCCGGAAGGACCTTCAGAGACACACAGAAACTTTGCTCAATTTACAGATGAAGAAACTAAAGGTCAAAGACCCTAGACCCTTGCTCAAATCTCCTAAGCGAATGGTGTGAGCAAACCTGAAGCAAAGTCGCTTGACTTAAGTCTACTGTAAGCACTTAGAGTTTCCACTGAAAGAAAGCTGGCAGGGCATCAGTCCAGAGAAGACCTCAGAATTCTATGGACCCAATGCTGCACCTGACCCTGCACCTTTCTTGTCTGGTCCAGGCTTAAACTGAAAACTCACCTGCTCAGAATACTGTCTTGCTGAGCCACTGTGTACACACACACAGACACACACACACAGACACACACACACTCTCTCACACACACACACTCTGAGCCATCCTTACAATCTCTTGCAATAGAGCCTGACATAACCAAACAGGCAGGTCCTCAGCACACTGCAGAGTAGTATGTGACAAGATTCTGGCCATCCCAGAGACACAGATACCATCTATATGGGGCAAAGAGGTATGCCTGACATAATTCTACACAGGCAGAAGGACTTTTATGTCCTTTTCCAGTTAATTGACACCATGTGCAATTGGCTCCCTATGTCTAGCCCTTAAGTACAAAATAGTATAATCCCTATGGGTGATTCTGTGATGTGGCCCTATTCCCTCAATCACACATCGGATAATATACTTGCTCACTGTAAGACACTTTCTGAAACTTGGCTCCTTCCTGCCTAAGGAGACCATGGGACTAAACCTGTAGTCTCTCCTCACCCACATCTGTATGGCTCAGGCCCTCTCCTCCATATACACCATCACGTCCTCAAAACAAGTAGCCTCTAAATATGTGTGTTTCTGCCATATCTAGGGTATATCTATAAATACCATGTGCTACCTGGACATTTTCTGTTCCAGTCTAGTAGCACCATGCATGCCTGCCTCTGCAAACCCATTGATACTGTTTCCAACTGTCTTTTTTTCATTTGGAAATATCAGTGGTCACCTGCTCAGCCACCAGTTACCGCAAAGGGAGAACATACCCCACGTTCCCTATACTTGATCCTATCTCAGTGATCCTGTTGCAATCAGGCATGACAAAGCTAAAATGTGACAAAGTGAAAGGAAATCTGTAAATCATGGTCTTACTCACGTAAAGGCATCAGGAGAGAGTTTTTTTGCAATGCTCATTATGTTAGAGTGCAAACATCCTCACCTCCTTCTCCACCGAGGGTGAATAATCACTGTTTATCTGTGTACAGGCAAAGCCAGGGCATGGGATCATGGGGATATGGCCTTCCTTCAGACCACAGACATTTCACATCCACATAACCTCACCCACGTGTGACTTCTTGAGAGGCAAAGCTTCAAGTCATCCCTTTAACACAATGTATGGCAGAGCTCACTATCTTCCCTAGAGCGCCCCCCCCCTCAACACCTTAGGTCTCGTCTATTTCTAGTCACTAGAAACAACACTGTATTTCAAGGATACTACCCCTCCCCAATCAAACTGCCAATTCTTTGAACTGAGGCTCAGTGCCATATATATTTTTGAGGACCATGCTTCCTGGATTTTCTAGCAAGGTCGATTTCAAATATTCTGACCTACAAACCACCAAAATAATATTGAGGTTAAAATAAGATCACCACATAGATATATAACTTTATTCACTGTTTGACATCACTGCCCTCAATACTACAAAGATATCAAAATAGGGGTAGCTTTCTGGACCACTGACTACTACAACATGTGTTCTGTCCACTGTAGAAAAGTCCCACCATGCCAGTGAAAGCTGTAATAAACATTTATCTATTCCCTAATGTCTGAAAATGTCACACCAACTGCCTTATAGACCAGATGGTTTATATGAGAACATATTAGTATCAATGCTGACTTACACTCCACAATCTCATCTGTGGTCCTAGTGGCATCCACACAGATAATATTAGTGTGAGTGACATGTTTGTGTATTAACATAGACCTTGAGGGTGACTTTGTTCCAGTCTACCTTGCAGGCACTATAAGCCATCAGCTCCTGCTTACTCCACAGACACTGTGAGTGACCCAGTCCCTATCTACACCAGAACTGTTGGTCGCCTGTTTGAGTCTACACCACTGACACTTGAGTAATGCTGCTCCTGTGGAACCCAAGACCCTATGAGTGACACCATTCCTGTCCATACCACATAGTGACTGATCTCTCCAGACACCACAAATGACGTATTCCTGTCTATCCCACAGACACCACACGTAATGTGGCCAAAGAACCTCAGACTGCGTTAAAGGCAGCGATACATTCTCAGGACCTCTGATATGTGAAGACTCTCTTCTATTGAGAATCGCTATATTGTTGATGAGAGGGATTCCTTTACACTCCTCCTGATTACTCTCTCCTCCCCAGTAGGACCATGACATACATTCCTCCTGCACAACTGTCTCATGCAGAACTGACACGCCCTCATCCCATCTTCCCAGTTCCTCAGGACTCCTTCACTAGCCATGGCTTCAGTTTTAGGCCCACAGATTGGTTAACAAATGACACCTGTTTTGCTAAGGCCTATACCAGGAGCTTCTTCATGCTCCAAGTGTGGATAAAACAGGACGTCTGAGACAGAGGCCACATCAGGAGCTTTTGAGCTGGGAGCTGGGATCTCTGGATTAGGCCCAAGATGCAAGGCAAGACAGTGGAGTGCAGTGGGGGAGCAAGCCAGGAAGGAAGCTTGAAAGGAAAATCACCCTCTCTCGTCTGTTTGACACACCCTTCTCTCTTAACCAGACAAGAGTCCTGGCCAGAGTTCACTTCTAGGTAGACAGGAGGGCAAATCTGTCTTTGGAACCCAAGATCCAGGAAGGGAAGAAAGGGACTGAGATCTGGAAATGACGTAGTATCAAGATTGCCTCTATTCGGGCAGTCTGGCCGGAAGGCAACTGCAAAAGATGCTCAGGGGTTCTAGAGCGCTGAGTCCTCATTCTAGCACCCCCACCCCTACCTCAGCCCGCAGCTCTAAATAACTTCTTTCCACCTTGCTAAGAATGCAATGTTGTGATTCACATCCAGCTTTAGGAGGCTCCCCATATGTAGGGAACTGGGGTGAGGGGCAGGGCAGGAGTCACTGTTTCAGGTTACACAGCTTCGGATAACACGGAGAGAAGCTACACATAGACTCACACAGTATGCAAATACCTACGGAGATAAATAAGGAAAGGCCCCGGCCTAGTTAAGGAAAAGGAGCCGATAAAACCTCTCCAAGGTAAGGAACAGCCTAGAAAGGGAATCTCAGTTATTCCTTCTGATACGGCTTAGTTTACCCCAGGGCGCCGACTTTGAAGAAAGAGCCCTGATTATTGGCCGGGGGAACGTCTGGGGGCAGGGTGCCCATTTCCTAGGCGGGACCCGACCGGAAGCAAACTTTTAGGCAACATTTCCTCCAGTTCCTCTCCTCTTCCCCACCAGGGTCCTCAGCCACACACCCCGAGCCCAGCCTGCAGGCCCAGCCCCCCCATTTCCGGAGCCTGCGCCCCGGACCCAGCGGGGGCTGATCCCTGGGGAAGGCCTGGCTTCCTCTTCCTTCCTGGTCCTGCCCCACCTCCGCCGGGCTCCACAGCCGCCGGGAGCCCAGGGCCGAGACGGGAAGAGGGCACCCACCTGGTCGGTGTCACATGCTGCTTCGGCCCCAGCGTCCCCTCCAGGTCCGGGCGCCGGCCGCAGTCCCCAGCGCCGTCCCCAGCGCAGGCCCGGCCGCCCCACCCGCGGCCCGCCCCTGGCCGCCCGACGGGAGGGAGGGATCGGGTTCTCCTAGGAAGTTTCAGGTGAGGAAACAGGGACACACCTTCCCGGAGGAGGGGCACGGCCCCTCCGCGCGCGAGCCCCATTGGTGTGAAAGAAGCTCCCGCCTCAGAGCTGGGAAGTGCCGGGCCGGCGGGGAGGGGAGCCCGGGCGCAAGGGCCAGGCCGCGGGCTGTCCCAGGGAGCCCCGAGGGCGCGGTGCGCGGGCGCAGGCGGGGTGACCCGGAGAAGGGTCGCGCTGAGAGACAGAGGGAGCCGGCTGGGCCCCGCGGTGTCCTCGGACGCCTCCGAAATCTCCCTGCGTGTTTGTTTCTTCGGAGCTTCACCGGAGCCTGACTCTGGACCCGGCCTGTCTGCCTGCTGCCGTCTGTGTGTTTGTCTTTTGCCTTGGCCGTGCCTCTGCAAGTCTGACATCCGTGGTTGTACAAGTGTTTTTATCCTCAGGCCTCAGTGGTTTTTTGTTTGTTTGTTCGTTGTTGTTGTTGTTTTTTCCTGAGACGGAGTCTCGCCCTGTTGCCCAGGCTGGAGTGCAATGGCGCGATCTCGGCTCACTGCAACCGCCGTCTCTGGGTTCAAGAGACTCTCCTGCCTCAGCCTCCCGAGTAGCTGGGATTACAGGTCCGCGCCACCAGGCTCGTCTAATTTTTGTATTTTTTAGTGGAGACCGGGTTTCGCCATGTTGGCCAGGCTGGTCTGGAAACTCCTGACCTCAGGTGATGTGCCCGCCTCGGCCTCCCAAAGTGCTGGGATTACAGGCGTGAGCCACCGCACCTAGCCAAGGCCTCAGTGGTAATTTCTCTTCTGTGATGTCTCCTCCTATAGAATAAAGAGTGTCTCCTCCTTCTCCTCCTCCGCCCCCTTCTTCCTTTCTCTCTCTCCCTCCTCCTCTCTCTCCCTCCCCCTCTCCCTCCCCCTCCCCTTCCCCCCTCCCCCCTTCCTGCCTCCCTCCCCCTTCCTCCCTCCCTCCCCCTCTTCCTCCCTCCCTCCCCCTCTTCCTCCCTCCCTCCCCCTCCCCCTCCCCCTCTTCCTCTTCCTTCCTCACGCCCTCCCTCCCCCTGCCTCTCCCCTCTCCCCTCTCCCCTCTTCCCTCTTCCCTCTTCCTTCTCCTACTTAAGGCCTAGAGGTGTGGTCTCTGAAAGGACATGCTGGTGTCCTTTTGTATTCCTGAGTTTATTTTAGAATGAGTGCATATCTCAGGGTGTATGTTTCTTCTGTGTGCTTTCTAGGGCCTGTGTGTGTGTGTGTGTGTGTGTGTGTGTGTGTGTGTGTGTATTTAAATCTCTAAGCCCATGTTTGTGTGTTTTCTTACGCCTGTATTTTTTTTTTTTATTCTTTCAGGGAAACCTTGTGTTCTGTTAGTCTTGGAGGCCGAGGCTGAATGGTTTATCTCTGTGCCCCTCCAGTGACTTCAAAGAATGCCAAGTCTCTTGAGCGTGCGTGTGTGCATACACAGACACACACAAAATAGGCATCCTTTGCCTCAGGGACAGAGATTTTTGATATTTTTGGTTGAGTTTGACCACCCCCAAAGCCATTCACTACTCCAAGGGTTTCCATGGTGACAGAAGTCAAGTAAAATATTAATGGACTCCTTGCCTATTTTGCTCTTAGGAATGCCATGGTCTGCAGCCCAAACAGCTTGGTTATACCATTTCTAGATCACCGTGCCCATTTACTGTTGCCAATGATCCTGGTTGAACGTGGTCAGTAGTTATTTTGAGGTGACTGTACAATAGAATGTAATTAAGGAAGTATAGCCTCTTCTCTAATACAGTCCTGAACAGCTTTATGTTTAAAGAGTATGCTACTTCTGCCGTGTTACTCTGAAGGATTAAGTCTTAAACAGTTCAGCAGTTTTCAGCCTACTCTAAGCTGCCGTGGAGTGTATGGGAAACAATAGGAAAAACTGGGATTAAGACTCAAAAATCTGGATTAAGAAGGGCACGCCCATGTGTCCTAGGCCCAGCAAAGGGGTAAGAACTGGGAGTACAGAAAGGCAAAAAGTTCAAACTGGGACTGGCTCTACTTCTAGGCTAGAATACGAAACTCATTCCCAGGTATGAGAGGGCCTTTGATTTATAATGAGTGAGCAGAGTAAACTTCTGATCTAGGGCAGAAGCTGTTGACCTCTGGGCCGGGCGCGGTGGCTCACATCTGTAATTCCAGCACTTTGGGAGGCCTTGGCTGGTGGATCACTTGAGGTCAGGAATTTGAGGCCAGCCTGGCCAAACATGGCGAAACCCCTTCTCTACTGAAAATGCAAAAATTAGCTGGGCGTGGTGGTGGGCACCTGTATTCCCAGCTATTCGGGAGGCTGAGGCAGGAGAATTATTTGAACCCAGGAGGCAGAGGTTGCAGTGAGCTGAGATTGCACCACTGCAGTCCAGCCTGGGTGACAGAGCGAGACTCTGTCTAAAAAAAAAAAAAACAGAAAGTTGTTGACCTCTGGCATATTTCATGCTGCCTACGGTGGGTGGGCAATGGGGTCAGAGGTGCCAGAACTGCCTCCTGAACCAGCCTGGCTATTCTTTCTGCTTCCCTCCAGCTTCAGTTGGTTCTCCTTGATTACATCTCTCTCTCTTTTTCTTCTCTGAACCTCAGGTCTCATCAACTCGACCTCCTCTTGTTCTGCCAGCTCTGACTTGTGAGCATATTTTGGTTTTTGAAGTCACAACCCTTGATTCTTGTGCAGTTGTCCAGAGAGTTAGCACACAAGGCTTTTCCTGACTTTTCAACTAGTAGGAAAGTTACAACCGACCATTTAGGGAGTTTGCTCTTCCCATCAAGCCTGTTCCTTCCTGCAGGGTGTGTTTGCATGTGGAGGTCACTCTAGCTCTCCCAGGTTTTCTTCCTTTACTTTGCAGACTATGGTTCTCAGCATTTTATTTTATTTTTCGTTTTCATTTCTTACTGCTTGGTCTTGGTGACTGGGTTTCTTAATCAGGGCTGTCATCCTATCCTGAGATTTTGATATTTTATTTGGGCCTATATTTCCTCTGTATAAAGGCCTAGAGAGGAGAGAGAAAGATGCAATGGAAAGAGAATGAGATTTAGATTCAGCCGGGTAAATTTGAATCCTGCCTTCCATTTACTTCATGTGAAATCTTGGGCATATTTACCTTCCTGTGCTTTCTCTGAATCTTCCTACACTTCATTTCCCTAATGTCTTAAATGGGGATAATAATATGTAATAATACCTACATCACTGGATTATTGTGGTGATTCAATAATGTAATATATAGAAATCACCTTAGTATAAGTACCGGATGTGTAAAGGTGGTCAACCTGGGTTAGTTTCCTTTCCTAGCAGTGCCTGTCAGTGAGGCATGTTGAATGAATACATTTATAAGAACAAAGTGATAGGGGCTAGGAACAGTAAATAGATTCAAAATAAAGCTATTTTAAAATGAAATCTGTATTAGATGAGGCTGAATAAAAATAGCTTCTGGAACTTGGGACTACTTTAATTGACAATAATGCCTTTAAGATTAGTTATAGGGCTTGGGGAGAGGCAGGGAATGATCCTGTGTAGTCTAGGTATCAGGACTAAAGGAATGACAATGACCTTTTTTGAAGCAGGAACTCATCAGCGTTATCCCTGGGGCTGTCATTGTCCTGACTAGATAATGTCATGGTGCCACCATCCCACATTACTGGCTGCATTGTTCCCACGGTGAACTCTCTCTGACTCTCAGCTGGTCCAGTGCTACTTCTTGGAACACTCCTAAGGCCTTTCTGCCTCTGCTTTTTGCCTGATCCTGTAACCCAATATTGAACCTTTCAGACTGATTTTTAACTCAGTTTTTGTCTTTTTTTTTTTTTTTTTTTGAGATTGAGTCTTGCTCTGTTGCCAGGCTGGAGTGCAATGGTGCTATCTCAGCTCATGGTGACCTCTGTCTCCCAGGCTCAAGCGATTCTCCTGCCTGAGCCTCCTGAGTAGCTGGGATTACAAGCACACGCCACCACACCAGGCTAATTTTTGTATTTTTAGTAGAGATGAGGTTTCATCATGTTGGTCAGGCTGGTTTTGAACTCCTGACCTTGTGATCTACCTGCCTCAGCCTCCCAAAGTGCTGGGATTATAGGCATGAGCCACTGTGCCTGGCCCCAGTTCTTCTGTTATTGGGGCTGACCGTGGTCTCTCCATTAGTCTCTGTTGAAGCTAGGCTGGCTTGGCCGTCGTGGTTCTTAGCTATCCTCTTCTATTCTAGTTTTTATTTTATTTTATTTTATTTATTTTATTTTATTTTTCAGAGATGAAGTCTTGCTCTGTCCAGCCCAGGCTAGAATGCAGTGGCACGATTTAGGCTCACTGCAGCCTCCACCTCCTGCGTTCGAGTGATTTTCCTGCCTCAGCCTCCCCAGGAGCTGGGATTACAGGTGCGTGCCACCACACCCAGCTAATTTTGTGTTTTTAGTAGAGATGGAGTTTCACTATGTTGGCCAGGCTCGTCTTGAACTCTTGACCCCATGTGATTGGGATTACAGGTGTGAGCTACCGCGCCCAGGCCATCCTCTTCTATTCTGATGAGCATAGTTTTATTTTCTATCCTTGGCTTCCCCTTACTTATTTTCTCAATCTTTGCACATTGATTGGCATGAGCCTAAATTTAGTGCCATTCAAGGCATACATACTAATTGCCTCATTCATTTTTTCTTCTATTCATTTACTCTATGCATTCTTAGAAACCAGATATACGAAGACAAGATCTCCGCTTTCAAGAAGCTCTCAATCTGATTGAGGAAAGAAACAGGAGGCAAATAATGACAGCAGAGCGTGGTAAATGTTATGTTGAGATGGACCCAAAGCACAATGGAAGCATAAGGGAGAGAGTAGGTGGCACTGCTTGCGGAATCAGAGAAGCCTGAATGGATGAGGTGGATTATATATAGTTTTTTCTTTTTTAGATAGGGTCTCACTCTGTCACCTAGGCTGGAGTGCAGTGGTGTGATCATGGCTCACTGCAGCTTCAAATTCTTGGGCTCGGGTGATCCTCCCACCTCAACCTCCTGGGGCTGGGACTACACACGTGCATCCACCATGCACACCTGGCTAATTTTTGGTATATTCTTGTAAAGACAGAGTTTTGTCATGTTACCCAGGCTGGTCTCAAACTCCTTGACTCAAGAAATTCACTCACCTCGGCCTCCCAAAGTGCTGATATTACAGGTGTGAGCCAACGCGCCCAGCTAAGGTGAGATTTGAGTTGACTTGTCTTTTAAAAATATTCTGTTACTTGCTGGGCGCGGTGGCTCACGCCTTTAATCCCAGCACTTTGGGAGGCCGAGGCGGGCGGATCACAAGACCAGGAGATTGAGACCATTCTGGCTAGCACGGTGAAACCCCATCTCTACTAAAAATACAAAAATAATTAGCCAGGCTTGGGAGGCTGAGGCAGGAGAATGGCGTGAACCCGGGAGGCAGAGCTTGCAGTGAGCTGAAATCGCACTACTGCACTCCAGCCTGGGCAACAGAGCGAGACTCCATCTCAAAAAAAAAAAAAAAAAATTATGTTACCTGGTTAGAGGAGGATATGTGAGAAGCATACCAACAGCTGAAGTGAAATATGCAAAAATACAAGCCTGAGCACCCTCTGTTCAGGGATGTGCAAATAGTGTGGGTTTAACATGAGATGTGGTGAAGAAATGGCAGAGAATGAAGTTGGAAGGGTAGTTGGGCAGCCAAATCATGAAAGGCCTTGTAGGCCATTCCTGCTACTGAGTTTGCACTTTATTCTTCTGGAGATGGGCCTCCTTGGAAGGGTTTCAAGCAAGGTCATGATGAGATCAGATTATAAGTTTAGATTAAAAAAAAAAGCTCTGGAGGCAGTATAGAGAATGGACTGGCGTGGGTAGTGAAATGGAGAGGCAAGGAAGGCAATCAGATAGCTATTGTAGCAATTAGATGGATATTATAGGCATGTAGGTAAGAAAAGAAGATGAACGAATGCAGGGGTGATGGGAAAATAAGCAGGGAATGGATTTTAGTATTGTGCTGACTATTTGAAGATAAAATGATTGAGTCGGATTTTAAGAATTGGTTGTCAGAGGTGAATAAAATTATGTGCTTTCTGAGTACTTTCTCTGTTTGTGAGAGGACTCCTCGAGGAGTTCTGCTCTTGCTTTTGCAGGGGCTGCCTCTAGAGCTCTGTGTTTTATTCGCAGAAAGAAGCTTAACTATTCATACTTTACTGCTTGCTTTGAATTTGCATTTCACAGCCTGGCACCCTTTTTTTCCCTCAATGTAGCTACTTTGCTTTCAAGATTTAGAGGCCTACTGGCTAGATAAACACATGAAAGAGCCTTGCCTAGGAGTTTGGTCACAGCTATCATCATTTATGTCCAGGAGCCATGGGCTTCAGCTTGCCCGGTTTAGTCGGGACTACCTATTTTTCTTTTTTTTTAATCAGTAGTGGTAAGAGTGGTAAGATGGGTGGTTCTGGGAAGGGTTACTGAGGAAATGGTCTGTTTTGCTTGTAAAAGGAATGTTTCTGTTAATTCAGATGTTTAGAAATTCACTCATTCTCGGAGATACTAAGTCATGAGTGTGGGAAAAGGATGGGAGTTTAAGAAGCGAAAGAGACCACCTTGACCTGAATGAATGAATGGTGTATTTTTAATAATTCACAATTGTGTTCACTTGTGAATTATTAATAATGTGTATAACAACTAAGCGTGCAGAGGGTCTCTAAGTGTAGTTTGTGGATGCGAGGGTGATCTGGCTGTGACATCTCATCTGCCACACCATAGATCAAGGTGTAGTTTGTGGTACACCTGCATTGGAGTCTCCAATTCACTTTGTGAATCTTTTTTTTTTTTTTTTTTTAGATGGAGTC
Organism: Rhinopithecus roxellana; assembly: GCF_007565055.1. Classification (NCBI taxonomy): domain Eukaryota; kingdom Metazoa; phylum Chordata; class Mammalia; order Primates; family Cercopithecidae; genus Rhinopithecus; species Rhinopithecus roxellana. The sequence continues at coordinate 34,924,071 of NC_044554.1, forward strand.
TCACTCTGTTGCCCAGGCTGGAGTGCAGTGGCACAATCTTGGCTCACTGCAACCTCCGCCTCCCAGGTTCAGGCAATTCTCTGCCTCAGCCTCCTAAGTAGCTGGGATTTGCAGGCGTCCGCCACCACGCCTGGCTATTTTTTTTTGTATTTTTAGTAGAGATGGAGTTTCACCATACTGGCCAGGCTGGTCTTGAACTCCTGACCTCGTGATCCATCCGCCTCGGCCTCCCATGGGTCATTCTTAAGCACAGTAAAGCTTAGGACTCAGGATGTTCCAGCTTGTATAGAAGGAAGGACTACAGAGGACTGCAAAGCCTGCTTTAAGGATATTAGGGAAACAAGAAAAGAAAGTTTTGTGCCAGGCCACTGGGTGTAAAGTTTTATGACCCGAGGATGGAAGGAAATTAGAAATAAGGATTGTAAGGCCAACAAGGAGAAAAGCAGAGCAAGTATTCAACAATTTCTTTAGACATTACATGTAATCAGTTATAGTTTAACACTGGACATGCATGTGTGATGTAATTTTTGAAGTTAAGAAAGTGTAAGCAATCTTTGTTCCGAGTTTACCCCTGGATGCTGTGGGCAATGAGGGATGGGCCTGGTGCAATGAAGAAGTAAATTGCTGCACAGCACGGTGCCTCAGGCCTGGAGCTCTTCACATCCTTTAGAGCTGGATCAAGAGATGCTGTGTTAGCTCGAGCAAAGGTCACTAGGAGTCTTTGGGTTAAATTTTTTTTTTTTTAATCCACATATTCTTGTAGTTCATTGAACTTCTTTAAGAGGAGGAAAGCCCAACTTGTTCTGAAATGGACTACCATTTTAAAGAGTTGATTAGCAAAGTTGAAAATACTTGATATTCTCCATGGTTTGTGTCTGTGGGAGATGTTTGGTGGAATGGTCAGGAGGGAGAAAGGGAAAGAGTGCCACTGCCTTCAAAAAAAAAAGAACAGCTCTGGCTGGGTGTGGTGGCTCACACCTGTAATCCCAGCACTTTGGGAGGCCGAGATGGGCAGATCACCTGAGGTCTGCAGTTCAAGACCAGCCTGGCCAACATGGCGAAACCCTGTCTCTACTAAAAAAAATACAAAAATTAGCCAGGCGCAGTGGCTTGCATCTGCAATTGCAGCTACTTGGGAGGCTGAGACAGGAGAATCGCTTGAACCTGGGAGGTGGAGACTGTAGTGAGCCGAGATTACACCACTGCACTCCAGCCTGGGCAACAAAGCAAGACTCCATTTCAAAAAAAAAAAAAAAAAAAAAAAGAACAGCCTCTTACTAGCTCTGCTGGGTTCTAAGACATGAATAGTTTGCCTACCCTGACGTCAAGGAGCTCACAGTGTAATGGACGTGACAGATGAACAACAATATTGAAGTGCAGTGCACTTTATGCTAGAGGTGCCATGGGAGTTTGGAGGAGGAAAAGATTATCTTGTCGGTGAGTTTATAAACCAGTGCCAAAGTGATGATGCCTCTGTGTGATGCTAATAGGTCAGCAGTTACACCAGTGCTCTTCCTAAGTCTCTAGACTAGAGGCTCATATTTCTCGAATCTCCTATACAAAGACATTTTTAACTTGAGTGCATATATCATAGAAAAATATGTATGCTTCCAAATCTCATTCAGTTGAACATCTCTAAAATGTCTAGTAAATAATGTCTGAAGATGCCCAGGGTCCTCCCGGAGGCTGGTTATAGCTATGGTGAGGTGCTGCAGTCTTGAAGAGAGAGTGGGTCCTTGCCTGCCTGCCCTGCGGTGAACTGTTTGGATTTGGGATGTTTTGGAAATTTCCCCATCCAAAATTTTTGGAAGATAGGGATGGAGATGGGAATGATCCCTATCCCTTAGTTTTTTTCTCATGTTGTTGCCTAGACTGGAGTGCGGTGGTGCTATCACACCTTACTGCAGTCTTCACCTCCCAGGCTCAAGCGATCCTCCCACCTCATCCTCCCGAGTAGCTAGGACTACAGGTGCACACCACCATGCCTGGCGAATTTTTGTATTATTTTGTAGAAACAAGGGTCCCATTTTGTTTCCCAGGCTGGTCTCAAACTCCTGGGCTCAAGTGATCCACCTGCCTCAGCCTCCCAAAGTGCTGGCAGAATTATAGGCGTGAGCCACTGTGCTCAGCCAATTCATGTTGTTTTGAGATGGAGTCTCGCTCTGTCACCCAGGCTGGAGTGCAGTGGCGTGATCTAGGCTCACTGTGAGCTCCACCTCCTGGGTTCATGCCATTCTCCTGCCTCAGCCTCCCGAGTAGCTGGGACTACAGGCGCCTGCTACCATGCCCAGCTAATTTTTTGTATTTTTAGTAGAGACAGGGTTTCACCATGTTAACCATGATGGTCTGGATCTCCTGACCTCGTGATCCGCCCGCCTCAGCCTCCCAAAGTGCTGGGATTACAGGCGTGAGCCACCGTGCCCGGCCCAATTCCTGTTCTTAAAGAGACTATAACCAGTACGTTTCATTTAGTGGAGTTCTGGCCCTACTGTAATTGTTACCAGAAAGAGGTTCTGAACCCAACCCCAAGGGAGTGTTCTTAGGCCTCGCACAAGAATGAATTGGGGCAAGCCCGGAAAGTGGAAGCAAATTTATTAAGAAAACAAAGGAATAAAAGAATGGACTGTTCGACTGAGTATACTTACAGTTATTTCTTCACTATATGCTAAACAAGGGGTGGATTACTCATGAGTGTTCCAAGAAAGGGACAGGCAATTCCCAGAACTGAGGGTTCCTCTCCACTTTAGACCCTACTGGGTCTAAAGTCCAGACACTGCCTGGCATTTTTAAGCTGTCATGGCACTGGTGGGAGTGTCTTTTAGCATGCTAATGAATTATAAGTAGCATATAATGAGCAGTAAGGATGACCAGTCACTTTCATCACTATTTTGGATTTGGTGGGTTTTGACTGGTGTCTTTACTGTATCCTGTTTTATCAGCAAGGTCTTTGTGACTTGTATCTTGTGCCGACCCCCTGTCTCATCCTGTGACTAAGAAGGCCTAACCTCCTGGGAATGTAGCCCTGTAGGTCTCAGCTTTATTTTACCAAGTCGCTATTTGTGATGGAGTCCCTCTGGTTTGAACACTTCTGACACAGTGGCTCCCAAACCTGGCAAATCAGCAAAATTTCCTTAAGAAAAAACTATCTGTTTATCCATCTATCTATCTATCTATCTATCTATCTATCTATCTATCTATCTATGTATCTATGAGACAGGGTCTTGCTACGTCACTTAGGCTGGAGTGCAGTGGCATGATCATAGCTCACTGCAGCCTTGAACTCCTGGACTCAAGCCATCCTCTCGCCTCAGCCTCCCTGGTAGCTGGGACTACAGGTACACACCGCCATGCACAGCTAATTTTTAGTTTTTTTGTAGAGATGAGGTCTCACTACCCTCTACTTTCCCAGACTGATTTTGAACTCCTGGCCTCATGGGATCCTCCTCCCTCGGCTTCCCTAGGTGCTGGGATTACAGGCATGAGTCACTGGGTCTGACTGTTGTTTGTTTTTAAGATGATTATGATTAGGATGAGAAGCCAGGTTTAGGAATCCTGATACAAAAGCAGTGGTTCTTTAGCAGAGGCTTCCATCATAATAATCTAATCATCATTTTGAATTTGCCATTGCCCTAAACCCATGGAGTTTTAATTCTGTAGGTTTGGGGTCAAGCAGAAGTGTTTCAAAATAGCTCCTTGCTGATTTGGATGCATAATAATAGTGGAAACCCTCTGATGCACAGCAGTGATTTTTAAACACCTTTTATCCTACCTCCTGTCAATAAAAAATTTTTGAGCAGGCATTCCTCAGTATATGCATGTTTTATTTATTTATGAATTATATGTGTGTAATTCTGTATGATACACAAACACACATGTTTTGAAATAATGAGGTAAGAATAAATGTCATTGAAAGTTTTAATGTTTTTATCTTGTTCCCCCAGTGGATACACTGAGGACCCTGTTGTGTAGAACACTGAGAGAAAGAATAGGGCCAGTGGTTCCATAATTGACCCCAACTCTTATTTAGATGCTGCTGTCACAGGTAGCTATCTGAAACAGAATCACCTGTTCCCACCCCAACCAAAGCACTCCTACTCCATTCTTTAGTTCATGCAATCATTCAACTCATGTGTAGGTTTAGCAGACCGAATTCCCAAATCCCAAATCCAAAATGCTCCAAATTGTGAAATATGATACTCAAAGGAAGTGTTCATTGGAACATTTGACATTTGGGATTTTTGGATTTGGTACACTCAACTGGTTAAGTACCTGCAAATATTCCCAAATCCAAAAAAAATCCAAAATCCAAAACACTTCTGGTCCCAGGCATTTCATATAAGGGATACTCAACCTATATTGTGCAAAGCGTTGAATGAGGGGCTAGGGATATAGTTGTGCACGTGGTCCTTGATCTCAAGGACCTAGATTATGCCCGCATAAACATTAAAACAAATGATTACTTAATATTCCATTACTACAATTTTGATGGATGCTAAAAAGTGTGAACTCAAAAGTACCTGAGACAAGTCTCAAAGAAAGTTTAGAAAGTTTATTTTGCCAAAGTTAAGGATGCACCCATGACATGGTCTCAGGTGGTTCCGATGACATGTGCCCAAGGTGGTCAGGGTACAGCTTGCTTTTATACATTTTGGGGAGACATAATACATCAACCAATACATGTAAGGTTTACGTTGGTTCAATCTGGAAGGGTGGGTACAATTTGAGGGTGGGCGTAGGAGGGCTTGCAGGTCATAGGTAGATTTATAAATTTTCTGATTAGTAACTGGTCAAAATAATTATTATCAATAGAAAGGAATGTCTGGGATATGTTAAGAGGTTGTGGAGACCAAGGTATTATCATGTAGACGAAGCTTCCTAGTAGCAGATTTCAGAGAGAATAGATGGTAAATGTTTCTTATCAGACCTTAGGTCTGTGTTGGTGTTAATGCCGGTCAGCTCTTCCTGAATTCCAAAAAAGAGGAGGGCATAATGAGGCATGTCTGACTCCCACTTCCGTCATGGCCTGAAACAGTTTTTCAGCTTAACTTTGGAATGCCCTTGGCCTAGAGGAAGGGTCCTTTCAGATGGTTGGGAGGCCTTAGATTTTTATTTTTGATTTCTGACTATATGTATATATAATATAGTATATATTATATATGGTATATATTATATACTATATATTATATTACTATGTATTATATTAGTGCTTTCTAAACTTTCTTTGAGACTTGTCTCAGGTACTTTTGAGTTCACACTTTTTAGCATCCATCAAAACTGTAGTTTTATATATATATTTATATATAACCAGAGACCTAAAATGACCTCTTCTGGAGGGTTGAGAAATCTGTAATTTGGAGGCAGGAGTGTCATTGAAGGAAAGCTAGAGAATTTCAGATCTGGAGGACAGAGGTGGAAATACCATAGCACAAGGTGAAACTGAAGATGTTAGCAGAGACCAGGGATCACGTGGGCCTGGTAGACCATATTAAGGAATTTGATCTTTATTTTGAGGGCAAGGTAATCCATTGAAGGATCTAAGGGAGAGTGACAGGGCCACATTTGCATCTCAAAAAGGTCACTTAAAGGTGCAGCAAGTTGTATCAATTCTTTCCCTTCTTTCTCTTTTTGAGATAGGGTCTCATTCTGTCACCCAGGCTGGAGTGCAGTGACCTGATCATGGCTCACTGCTGCCTCAACCTCCTGGGCTAAAGCCATCCTTCCACCTCGGCCTCCCAAATAGCTGGGACTGTGGGCATGCACTACCACACCTGGCTCATTTTAAAGTTTTCTGTAGACCTGGAGTCTCACTGTGTTGCACAGACTGCTCTCAAACTCCAGAGCTCAAGTGATCCTCCCACCTCAGCCTCCCAAGGTGCTGGGATGTAGGTATGAGCCACTACACCCAGCCTATTCCCTCCTTTCTTATTTTTTGCTTGTATTTAGAAACCTTTGCTTTTACAGTTACCCTCAGATTACACTCCCCTTTTCCCTACTTTCTATAAACTCTAACAAGTCCTCCAAGATCCATCTCTGTTGTCACCTTCTTGGTGAAGCCTTTTCTTATTCTCTTCTCCAAACATCCACACCCTTTAGAGCTAAGCTAATCTATTTATATGCATGTGTGTGTGTGTGTGTGTGTGTATAAATTTATTTATATATAAATTTTATATGGTATATGTGCTGCTGAAGCGAGCACTAGAGCTAATCTCTATAAAGGCACTTTGTAGGTTTTATTGCAATTTACCTATTTTGGTAAATTGGGGGAGGGCAGATGCAGAAAATAGAATTACTTGAAGGCTTCATGCACACTATAATTTGGTTTCTTTGGTTTGTTCAAGGCTCCTGCCTTATTTTACTTATTCCTTTCTTATTGTAACAAATTCTGTACTCTTTGTATGTGTTTTTAATTTACATAAATAGTGTCTTCTATCGACTTTGCATTTTTTACTTTTTAAAATTAGGATGCGTTTTAAACATCTACTCATTTTCCTTTGTGTATCTATAGTCTTTTGCTTCTAACCAGTGCTTGGTGTTCCACAGTCTGAATTCATCATATTTTACCTATCCTCACTTTCAGTGGTGGCCACCCAAATCCTTTCACTTTCCCTGTATCACAAACAATGCTGTGATGAGCAGCCTTGTATACATCCTTTACGGAGCTGTGTGAGAATTTCTCTGGGATATGAACATCCAGGATTGGAATTCTGGGGTTGGAAAGCGATGGTGTGCTTATTTAGCCAAATCCTGGCTATTGCTCACTAGACTGGCTGCACGGACTGTGTGTTCATTACGGTGCAAGAGTCTCTGTAGCCCCATGTCCCCACCAACACTGGGCATATTTTGATCAATTGAGTAGCTTCAAAGCAGTATTTCACTGCTGTTTAATTTTCATTTCTCTAGTTACTAGTGGGTTGAGGATCTCAGTAAATTTGTTATCATGTTATTATTCACATTGCCTGTCATGCCTTTGTCTACTTTTGTGTTGAGTTACTCTCATTTTCTTGTTGCTTTGCAAAACTTTCTTGTATCCTTGCAAAACTTTCTTTTACCTTGCAGAAGCTGAGGTGAAAGGATGGCTTGAGCTGAGGAGCTTGAGGCTGCCGTGAGCCATGATCATGTCATGATCAATGTACTCATGTCATGGTGAATTCGTGTACTCCAGCCTGGGTGACAGAATGAGACCCTATCTCAAAAAGAAAAAGAAAAAGAAAAGAAAGAGTAGATACAATTTGCTGCACCCGTAGGTGATCTTTTTGAGATGCAGATCTGGCCCTGTCACTTGTATAATCTCAATCTTGGTTGTCTGGGAGTTTTAGATATTGAAAACATTGTCTCCTAGTAAGCTGAACAGAAATGTGTAACAATTTTGCCACACACTAATTCTTCTATATTATCTTAACAGCTTTATTTTCCATCCTGAGTCTATTTAGTCTAATGATATTGAGTAGATACTTAATTATGTCAGTTTATTATGTCAGTTTTTAAACTCCAATTTTCATCTTTTCTTGATTTATGCTACCAACTTTATTATGTATTACATTCTTAGAAGTAGATCGGTCTGTTTCTGTCACTGGCTCTCTGTTTTGTTCTACTTGTCCATTTAAATGTTCTTGCTCGAAATTGTTTCTATGACAGTGGCTTTGTAGTACATCTATGGATTTGGTTGGGACATTCCCTCCCCTACCTCTACTTTACTCCTCTTTCTCAACATTTATTTAGTTATTTGTGGACCTTTATTGTTCCATGTAGATTATAGAGGTTTTCAGAGATCCTCAGAAAACCCAGCTGAAATCTTACTTGAGGTTAATTTGGGGGAGAATTGAGATTTTATGATAATAAACCATCCTTCCCAAAAGTATAGAGTGCCTCCCCAATTATTCTTCTCATCTTATATGTTCTTTAGACTAATTTAAAACTTTTTCTTTATGTTTTTTATTAAATAAGATTATCAATACTTTATAGATTTTTATGCTATTGTGAATTAAATCTTATTTTTCAATTCTGTTTTTCTAGTGAGTTTTCCTTGTCTAGAGAAATGTTCTTGATTTTAATTTATTCACGATGCTGTGTTTCTCAAGAGCAGAGGCTGTATCTTTTGTCTCTGTATTCCCAGTGTTTAAAACATCGCATGGTAACTGATCAATGAATGTTTGTTGAATGAATGAATGAATGAATGAATGAGCAGGATACATAAAGCAGAATGGGCTGCTCTGATATTTGGGTCCATACAGACTTCATGGCAACATCCACGACAGTTCCAGTAGACACCCCACCACAAGGAGCAAGGGAAGGGGCAGGCTGTTCCTTTACATGACTATCTTCCTGGGTGTGATCTATTAATTCCCCAAAGTGGTTCAGTTAGCCTTAGTTGGTACCTTCCCCAGTTTTCCTCATACCACATAGATGTTTTTGAACATAGCTTTTTGCTATTTACTATGGCTTCTTCGGGACACCCACTCTTAGCTCAAATTTACACATCCGTTTTGGAAGCCTTCATTACCAGACTGGTGGTCAGACTAAAAAGCTTGACTTGGGTCTCCTAGCCATAGTTATGAAGTACCATAGGATTGGTTGTCTGCCTCGTACTTTCTTCTCCTCAGAAATGAAGCAAGCACTTAGACCTGTTAGCTGCTGATGAGCCCAGCTTGGATCCCTAAAAGCGGAAAAGAGAATTTGAATACCAAGACCCAGCTACCCTTAGGACTGGAGCAAGATGGGACACATAGGTATAGGTGCCCTTGGTAATGTTAGACAAAGGCAAAGGCAACACACAAAGGAAAGTTAGGCTTTTAAAATGAGAGTTCATTTATTTTACAAAAATTATACTGAGTGCAATATAAAGGCCTTTCACAGTCTAACTCCTGCCTTCATTCCCAGGCTCCCGTTTAGTCACTATCTTTTTCTGTCTCTACCATACATGCTTTGTGCTCAAGCCATACCTGATTGTTTGTTACACCATTATATGCCAGTTCTTTTTTTATTCCTGGATCTTGCTAGACAGTATTCTCTGTGTCTAAAATGTTCTTCCTACCTTTCTCTGTCTATTTATCAAACCTCTTAATTCTTTTCAATGATGAATTCATGTTACCTTGTCTCTGAAACCTTTCCTGACTTCTCCAAATAGAATGGTTATCTTTCATTCTGTGGCACCTTAACATATTCAATATAGTCTTCTGTTAGTACATTTTTAATGCTGTGATATTGTAACATTTATTTTTATTTTCTTATCTGCTTATTTTCCATTGCAAGCTTCTTAAGATTTGGTACCATATATTCTCTATCTTTGTGACTCAAAGCTGAGCATAGCTTCTAGCATGGAGTAGGTGATCAGTTAGCAAATAATTGACTAAGTTGAACAAATAATTGAGTAAGTTCACCATGAAGAGAATGAGATTTTGATCCTAGAAGGTCATGTGGTTCTAGAAAAGGAAATAATCTTTCTATTCATCTGTAAAGTAAATTTATATATGTATTTGCTCAGTTGTGAAGTTGTTATATTAGTCATCTTGGGTTGCTGTAACCAAATCCCATAGGCTGGTTGGCTCAAACAACAGAAACGTATTTCTCATGGTTCTGGAGGCTAGTAAGTCCAAGATCAAGATACCAATAGATTTGACTCATGATAGGAGCTCTCTTCCTGGCCTGCAGATGGCTGCCGCCTTTTTTTTTTTTTTTTTTTTTTTGAGACGGAGTCTGGCTCTGTCGCCCAGGCTGGAGTGCAGTGGCCGGATCTCAGCTCACTGCAAGCTCCGCCTCCTGGGCTTACGCCATTCTCCTGCCTCAGCCTCCCGAGTATCTGGGACTACAGGCGCCCACCACCTCACCCAGCTAGTTTTTTGTATTTTTTAGTAGAGACGGGGTTTCACCGTGTTAGCCAGGATGGTCTCGATCTCCTGACCTCGTGATCCGCCCATCTCGGCCTCCCAAAGTGCTGGGATTACAGGCTTGAGCCACCGCGCCCGGCCGATGGCTACCTTCTCATATTCTGCATAGAGGAAGGTCTAGTGTCTCTTCCTCTAGTTATAAGGGCACTAATCCTATCAAGGGGGATCTACCCTCCTGACCTCATCTAAGCACAATTATTTTCCAAAGGCCCCACCTTCCAATACCATTGCATTGAGGTTAGAGCTTCCTATATGAATGGGAGGGTGGAGGAAAGGACACAAACATTCAGTTTATAACATGTCTTATAAAATATTATGAATCTGGTTAGAATATTTTCAAAGAAATGTTCTAACTATGGAGACCAGATGAGTGGACAATGAATCTTGCCGTAAATATGACAGCAGAGAAGCAATGACTGTCCCTGATATGATTTGGCTGTGTCCTCACCCAAATCTCAACTTGAATTGTATCTCCCAGAATTCCCATGTGTCATGGGAGGGACCCATGGGGAGGTAATTGAATCTGATATACTCTTCCTATCTTTCTCTGCTTATTTACCAAACCTCTACTAATTCTTTTCAATGATTGATTCAATGATGAATTCCCATGCTGTTCTCATGATAGTGAATTAAGCTCACAAGATCTGATGGGTTTATCAGGGGTTTCTGGTTTTGCTTCTCTTTAATTTTCTCTTGCCGTCACCATGTAAGCAGTGCCTTTTGCCTCCCACCATGATTCTGAGGCCTCCCCAGCCATGTGCAACTGTAAGTCCAATTAAACCTCTTTTTCTTTCTTTCTTTTTTTTTTTTTGAGACAGAGTCTGGCTCTGTCGCCCAGGCTGGAGTGCAGTGGCCGGATCTCAGCTCACTGCAAGCTCCGCCCCCCCGGGTTTACGCCATTCTCCTGCTTCAGCCTCCCGAGTAGCTGGGACTACAGGCGCCCGCCACCTCCCCGGCTAGTTTTTTGTATTTTTTAGTAGAGACGGGGTTTCACCGTATTAGCCAGGATGGTCTCGATCTCCTGACCTTGTGATCCGCCCGTCTCGGCCTCCCAAAGTGCTGGGATTACAGGCTTGAGCCACCGCGCCTGGCCTAAACCTCTTTTTCTTCCCAGTCTTGGATATGTCATTATCAGCAGTATGAAAACGGACTAATACAGTAAATTGGTACACATAGAGTGGGACACTGCTAAAAAGATACCTGAAAATGTGGAAGGCAACTTTGGAACTGGGTAACAAGCAGAAGTTGAAACAGTTTGGAGGGCTCAGAAGAAGACAAGAAAATGTGGAAAAGTTTGGAACTTCCTAAAGACTTGTTGAATGGCTTTGACAAAAATGCTGATAATAATAAGGACAATAAGGTCCAGGCTGATGTAGTCTCAGATGGAGATGAGGAACTTGTAGGGAACTGGAGCAAAGATGACTGTTTATGTTTTAGCAAAGAGACTGATCACATTTTGCCCCTGCCATAGAAATTTGTGGAACTTTGAACTTGAGAGAGATGATTTAGTGTATCTGGCGGAAGAAATTTCTAAGCAGCAAAGCATTCAAGAGGTGACTTGGGTGCTGTTAAAAGCATTTTGTTTTAAAAGGGAAACAGCATAAAAGTTTGGAAAATTTGCAGCCAGTTAATGCAGCAGAAGAGACAAACCTATTTTTTGAGGAGAAATTCAAGCTGGCTGCAGAAATTTGCATAAGTAACTGGGAGCTGAATGTTAATCTCCAAGGCATTGGGGAAGATGTCTCCAGGGCATGTCATAGGTCTTCATGGCAGCCCCTCCCATCACAGGCCCTGAAGACTAGGAGGAAAAAATGGCTTTGTGGGCCAGGCCCAGGGTCCCCATGCTGTGTGCAGCCTCGGGGCTTGGTGCCCTGCATCCCAGCTGCTCCAGCCATTGCTAAAAGGGGCCAAGGTACAGCTCTGCCCATGGTTTCAGAGGGTGCAAGCACCAAACCTTGGCAGCTTCCATGTGGTGTTGAGCCTGCAGGTGCATGGAAGTCAAGAATTGAGGTTTGGGAACTCCATCTAGAGTTCAGAAGATATATGGAATCACCTGGATGCCCAGGCAAAAGTTTGCTTCAGGGGCAGGGCCCTCATGGAGAATCTCTGCTAGGGTACTGTAAAGGGAAATGTGGGCTCAGAGCCCCCACACAGAATCCCTACTGGGGCACCGCCTAGTGGAGCTGTGTGAAAAGGGCCACCATCCTCTAGACCCCAGAATGGTAGATCCACCGACAGCTTGTACCGTGCACCTGGAAAAGCCACAGATCCTCAACAGCAGCCCATGAGAGCAGCCAGGACAGGGGGCTGTACCCTGTGAAGCCATAGGGGCAGAGCTGCCCAAGATTATGGGAACCTACCTCTTGCATCAGTGTGACCTGGATGTGAGACATGGAGTCGGAGGAGATCATTTTGGAACGTTATAATTTGACTGCCCTGCTGGATTTTTGATTGGCATGGGGCCTGTAACCCCTTTGTTTTGGCCAGCTTCTCCCATTTGGAACGACTGTATTTACCCAATACCTGTACCCCCATTGTATGTAGGAGGTAACTAGCTTGCTTTTGATTTTACAGGATCATGGGTAGAAGGGACTTGCCTTGTCTCAGATGAGACTTTGGACTATGGACTTTTGGGTTAACGCTGAGATGAGTTAAGACTTTGGGGGACTGTTTGGAAGGCATGATTGGTTTTGAAATGTGAGAACATGAGATTTGGAGGGGCCGGGGCAGAATGATATGGTTTGGCTGTGCCCCCACCCAAATCTCAACTTCAGTCGTTATCTCCCAGAATTCCCAGGTGTTGTGGGAGGGACCCAGGGGGAGATAATTGAATCATGGGGGCCGGCCTTTCCCATGCTATTCTTGTGATAGTGAATAAGTCTTAGGAGATCTGATGGGTTTATCAGGGGTTTCTGCTTTTGCTTCTCTCTCATTTTCTCTTGCCACTGCCATGTAAGAAGTGCCTTTTGCCTCCTACCACGATTCTGAGTCCTCCCTAGTCACATGCAACTGTACGTCCAATCAAACCTCTTTTTCTCCCCAGTCTCGGGTGTGTCTTTTTCAGCAGTGTGAAAATGGACTAATACAATCACCCTCCTCTTTGTTCTCCTTTCTATTTCATCTCTAATTTTTTATGGCATTTGGGAGGTGCTATTCATTGCAAAAGTTGGGGACTCACTAATTCCACTACTCACTGCATATCAAGGTAATCTGTCAAGGTTTGGTTATATAAGAAACAAATGAGTCCCCAGAACATACAAGTGAAGGTTATTCAATAAAGGGAGGCAGTCATTACCCTTTAACCTCTGAAAGAAAACTGCAGGTAGGCATCAAACTAACCCTGAGATAGGAGAGAGTAGAAATTCCCACACCCAGTGAATCATAGGACATTAGGTAATTATTGGTGGGAAGTATATTTGAGTGGGAAATTGAATTTCAACTGACTTTTATCCTTGAAGATGGTGCTTCTGTTTTCTCAAGTTAGAAGGTTATGAAAATTGCATCTGAACAACAAGTTGTATTAGCATAAGTTCTAGAATAAACTGAGAAAGCAAGGCTAGTCTGAGGAAAATTTATACCACTCACACTTCCCTTCTAAATTGGAGAATACAATTGAATAGCAAAATTGTAACATACCTTTCAAAGATGTATTGTATAGTAAAGTATATTTTGTGAACTTTTATACCTTCTGTTCTTATTTTTCTATTGCCCTATTTTAAAATCTGTCTTGAATTTATTTTATTAAATGTATATGTCTCTGTGTATATATTTATGAGTAATATTATACTCTTTTGGTATCAGATGAGAACCCAAAACACACAAATACATACTGACACAAAGGAAGATGTTTATACTGCCTCTTACATCGGTCGGAAGAGAGAGGGTTCCAGGAATTCCTGTGACGAGGTCTTAAAGCCAAATACTTTTAAAAATCATTTTATACATATATATTTTATTTTTTTCTATTTGGGAGAAGCTAGAAAATACACGTTACTTTTTTTTGTATCTCATCTATTTTAGACTAAAATCTGCTGCTATTCAAATAATAAATTGTATCTTTGTGTATTCTTTTGATAGACATAGTAGGTAAGTTGTATAAGTAAGTTATAAGAATGTATAAGTAAGTAAGTTGTATCTTTGTGTATTCTTCTTCTGATAGACATAATAATATAAGACAAACCCAATAACAGCATGCTGTTTATTTTGAACACAGAAATGTCCTTAGTTCGGCCTAACTCTGTCCTTCCTTTTTGGTAATAGAAAGTCTTTGGCCTCATCTCTCATCTAACGTCCTTGACACCTATTTCTTGAGGTGTTCCATCCACTGTCAAAGTCCCCAGTCAGTGATTGTTCTTAGGTATGAGTATTCTCTTCCATCCTAATCCATGTTATCCCACTCATCTTCCAAAAGGCAGCCTCTACTCCTAGAGCAGCGCAACAGGTTTCCTCCTCTACTCTTGATGGTGAGCCCAGAGTACCCTGTTGTCTCTGTGGCCCTAGGCTTCCACTTACCCTACCCTTACCTCTGTGGCAATGGAGAGGATGTGGTAGCAAAAGAGAGCAGGAGTGATCCATCACGTCCAGTCATCCTAGGAGATTGATACCAAGGACCCTTCCCACCCCGCACGATACCAAAATCCCCAGATGCTCAAGTCTCTGACATAAAATGGCTTAGTCTTTGCCTATAACCTATGCACATCCTCCTGTACACTTTAAGACATCTCTAGATTAATACCTACTACAATGTAAATCCTATGAAAATAGTCATTATACTGTGTTGTTTAGGGAACAATGACAGGAAAAAAAGCCTGTACATTTTCAGTACAGACAAAACCATCCATTTTTTTTTCCTGAATATTTTTGATCCATTGTTGGTTGAAGCTACGATGTGGAGCCTGTGGATGAGGAGGACTGACTGTATAGCTATGTCACATTTTTGACCACCAAGGCACAGAGACACAGAATAGAATAGAGAAAAATGGAGACAAGAATAAAGATGAGGCCAGCGCAGTGGCTCACGCCTGTAATCCCAGCACTTTGGGAGGTGGAGGCAGAAGGATCGCTTGAACCCAGGAGTTCAAGACCAGCTTGGGAAACATAGTGAGACCCCATCTCTATTTAAAAAAAAATTTTTTTCTTTTTGAGAAAGAGTCTCGCTCTGTCACCCAGGCTGGAGTGCAGTGGTGTGATCTCAGCTCACTGCAACCTCTACCTCCCAGGTTCAAGCGATTCTCCTGTCTCAGCCTCCTGAGTAGCTGGGACTATAGGTGCCCGCCACCACTCCCGGCTAATTTTTGTGTTTTTAGTAGAGGTGGCATTTCACCATGTTGGTCAGACTGATCTCCAATTCCTGATCTCAAATGATCCACCCACCTCAGCCTCCCAAAGTGCTGGGCATACAGGCATAAGCCACCATGCCTGGCCAATTTTTTTTTTTTTTTAAAGAATAAAGATGAATAGGAAGGGAGGTGCCATTCACTTCAGCAGGAACATCCTTCTATTTCCCTTGTGATACAAATGTTCCCACCTCTATGACTCTGTCAGGAGAGGGATACTGAAGATGTTAACATCATTAAAACAAGACATTAAGAAAAATCAGGACAGTTTAATCCTATCCTGTTAGAGATGATCAAACAACTCCAAAGAAGTGATGACTTAACATATTTCTAGGTTCAAGTAGTGGCCAACCGGGGCCAGCATCCTCCCAGTCACCCAGGCTGCCAACCAAGGTGACTGAATACTTACTTGAGATTGCCAGTGTTTGTGATAGCATCACTGGATAAATTCAAGGTAGGATCCTCATTGCCGTGGGCTGTAAAATGGACTCGCCCCCCCCACCACCGCCAAAACTTGGTACACTTAGATGGAAATGGAAAAATGGTATTCTAAAACATTCTGTTGCATTATTATTTGTACCCCTAGGCACGTGTGATTCACGTGGGACAGAGTGACAAGGAAAGGCTCTATTGAAGGGGCGAGGCTTGATTTGCCCCTGGGTGGAAGTGTGGGTGGTCGTGGGAGCTGCATTTCTATGGTGGTGGGAGCTCTGGGCCACTCCTCAATCCCATGTCTGACACACACACACACACACACACACACACACACACACACACACACACTTGATAGTAGGAAGAGCAGCATTTTGGACAAAGAGGAAGCTGAAGGCTGCATGAAGCCTTGAGACATCAACTCAGGTATGTGTGGAGGTGGTGGAAGGTATTATTACCTGGAACAATCTTCACCCTTTAGGCCCAAATCAACCTCCACCTCCACCGGGACGTTTTTGCACAATGTGTTTCTTTAACAGACTCACCAGAGCGCGTGCAAATTTGGTTCTCAATTAGAAACATATTTTGTATTTGTAGTTCCTAAAGGAAATGTGAGTGTTGTACTTAGCAGAAGCTATAGCACCATCTTGTGGAAATAAATGCATCAGCTCACAAGCTTACTCTAAAAATTTTAGTCATCTTAAAAAAAAGTAAATCTTGATATGCCTTCGTAGCTCTAAATCACTCTTGGAATGCACAATCTATTAGTAGGAAAAGACTTCTCATATATTCTAATTGTATGAGGGTGGAGTTAGCATTCTCCACCAGCTGCAGCTTTCTTTCTGTTTGGCTTTTGAGGTAGGGTCTTACTCTGGCACCCAGGCTGGAGTGCAGTGGTGTGATCATAGCTCA
The DNA here is from genome assembly GCF_007565055.1 of Rhinopithecus roxellana. Taxonomy (NCBI): domain Eukaryota; kingdom Metazoa; phylum Chordata; class Mammalia; order Primates; family Cercopithecidae; genus Rhinopithecus; species Rhinopithecus roxellana. The sequence goes on from NC_044554.1 coordinate 34,940,635, forward strand.
CTACAGTCTCGAAGTCCCAGGCTGAAGTAATTCTCCTGCATCAGCCTCCCAAGGAGCATAGTGTGCCGCTATACCCAGCTAATTTTTTGTAGAGATGGGGTCTCTCTATATTGCCCAGGCTGGCAGTGGCAACTTTCTTCTTTTTAGAATAATTACCATACTTAGGATCCAATATTCTTCCCATCTCAGACTCATTTCTTTTAGAATGTGTGTCCTCAGGTTTGGATTTTAACCATGTCCCAAGGGATCTTGCCTTCTAAATAAAGGAACACTCACTGGGTACCAGTGTTCTTTTCTGTCTCCTCTGGCGAATCAGGCACCTCTCTTCTTGATAGAGTTCATTGATACAGGGCTTGGGAAAAGGAGGTCCCTTCAGTATTGAGAATCTAAAGCATTGGATTGGGAGCTCACAGAAGAACTGGAACAGAGGCTAAGGCAGGAGGATCACTTGATCCCAGGCATTCGAGGTTGTAATAAACTATAATCGCACCACTACACTCCAGCCTGGGTGACAGAGTGAGACCCCATAAGTCCCTGGAAAAGGTTTTATTTAGAATCATGAAATCATTGAATCATTTAATAAATAATCAGTCTTTTTAATGTAAGTAGTATACCCTCCAGTAGAGGGGAAAAAATGCCCAATATTCTCAACCTTTCTTACCCCTAGTTTGATCTGCATCAAACGTGGAATCGATGTGAAGGTTTGGGGCTTCACTAGGCACCCCTCTGAACAGTCTCAGGCTTGATGAGAATTTAGGGCTGGTGTGACTTTTGCAAATATTAAAGATCTGTGTTTAACTTCAAAACATATTTTGAAAAAGTTACACATTGACATCCTTCAAAAGCTAAAAGCACAGAAGTAAATGTCTCCCTCCACACGTTTCCCAGCTATCCAATTATCTTCTCTCAAGGCCCCAGTATTACAAGTTGTTTGTGAAATGCTTCCAAAAATATTTTGCACTTACCGGAAATATATTACATCAATGATAGTCCACAGAATATTTCAAAACTTGCATTTTTCACTTAAAAATATAGGTTGAAGATTGTTCTATATGAACACATAAAGAGCTTCCTTATTTATTTTTCAGCTGTACAAGATTTTATTGAATGGGTGTAGTCTCCTATTGACATTTTCCCCAGTAGTTTGGCAGTACAAACAATGCTGCAGTGAATAACCTTTACATCTGTTGCGTAGCACATATGCTAGTCAACCTGTGGAATGTATTCCTGGAAGTAGAATTGCTGTGTCAAATGGTGCATTTGTAATTGTGGGAGACTTTGGCAAACTGTTCTCCATGGAGGTCATTTATACCAAATTACAGCAATGTATGACGCTTCATGCCCTCACTAACTGTGCGTTTTTAAAACTTTTTTTTTTTTTTTCTGAGACGGAGTCTCACTTTGTTGCCCAGGCTGGAGTGCAATGGCGTGATTACAGCTCACTGCAGCCTCGACTTCCCAGGCTCAAGTAATCCTCCCATCTCAGCCTCCCACAGGAATTCACCACTGTGCATGGCTAATTTTTTACTTTTTGTAGACAGTTTCCTCATGTTGCCCAAGGTAGTCTTGAACTCCTGGGCTCAGGTGATCCTCCCACCTCAGCCTCCCAAAGTGCTGAGATTACAGGCATGAGCCACCACACCCAGCCTTTAAAACTTTTTAACTTTCCTAATGTAATTGGTGAAATGTTATATTTCAGTGGTTACGGTTGTCATGTTTGCAATGTTCCTTTTATGAATTTGGTTATAGGAACCCGCATTTTTCATGAGGCTTGGTCACCTAGTCAGTTCTCTTTCTCCAGAGCTATTTTGGCAAATACATTGATTTTTTAAAATTAAGTTTTATGAATAGATATAAATGACTCAGATTTCAATCAGCTTTCAAAATTTTTTTTTTAATATTCTCCCTTTCCTACCTGTCACCCCGTGGATTTACCATGAAGCTAGCAAAGCTTAAGCTTAGAACCCCTTCCAAGAGTCCCTTCCAAAACTCTGAACTAATATTGTACTCATACATTCACATTCTTTTTCTTAAAGAAGCTGCCCCAAATCGTATAAGCTTCAGGCCTAGATATGCCCCTGCTTGTCACCATCTTCCCTGTTTTCAACCTTTCTCTTCTTAGTTTCTTCTGTATTCCTCTTAATGCATATGTAAGCACCTCCAGATAGAGTTTATCCACCCCCTTCCTTTTTTCTTGCTTTTCTGAATGGGTCTTGGAGATTTTTCGATGTAAGATCTAGAGACCATCCATACTGTGTACTGTTTGTTGATAATTTTATGGTATTCCATTGTATGAAGATACTGGTCTTTACTTAAATCAGTCCTGTATTAGTGGAACTTAGTGGACATTTATTTATTTATTTATTTTGCATTAAGAAAAGCTCCTGGCAGGTTTCAGAGACCTAAATGACAACTAAAAATCTGGTATGATTACAGGTTTCAGAAGTGATAAGGCTTAAAGTAGATGAAATTGTTGGGAGAGCCCTAGCCTCCCTTCCTCCACACCCTCCTCAGGTATCTAGGACTCGAAGTCTTATCAAAACAGGACCCTTATTACCTGCTAGTCACAACCTATTTATATGAACATATACATCGGCATGGGAAGTTTATCTGTGATTGTGAAACAAGATTGTCTTGCTAAAGACATTCTGAATATCTGAAGGCAGGAGGGAGAGATGATTGTAAGACTTTGAGTGCCTCCAAAATCCTGCTAGATAGTTGTTGGCTTCAAAAAAGGGCAAATAGCTTCTGAGGTCATATTATTCTATCAGTGGCATTGCTGCAGCCTGCTAACTGACTTCACTGCCCACACGCTAACATTTTGTTCTGCCCTATCTGATGGGGATGGGTTGAGCCACCCAGGCATGGAGTGCTAGATGTCTTCTGCATGCCAGAAGAGTTCATTACTTAGTATTTTAACCCTTCATTTACCTAATTTTATTAATTAATTAATTAATTTATTTATTTTTGAGACCGAGTCTCCTCTGCCACCCAGGCTGGAGTGCAGTGGTGCAATCTCGGCTCACTGCAACCTCTGCCTCCTGGGTTCAAGCGATTCTTCTGCCTCAGCCTCCCGAGTAGCTGGTATTACAGGCATGCACCATGATGTCCGCTAATTTTTGTATTTTTAGTAGAGATGGGGTTTCACCATGTTGGCAAGGCTGGTCTCAAAGTCCTGCCCTCAAATGATCCACCCGCCTTGGCCTCCCAAAGTGCTGGGATTGCAGGCATGAGCCACAGCACCTGGCCTTTCATCCACCTTAGTCATCACTTCCTTTCTTCTCTTCCAGTTCAATGCAAGCACCATGGGAACCACATTTTGGATAGCTGGAAATTCAGCCTTTTTGTTCTCTCTACCCCCTTATAGCATGGAATGGCTGATCTATCACAACCTACTTTTTGAGAAGAAAGGATCATACTACCTGTCTGATTTGGTTACCTCAAATCTAATCCTGTTGCCCAGTATTACCTTTTGTTCATATGTCCTTGTTTGGCTCTTCCCTAGAACTCTCTTCCCTGGGACTAAATTGTAGTGGTTTTTAGTTTAAGATACCATGTTAAAAATTTTAAAACATTTTAAGTATTTGTGAGTACCTAGTAGGTGTATATTATTTAGCTCTTTTATAAGAGATCAGGTAAATAATACATAGAGGAAGTAAGGAAGGAGAAAACAAAGATGAGAGAAGAGAATAGATGGATCTCAATGCTTTATGATTAAGAATAACTTTTAGTACTTCTTTTCAGTTTATAAAGTGCTGTGTATATTACCTTTTGTGAAGCTCACATTTCCTTGAAATAGATGGGGTGGTGTCTTATCACCATTTTATAGACAGGGAAGTAAAATAAGGATAAGGCTGATCATGGCACACCTGAATCCAGGTTTATAGGATTTCCCAACATCTTGAGACTTGATGGTTCACAGTTGATTTTGTCTGGGTCCCTCAGAAGATAATCAGGGCAGTAGCAGTTTCAGAATTTTTGTACTGAAATGGGGGCTAGGGGATTTGTCTTGAAGCTCTATTTGGATTGTATTTCTGATAAAATTGAAAAAATAATCTATTGTCTGATAAAATTTAAAAAATTCAGACAAAATTGAATTCAGATAAAATTGAAATATTCAGATAAAAATGAAAAAAAAAATTCTGTGGAGGTGCTGATGATGGAGATCTGTGGAGAAGGCTCAAGTCTCTTGGTCTCTCCACTTCTTTTGAGTTTTACTATTGTCCTGAAGAGGCAGAGAGCTAGAAACTCAGAATCTCTGATTCCCTGTGGCACAGGCTGCTAGATGTTTTTCAGAATTGTTCCTCCTATGTTTGGGTGCATGGACCACATTTCTCAGAATCACTTGCATTTTTTATGGCCATGGTGACCAAGTTGTAGCCAATGGGAAGTAAGCAGAAATGAAGAGTCCACTTTTGGGCCAGGTCACTGAAACTTTCATGCTTTTTCTTCCAACACACATGATGATCATGGGAACCATGTAGAAATGATGGTAGATCCATGAGGTGTAAGGACCCTGGGTCCTGGAATCACCAATTAATGGCATGATGTCTGCTGGTCGGGAAAACCTCCTCTGAACAAGGAATGAGCATTGGTTTACTGTAAAATTTTCAAATAACGCAATATTCTTTCCCATGGTTCAGTCTACATTTTGAGCGGTCTCTTCTTTAACTCTTTAATGTGTATTATTTTAAACATTTTCCCATGCTTTAGTATACGTCTATGTATATATTCTCACACATACACCTATCTATAGGTTTTTAAGTGAATGAGAAAGCACAGTATCGATATACTTTGTTTCCTCACTTCACATTTTATGAAAATTTTGCTTATGGTAATATTAGTTTATCTGTTAACTGTACATTAATATCTAATTAGATGTTAATAGACTAATAAAACTTATATTAAGAGTTGCATAATATTTCATTGTCTATATTTGCAATGTTTTATTTAATAACCTCACTATTGATATTAGGTTATTTATCAATATTACAAATACTGCTTCTGCTTAAAATATATTTACATGTATATATTTATGCATATGGGAATATTTCTGTAGGATATGTTCTTAGAATTGGAATTGCTGCATCAAAAGGCATGTGCATTTTATTTTTTGAGGCCGGACACAGTGGCTCATGCCTGTAATCCCAGCACTTTGGGAGACTGAGGAGGGAGGATCGCTTTAGCCCAGGAATCCAATACCAGCCTAAGCAATATAGTGAGACCCTGTCTCTACTAAACAACAACAGCAAAATTAGCCAGGCATGATGGCACCTGTAGTTCCGGCTACTCAGGAGGCTGAGGTTGGAGGATACTTTGAGCTCACTGTACTCCAGCCTGGGCAACAGAGTGAAACCCTGTCTCTGAAAAATCAGAACAAACAATTTAGTTTTTGAAGAGACATGACCACATTTCCCCCAAATCTATTAAGACTGTGGGGAAATATCCCCTTGCCTGCATGCTTAGCGATGCTAGAAAATATCTATCTTTTAATTTTTGTCCATCTAATGGGTGAAAAATGGTATCTTGTGCTTTAAAATTTATTATTTACTAGAGGAGCTATACATCTTTCATTATATTTATTATTGTCTGTCACTTGTTCTACTGTAAATAGTTTATTTGTCTCTACTTGCATCTATGTATTTTTTTCCAATAAAAAGCTAGTTTGTATATTACTATTTTGCTTATTATATATATTGGGGACTATGTTAGCTGTATTTTTATCATTTTCTTAAAGCTGATTTTCTTTTCTTTGTGTGTGGTAAAGATGGTGGACTTTTTAAACATTTTATTTTTTTTTTGGCCGGGTGCAGTGGCTCATGCCTACAATCCCAGCACTTTGGGAGGCTGAGGCGGGTGGATCACCTGAGGTCAGGCATTCAAGACCAGCCTGGCCAACATGGTGAAACCCTGACTCTATTAAAAATGCAAAAAATTAGCCGGGTGTAGCGGTGGCCGCCTGTAATTCCAGCTACTCAGGAGGCTGAGGCAGGAGAATCGCTTGAATCGGGAGGTGGATGTTGCAGTGAGCCGAGATTGTGCCATTGTACTCCAGCCTGGGCGACAAGAGCAAAACTCCATCTCAAAAATAAGTAAATAAATAAAATTAAGTAAAATAAAAGTTTTATTTTTTAATTGACAAAATGGTATAGATTTACCATGTATAAAATGATGTTTCGAAATGTATGTACACTGTGAAATGGCTAAATTGGGCAAATTACCATATGAATTATCTAACATACTTGTCATTTTTGTGGTGAGAACACTTAAAATCTACTCTCTCAACATTTTTCACAATACAATATATGTTATCTACTATCCTCACCAAGTTGTACAATAGGTCTCAAGGCTGATTTTCTTGATCCTTACTTAACTGTTCACAGAAATATATTCTCTAAGTCCAGGATAGAGGGAGGCCTTATGGCGCAGTGGTTATGGAGTCAGGCTGACCTGGATTAGGGTCCAGGTTATGTCAGATACTTGCTGTGTGACCATAGAAAAGTTTCTTACCATCTCTGTACCTCTATCTCTTCTTTTGTAAAAATAATAATAATAAAAGTACTAACCCATAGAATTGTTATGAAGTTGAGAGAGAATAATGATGCATGTACCTTAGCACAGTGCCTGGCATTTAATAAGCTCTCAACAAATATTATCTCTTAAAAGTATATCTACAATGTGGGTAATATGTGTACAAAACTAGACATTTATGTTTTAGTCTAGTTCCTAGAACCATTCCCAATAAAAGTTATTCCTAGTAATACTCTTTCCTTAAGGTGGGCATTTCATTAACTTTTAACCAGTCTTACGAAATTTCTACTTCCCAGTGCACTAAAATAGTGCTAATTAATTAATTCCGTATGTACTATTTTTTTTTTTTTTCATTTTTTGAGACAGAGTCTCCCTCTGTCACCCAGGCTGGAGTGCAGTGGCATGATCTCGGCTCACTGCAACCTCTTCCTTCCAGGATCAAGCGATTCTCATGCCCCAGCCTTCCAAGTAGCTGGAATTACAAGCACATGCCACCATGCCTGGCTGGTTTTTGTATTTTTAGTAGAGAAAAGGTTCATCATATTCACCATGCTGGTCTCAAACTCCTGGCCTCAAGTGATCCTCCCGCCTCGGCCTCCCAAAGTGCTGGGATTACAGGCATGAGCCATCGTGCCTGGCCAGTACATATTTTTGGGGTTCTACTATATTTAAGGTCTGAGAGATTCAGTTAGCCTCAGAAGTGCATTTCATTTTCTCTGTATGGAATTTGTTTTATACTCCTTTGACAAAAATGAAAATCCAAATTAATATGAAATGTGAAGAAACTAATAAAGACAGGGAATTAGAAAGCAAAAGGGGACCTTAAAGTTTGTCTAGTTCAATTCTTTATTTTATAGGTGTGGAAATTGAAGCCCAGAGGAGTTAAGCAACTTTTCTAAGGTCACACAGTAAGTGGGGGAATTGCTGTGAGAGCCCAGACATTCTCATGCCTAGCCAGTATTCTGTTGACCAAATCATACTGTGTTCAAGGGTTCACTTCTTCTTTTGGCACATGATTTCAAAAATTAAAAACATAGAAACACAGGTTTGAAAAACACAGATAAAAATGAGCCAATGCTATTTAAAATTTATGAAGAAAGCAAGGGATGTAAGACACTTCTCTGCTGGTTGCGAAAACATCAGAACTGTGAAGTCCAGTGAGACAGCATTCCAAATGTCTTTCCTTTTTGTCTATTCTCACGAACCTGTGTTTAACAATGATACACTACACTCACAGCAGACGGCAAACACCAGCCGTACAGGTCGGCAATTGGCAATCCCTGGTCCACATGCCAAAGATGCTGCAGGTGCCAATTTCAGGCGGCAAGGAAACTGACTACAACACACAAATTCCCATCCCTATCATTCCCAGTAGTTATTGCCTACAGTTGTCTCCACCCTCTTGCCAGAGTTTTCAAGAGCAGCATCCTAACATGACTTCCTGTGTAGCACCAGTACCATCCTGGCCTTCTGGAATCACAGGTTCAGTCATTTGGCACACTTGTGATAAGACAATGGCCATGGACTCCTATGATAAAACATAAATAGAATTCCCATCATTTTTAATAGTAGGTGCTAAATTTCAACCCTAAATTGTGTCTTGTCTTCTCTGTGATCCTAGAGCAATAGGACGTTCTTGATTATTAATATCTACTGCATAAGAATATGCTAAAAGGATGAATTGGACAAATCAAATGCACAAGAGATTCAACTTTAAAAAAATAGGCCAGGCACAGTGGCTCACGCCTGTAATACCAGCACTTTGGGAGGCCGAGGTGGGAGTTGGAGACCAGTCTGACCAACATGGTGAAATGCCCTCTCCACTAACAATACAAAATTAGCCGGTGTGGTGGTGCATGCCTGTAGTCCCAACTACTCGGGAGGCTGAGGCAGGAGAATCACTTAAACCTGGGAGACAGAAATTGCAGTGAGCCGAGATCGTGCCACTGCACTCCAGACTGGGCGACAGAGCAAGACTCCATCTCAAATAAATAAATAAATAAAAAGAATAAAGGGTAACTCATCCCTAGGCATATATGATGTGAGTAGAAATTTGAACACAATGACCACTCATTTGTTCATTTAGTCAGTTTATTGAGTGTCTACTATGAACAGGCCTATTGCCAACCATTCAGGAGATGAGTATCAGGAGGTCCTCTACAAGAGAGTGGCTCAGAGTTTATTTACAGCCAGACTGCCTGGTCTTGAGTCATGTTTCTACCACTGAATGATTTGGCGACCTTGCATAAATTAATTAATTTCACTAAACTTTATTTTCCCCATGTAATGTTAGGATAGTGTTAGTACCTACTCCACAGATTTGTTGTAAGAATTATACTAAAGCATTTTATGCGGTGCTGACCACATAGTAAGTGCTCAATAATCATCAGGTACAATTAAATTTCTACTGTACTATAACCTAAAATTAGAGGGATTTAAAGAAGGTTAGAAATCAGAAGATGGCTCAACACTGAAAATTTGGAAATGGGGTCAACGGACATAGTCAACAGATAGTTAAAAGTGTCCTCTATGTATTCCTTATGTTTTTTATGAGTACTCACTCTGTGCTAGGAATGTACAGGTGTAAAGAGATGAACCAATGCTTGTCCTTCCCTTTGTGAAGAGATGAATGAAACATACTCGAGACATATACTGTAAATCCCAGGTTGAGGATTACAAAAAGTTGGAAACCAAAACCAAAATCTGAATTCCTTGACTTTGGGAGAAGTCTCCTGTTGTTTCCAAGTGGACGGGCTGGGACCAGATTCAAAGAGAGAGAGGCTCCCCGGGAGTCTTTGCCAGCTGACGCACAGAGGTTCCCTGAGTCTGGGCCGCAGCTCGTGCTCCTGGTCTGCCTGTGCCCTCCAAGACTCAGTGGCCTTCTGTGCCTCTAGGGCAGACATGGGGAAGCCAGGCGTAGGTGACCTACCAGCACCAATGCTCTTCCTTTTTTTTTTTTTTTTTTTTGAGGCGGAGTCTCGCTCTGTCGCCTGGACTGGAGTGCAGTGGCCAGATCTCAGCTCACTGCAAGCTCCGCCTCCCGGGTCTACAGGCGCCCGCCACCTCGCCCTAGTTTCTGTACTTTTAGTAGAGACGGGGTTTCACCGTGTCAGCCAGGATGGTCTCGATCTCCTGACCTCGTGATCCGCCCGTCTCGGCCTCCCAAAGTGCTGGGATTACAGGCTTGAGCCACCGCGCCCGGCCTGCTCTTCCTGTTTAAAGAGAAATTTTGGTTCCAGATCAGAAAGTTTAGCAACCCTGACAGGATTAAAATAACTTCTGACAGCATGGTAATAATAACAGTTTATCTTATGTTCACATAGCACTTTTAAGACTTCAAAAAAAAAATGTGTCCATTTGCATCTTGCTTTTGGTTTTCAGTGGCACTCTGGGGTGTCCTAAACAGCTTCCATATGCATAATTTTCAGATGAAGGACTAAAGCTCAGGCAGTTTAAGGGAGTTCTCTGCAAAAAAACACAGCTAGCAAATGATACACCTGGAACTAGAACCAGGGCCTCTGGTATGCACCTTGTGTATTTAAGAGGTAGGCAGTGTCGTGGGTTTCCTGGATGCCTGGGCCAATCCTAAGAGAGGACTGCACACACAGAATTTAGGGTCCACACAAGCAACTGCCTGAGCATGGTTTCTGCACACCATGATTTCCTGCCGCTCCTCTGTTACCAGGGGAGCATTCACCCCTTGAAACCTATCGCTGGTATTAGAGCTCTTCACCTTCATCCTGCCACTTGAATGTATCCCTTCCCAGTGTTGGTTCCATTGCAATACGCAGCATCTGCCATGAAACTAAACAACTGTTTAAAAACTGTTCGGCAGCAGTGGAATTACAAATGGTGTATCCAGTTTGGGTAATGTTTTAAAAATTAATTAATTATTTAATTTTTAAAAAATTATTATTATTGTTGGAGACAAAGTCTCACTCTGTCACCCAGGTTGGAATGCAGTGGTGCGATTGTGACTCACTGAAACCTCAAAATCTTGGGCTCAAGTGATCCTCTTACCTCAGCCTCCCGAATAGCTGGGGCTACAGGCACATGTTGCCATGCCCGGCTAGATAATTTACAAAAACACTTTCTAATGTTCTTCAATTGATGAACCATCAACTTGAAACTGCAATGTCAACCTCATTTATCCATTGTTTTTGGTTTCACCATCCTGACCGTCAAGAGACTCCTCCTCCATCTCTGACCCTTGGAGTCACAGTCCGTTCTTGCTACCTCATCTCATTTCAGGCACCAGTATAAAAAAAGCTGGTGTGTTTTTTTTTTTTTGTTTGTTTGTTTTTTCCAGCTTTAAGTAGTTTTCTGTCTGGAGCCTAATGCCTATCTTTGGCTAGAGATTGAAAATTGCTTTTCATCTCTCCTCCTCTTCATCTTTGGAAATTTCATGATCTCTTTGATTTGTGTGGTGGTACTTACTAACTTCCTCTAAGTGAAGAACATTTGCTTATTCAGAGAGAGTCAGACAGTCCCCTGGAGGAGGTGAGAAGAGTAGAAACAAATGACCATCACAATCTCAGGGCAGGTTGGAAAGTGGATTTTGTTGTGTAGTTGCTTATATAATGGTTATGATTATGGGTTCAGCAGTCATGTTACCTAAGTTTGATTCTGGACTAGGTACTTATTAGCTGGGAGCATTGGTTAAATTATATAATCTCTCTGTAGCTCTGTTTTCTCACCTAAAAATAGTAGTAATAGTCTCTACCTCAGGGTTTTTATGAGGACGTAAAGAGCTCTTACTTGTAAGGTTCTTGGAATAGTGCTTCACCAAGCACTCAGTGTGTGTGTGTGTGTGTGTGTGTGTGTGCATGTGCATATGCATTAGCATGTGAGTGTTGTATGTGAACTAGAGATGTCTTTGTTCTGGATCTCACCACCCAGACCCAAGTACAGTTCTAAACTAACTCCCTAATCTCATTGAGAACAGCCTCCACTCCCACCCTGTCTGTGTTCTGTGTTCCTCTGAATCTCTTAACCTCTTTTGCAGCCATGGCCATAGGACTCGTCAAACAGGATAAGAAGACTTCCATAAATAATCTCTGACTCTCCTGGCCTCATCGTGGCACATTCTAGATGGAGAAGAAACCCACATTCACCTAACATATCCTAAATTAGGTATGTTGCTAATAAAGTCCTACATTGTCCTGGTTAAGCAGAGAAGGCTTGGGAGCCAGATTGTTTGGATTTGAGTCTAACATTTTCCATCTGCTTAAAGTTTGCATCTATAAAATGGGACAATAATGGGAAATGGATTGACTATAATGATAAACTGAGGTTATCTCTATAAAGTACCTATCAATGTGCAGTGGATGGCACAGAGTAATTTATAATAATGCTAAATATTAACGTTATTATTAAAACCCTTTTTTCCATTGAATTGTCTCTGTGTGGGGCTTTCCATTCATCCCCAGCAGTGAAAAGTTGTGTGGTGGTACTTACTAACTTCCTCTAAGTGAAGAGCATTTGCTTATTCAGAGAGAATCATAGACAGTCCCCTAGAGGAGGTGAGAAGAGTAGAAACAAATGACCATCACAATCTCAGGGCAGTTTGGAAAGTGGATTTTGTTGTGTAATTGCTTCGTATTGCCAGCTGAATGTTTATGGATTCACTCTCTCTGACAACAAAAATTGTCAGACACTTTGTAGGATTTTATAAAAATCAATTTCCTTCCAAGCTGAAGTAGGCTTTTAGGTACATTTACTACTTAGAGAGGAAGTACAATTGAGGGGAAGCATCCAAATGAAGATGAAAGTGGACAGAGGTATCAATGAGTTCTGGAGTCTCTGCCTGTGGCTGTATTTTAAAAAAGTTTTTATAGATATGAATCTGTCTGGTAATAACTGCTATTCCACTACTACGGAGCATACCTGACTAAGTCACGGGTGGAGTGTCTGTTTTAAACTTCTGGACTCATAGCAGTGTACAAAACAAATCTTTCCCCAACATTCTCAACTCAATAAGCAGTTAAATTAAAAAATGTTAAGTATAACAAATGCATCAAAAACTAAATACTTCTCAGGCAGGAAAAAGGAATGCTTTGCAGAGTCACTTGGTTCATTCAGTTTCAGATATAAAGAGTAGTGAACTTAGGTGGTATTTGGTACTAATATTGCAGGAGATGACTGAGGCTGGAGATTCAAATGTCACACCAGTTGGGAATGACTTTCCTTGCACAATGCTCTCCTCAGGGCACCCTTGACCTCTGCGTTCCTCAGGCTGTAAATCAGGGGATTCAGTGTTGGGTTGAAAAAACTGTAAAATAGGAAAAGTACCTTCTGCAGCTCCTCAGGGTGGCGGGACTTGGGGGCCATGTACATGATGATGGCGCTGCCAAAGAAGAGCCCCACCACACAGAGGTGGAAGGAGCAGGTGGAGAAGGCCTTTCTGCGGCCCTCCCCAGACTGGATCCTCAGGATGGCCGTCAGGATGCGTGAGTAGGAGACCAGCACCAGGCAGAGCGGCCCCACCAGGAAGAACACACAGGCTGCAAAGATGACCACCTGATTGAGCCACGTGTCGGCACAGGCCAGCCTGAGGACAGACAGGATTTCACAGAAGAAGTGGTTGATTTCATAAGGCCCACAGAAGGGCAGTCTTAGGATGAGAACCACATGGACCAGAGCCAGGAGGGAGCCACGTGTCCAAGAAGTGATGGCCAGGGTGATGCAGACTCTCCAGGTCATGATGATGGAATATCGGAGAGGGTGGCAGATGGCCACATAACGATGGTAAGACATCACCACCAGCAGGAGACATTCGCTGTGTCCAAAAGTCAAACAGAGAAAGGTCTGCGTCATGCAGCCAGCAAAGGAGATGGGCTTGGCTGGATGCAGCAGGTTCACCAGCATCTGGGGCACCATGTTGCAAGCATAAGTGATGTCGACGACAGCCAGGTGTGAGAGGAAGAAGTACATGGGGGTGTGGAGTCTGGAGTCCAGTGAGATGAGCCCCAGGATGGCCCCGTTCCCCAGCAGGGTGAAGACACAGAACAGGGAGAAGAGACCAAAGAGGAGCATCTGAATCCTTGGGCCCAGGAGAAATCCAAATAGGAGGAACTCTGTGACCATTGTCTGATTTTCCCCCATTTCCCTGTGAAAAAGAAAAAGATCGCTTAGGACCAGATTGTCAAAAACACCTAGAGATTATTTTATGAATTTAGTCATTTTTAAAAGATAAACTTTTAACATTAGTGATTTAGCTACACGTTACGTTAATTACCGATTGTAAATATCCAGTGTTATAGAAGGCACTGTGTCACAAATGATAGGATACATAGAGCCATTGACACATCATGGGAAGAAAGAGTGTCGTACCAAAAGTGGAAGTAAAATGACCATCTAATAAGGATGGTCTTGAAGCTGCACATATAAAAATTACTAAGAGATTCCTGAAGTGTAGAAATAATCAGTAATAGAAGAACTCCAAATATGGGAATCAGAGTGGTCCTAGAAAAAAAGATGATGTAATCCCAGTTTCTCAGTAGAAATATCAACTGTTTTGCTTTCAACATCTGAAATCCACCTTTGTATTCTGGAGCAGTTTATATAATAACAGAAGAAGCAGAAAGATAAAAAGCAACTTTAATGACATTGTGATTGTTTGGGTTCCTGAGAAGGAACTAATGGATATGCTACAAATGTGTTCTAATTGCAATCTTTATTTTACAATGAGTCATAAATAGGAACTGATAATTGACGATTTGACGGTTAATCTACTGATTGATGCACAGTTACTGATTTACCGAAAACTGGTTTTGAATAACAACTCATATAATTTGTAGAAATTAGATTTTCCGGACTAGTTTGTACAAACATATCATTTAAAACATTCACAATGCCTGAATGTTATGTTTGCCACTGGGTTATGTATCATTTCTTTTTTGGTCTCTCCTTTCAATTTTGCCAACCCTTTGGTATATTTAATCCATTTGAGTTTAAGATGTTCTTTTTACCATGTAGAATAAAAGAAACTATGGAGAAAAAATTAAAATGAAGTGTCTTTCAAAAACACCAGAAATGACCATTCATAAAAAATTAGCTGTGTTTCAGCAACATAAGAATTGCTAAATACTTTACAGGTGTCTAATTAAAACTACTTTTTTGCAAAGAGCTAATTTAGTGACTTCATTATTTTGCGGATTATTATAGCAATAAAATTGTCAGTCAGGTAATTGGCATTTGTGAATTGGTGATGTGCCAAATAACATTTGGGGTTTTGTCCTTAAGTCCTAGGTAACATTTTCCTCAGTATACCTTGTAGAAATCTAGTATTTTGTGGGTGCAAATGTTTTTTTAGTGCCTTTGCTAGGCAAAAGTAACCTGAGGCTGAGCCATTGAACCTGTACCTGCTTATCTCCGAAGAAAAAACTTTTCTGGATTAATGTGAGGAAATGTGCTGCTTTGGATAAGACCCTGGTCCAGCTGTCATTGGAGCAAAGACATGGAATCAACCTACATGTCCACCAACGATAGACTGGATAAAGAAAATGTGGTACATATACACCATGGCATACTATGCAGCCATAAAAAGGAATGAGCTTTTGTCCTTTGATGGACATAGATGGAGCTGGAGACCATTATCCTTAGCAAACTAATACAGGAATAGAAAACCAAATACCTAATGTTCTCACATATAAGCAGGAGCTAAATGATGAGAACACATGGACACATAGAGGGGAACAACACACATTGGGGCCTATCAGAGGGCAAAGGGTGGCAGGAGGAAGAGGACCAGGAAAAATGACTAATGGGTACTAGGCTTAATATCTGGGTGATGAGATAATTCGTACAACAAGCCCCCCAAGACACAAATTTACGTATGTAACAAACTGCATTTGTACCCCTGAACTTAAAAGTTAAAGAAAGTTTAAAAGATCATCTAATTGGAACGCTGCAGAACGTCCCCACTGGATTCTTTTCTAGTGGTAACAAATGATTGTATACTTATAAGCATTATCAATAAATCATTGATTATTATCAGCAAGACACAAATAAATTCTAGTGAATATTGTAACTTCATAGCACATGACCAAGGCTTATATATTTTTTTCAGGATTCTATAAAAAAAAAAATACTCCACTAGGCCAACCTTCTACATTTAATTGGAAAACATGCAAAGCATATGAAAATATTTGGTTGTGAAATGCATTTGAATTTTCACCTCATAAAAATATTTATTTATTTATTTATAAATAAATGTCACCTGCCCTGGAATGCAGTGGTCTGATTACGGCTCACTGGAGTTTTGACATCTCAGACTCAAGCGATCCTCCCACCTCACCCTCCCAAGTAGCTGGGATTACAGGTGCATGCCACCATACCTAGCTCATTTTTTTTAATAAATATTTTTTTAGAAACAATGTATTATTATGCTGCCCAGGCTGGTCTCAAACTCTTGGGTTCAAGTGCTACTCCCATCTTGGCCTCCCAAAGTGCTGAGATTGTAGGCATGAACCATGTACCCAGTCTACATCTTATAAAAATCTTAATTTCTTTATTAAGTCTTTCATTATTTCCTTTTGTAACTTCCCAAATGATTATACAAAGAAAAAATGTCCGGTATGCACAAGTATGAATTTCTTTGAAAGCTAGATGGAGAGTCAAGAAGAAAGGAGAGCTTATTGAAGACACTCAGCTTCTTTAAGGACAGTTGCCACGTGGGTTGAAGCCCTGATTTCTTTTACAGGACTGGGTTGTTAACACACTCCTTGTGAACAAGGACAAGGTGCTCTCACTTTTGTAATCTGACAGTAAATACTTATTGTGTGAACAAATTAATCAATAAATACAAATGAATAAATGAATGAATGCGTAAATAGTTTTTTTAACCATCCTTGGACTGAATCTGGAATGTCTACTATAATCTGAATACTTGAAAGACACTTTTATTTTCTTTTCCTTCCCCATAGTTTCTTTCATTCTACATGATACAAAGAACATCTTACTTAAACTCAAATGGATTAAATTTACCAAAGGATTGGCAAAAGTGAAAGGAGAGGCTAAAAAAAATAAATAAATATAACCCAGTTGCAAACATAACATTCAGGCATTGTGTATACTTTCAGGGGTGTCCAATCTTTTGGCTTCCTTGGGCCATGTTGAAAGAAGAATTGTCTTGAGCCACACATAAAATACACTGACACTAATGATGGCTGGCGAACTTAAATTATATAATGTTTTAAGACAATTTATGAATTTGTGTTGGGCCACATTCAAAGCTGCCTATGGGCCACAGGTTGGACCAGCTTGCTTTAAATGATATTATGTACAAGTTAGCCATTTAAAAATTTGGCAAATTATTTGACGACTAATAAATTAACCAATGTCTCCATGGTTTCTAAATGTAAGACTGAAATCATTTCTTTACACATGACCAAACCTGTCTACTTCAAAAGGTAAAACTTAAGATCTGATGAGCTGACAAACTCCTTTCTAATGAGTCACACAACATTCTTAAAATGAAAACTACTTTTAAATCCTCAGGTCAAGTAAAGTATTAGATGGTTTATTTCCAAGAATCAGAAATATTTGAGGCTGGGCGCAGTGGCTTATGCCTGTAATCCCAGCACTTTGGGAGGCTGAGGCAGGAGGATTGCTTGAAGCCAGTAGTTTAATACCAGCCTGGGCAACATAGTGAAACCCTGTCTCTAAAAAAAAAAAAAAAAAGTAAAACAGAAACAAAAAAAGTAGCTGGGTATGGTGGCACAAGCCTGTAGTTCTAGCTGCTTGGGAGACTGAGGCACGAGGTTGCTTGAGCCCAGGAGTTTGAGGTTGCAGTGAGCTGTGATAGAGCCATTGCTCTTCAGCCTAGGCAATAGAGTGAGACCCTGTCTCAAAAAAAAGAAAAAGAAAAAAAGAATATTTGTTTCAACTAATACACTCATAACCCTCCTTTGTCATTTTTTTTTTTTTTTTTTTTTAAGACAGGGTCTCGTTCTGTCACTTAGGCTGGAGTGCAGTGGCACAATCATGGTTCATTGCAACCTCAACCTCCCTAGGCTCAGGTGATCCTCCCACCTAGCCTCCCCAGTAGCTGGGATTACAGGTGTGCTCTACCATGTCCGGCTACCTTTTTAAAAAAAAAAAACATTTTTTTTAGAGATAGGGTCTCACTGTGTTGTCCAGGCTGATCTCAAACCACTGGCCTCAAGCAATCCTCCTGCCTCAGCCTCCCAAAGTGCTGGGATTACAGACATGAGCCACTGCACCTGGCCTCAAATATTCTTATTACTTGGAAGTAAACCATCTAATACTTTATTTGACCTGAGGATTTAAAAATAGCTTTCATTTAAAGAATATGATGTGACTCATTAGGAGTGTGTCGGCTCATCAGATCTTAAGTTTTACTTTTTGAAGTAGGCAGATTTGGTCATGTGCAAAGAAATGATTTCAGTCTTACATATTTACATAGAAATCATGGCGATGTTGGATAATTTGTTAGTCATAAAATAATTTGCCAAATGTTTAAATGGCTAACTTATACATATATATCATTTAAAACATATACAATGCCTGAATGTTATATTTGCAACTGGGTTATATTTAATTTTATTTTTAGTATGTTCTTTCAC
The DNA here is from genome assembly GCF_007565055.1 of Rhinopithecus roxellana. Taxonomy (NCBI): domain Eukaryota; kingdom Metazoa; phylum Chordata; class Mammalia; order Primates; family Cercopithecidae; genus Rhinopithecus; species Rhinopithecus roxellana. The sequence goes on from NC_044554.1 coordinate 34,958,754, forward strand.
TTTTTCCACAAATGAGATTTTCTTTGTTTCACATAGAATGAAAGAAACGATGGGGTGGGGGAAGGGGTGGAGAAATAGAAGTGTCTTTCAAGTATACCGATTATAGTAGGCAAGATTTAAGCAAGCCAGAAATTCCAGATTCAGTCCAAGGATGGTAACAAACAAACAACAAAAAAACCCAAAAAATGATATGTAGGCATTCATTCATTCATTTGATTTATTGATCTAGTAAGTGACTAAAAAGGTGAAATACATTTGACTCTATATTGTGCCTGGAATATGGTAGGTGTTCAATAATTATTTATTGACTAACTAGATATCAATTTGATTAAATATGAGAAAGCAAAACATTAATGAGCTCTCCACATTCTGCTGTGAATCAGGTTCTCAGGCAGAGTAAACACTGAAAGAAACAAAAAAAATAGCAATTAAAGAGCCATGGGCTTAGATGCACATTTATTAGTTATATGACCTTGAGTGTGTATCTTAGCCTCTCCAAGCTTGTTTCCTTTTTTTAAAAAAGGAGAAAAGTGATAGTAACTATTTTATGAGGTGGTTGTGAAGATTAATTGAGATGATATGAGTTATACATTGAACACATTCCTGGTGTGCAGTGAACACTCAATAGCTGAGATCAATTATCATCAGTCTTTAACAATTTCTCGAGTAGCCTGAAGATTGTATGAACCTGACAAGCATTGCCTCTTCAAGGTTCACAATAGTCCCTTAAAACCATGATCCTCTAAAGCTTTCGTAGTCTTGATTATAGCAGTGGAAATCAACGTTAATTTTATGAGTGATGTATTCTTTATTTATTTAAATCTGGCATCAATGTTTATAGCTTTGTTGCTTTCATGCAGTCACTTCTCTATCATATAAAACAAAATTGGCTTAATTCTCTATATACCTACATTATTTGTGATAATATGTTCAAAGAAGTTAGCATGAACTTTCCCTCAAACTATCCCCATTGCAGAAAAATAATCAGCACATATTTAGAGAGGAGTGAATTTCTTTACCAATGTTTGTAGTGGATGTGAGAGTTAACCAAGAGTAGGAGCTAGACAACATGTCTAGGAGGAATTCATGGTAAAGTAAAGAAAGGCAGCCTGGTTAGCTCCCACATTTGGACTCAAGGATCTCAGAAGAGTGAAGCATCTGAAGGTTTCTGGGAGTTTCTGTGGGAGCTGCAGAATCTTTGCTTTTGTTTCTGATTGAAAATGTATGAGAATCCTCAGAAAAGAAGGTGTTATTCCCTGATAGACTCAGCCTGGTTGACAGCTGAGGGATCACTGGAGGAGCTGGGCCATGAAAACTCGTGCATGCTCACCTCCTTGGGGAAGGAGAGATAAGACAATTGTCTTTTTCTATTTCTGTTCTTAACCCCAGCAGGATGCACAATTAAGAAACACAGACAGCCACAGAGCACACCTCTGAGACAACATCTCTCATTACAGTCCCGAAATGCTTGGATTTCATGAATCCCAGCACTGCCCTTCTTCCCCAATCTCCAGATGGTTCAAGTGAACCTGTCAGGAGGCAGGAATAGTGTGACAATGAATAAGCTCCTGGCGGGAACCTCTGGAGCTCAGCCTCTCCCTGATGTAATCTGGGTTCCTTGTGTTACAGCAGAACTGGGAAGAAAGGACCCTGAAAAGTTAGCTGATTCCAAGTGACCCTCTGAGGTGTGGAGATGCTTTGGGGAGCTGGTGAGGGAGGCATGGAGCAGATTGGGGAGTCCACGGAGGGGCCAAGGTGTCCCAGTGGGGCTTATTAGAACCTGCTTGAAGGGAGGGTCTCGTAAGACACAAACCACCACTGTAGATCATGTATTAGAATTATTCTTTAATCCTTATTCTGAAAGGGGAAGAGTGCTGGATTCAGAGCCCACCTCAGGGGAAGACAGGACCCTCTCCAAGGTGGCTTCCCTAGAAGCTACTACCTCTCCCTGGAGGGTGGAGATATTTGCTGGTCAAAGGTATTCTCATGTTTATTTCTATTTCTTTCTTCTACTGGACATAGGAGGATTATGAATTTTACGTTAAGCAATTATGCAATTTACAAACTAATGACTTTATTACAATGTGGTCTTTGACCTGCTGGGGTTATGGAATAAACCCAAGGAAAATTTTGCACAGATAATCACGGTGTGAGAACATGCTCACCTGTGTTCCAGCTGTATATGTCTACAGTGAATTGCTTTGAGGACACACAAAAATGCTCCTGATCATATGAAAAGTCTAGTGCCTAGTAGGCCATCCATAAACATTAGTCTTTTTTTCTTTAGTTTTGTTTCCACACCCTGGTGAAATGCAACTGATATAAATGACAGCAAGCCTATGAAAACAATAATTTTAGAACTTTTTGCTGTATTCCTCATCATGTGAACATCAGTTAGAAAAAGTCATTTTAAGGTAGAAAACAGAAAATGTGAGATAAAACAAGTTAAATATAAGGTTTTTCTGATGCCAAACAAATTAATTTAGGAAATGCATCACCTCAAATTACATGTTTCGTCACATATCAAGTTGAAGCAGCTTTAGCTTCTAAAAATGGTCAGAGTAAACATATACAAAACAAAAGTATACGAATGAAAATAACACAGACAGAACAGTCCCATCTTAGTAGAAATGGATATGCTTACATATATTTGCATGATACGCCAGTATGCAGAAATCAGGAAACTGCCTTTTGGGATCAAGCAGTCAACTGAAAGTTCTGTGAATAATAGCTTTAGAGAATTCATTTCTATATAACCAAAACCTTAGGAACATTGGTTATGAACACACATTTGAGGGTATAACAATTAAAAAAATAGAAAATAATTAGTAAGTAAGTATAACATTTGGGAATGTCACACAAACAAAAACTTAGCAAAACCCTTTAGGAACATGAATATCAATTGCTATAACTCAAAATTGTCCATATTCTGTTAAAATTAACCTGAAATAGCTTATCTTGAAGAGAGTAAAAATGACACAAAAGTGTATGAAAGAACTCAGCACACGAATGGAAACATTTACATGATCTGCCAGCATTGGGCATTTGATTTCACTGGACATTTATAACTTCTATGCTTAAAGTACTTGTAGAATTTGACCACAGAGTTCATTTGAGACTAATACAGACAAAAGCTAACATAAGATGGGTGAATTTAGCCACCTTACAGAGTAAATTATCATAAGAGATATTTTATAAAAGAGCAGCTAATAATGTTGGGAGAAACAACCAAGACATAGGTAAATATGTCTTCAGGATGGCATGACAGAAATGGAATGAGGAGAGAGTGAAAATGCTAATGTTCTCAATTATAATCATGAATAATTGTGAGTTAAAAGGGCAGAAGTTCATTTGAAATCCTTAGAAACAGGGAACAAAAGAGAATAATTGTAAGGACTTACTTTTAGGGTTTATTTGTTTCAGCTGCTAGTGTTACCTTAACTAAGACAAATTCCTTAAAAGATGTGGGGTCTTCCTCCCTTGCACAATTGTCTCTGGACTTAACTGCCAGTATGGGATTTCCCAACCCTTTTATATTTAGGTGGGGTCATGTTCTTATCAAAGGTATACAAGCAGAAGAGACTTGTGCAGCTTCCCGGGCTGCAGTGTGAGGAGGGCATGCATGGAGGAGGAGGGCATGCCTCCTCCATGTTTGGCCTTCCCATCACTGGCTGGAAGTGAAGACCCACAAGGCCCTAAGATGGTGGTACCATGCGATAGAAGGTGCCTGGGTCCCTGCATCACTACGTGGAAGGCTGTCTCTCATACCTGCCTAGCACTTTACATAAGCAAGATGTAAACTTTTCTTTTGTGATTTGGGAGTTTACCTGTTACTGTTTATCCTACCTAATACATTATTTAACATTATTGTGGCAATGAGAGGAATGAGGAAGGGCCAGTAACTCTACAGCTAAAGTATTAGGAGTTCTCGAGATCAATTCATGTTATAAAAAGCATCCACATATGGCATGAAATACTGACTTTTTGCTTATGTCATGCAGTTATCTTAGAGTCTGAGGAATCATGGTTTATTTTGTGTCCTATTTGGTTTCTCATGCAAATTATTTTAATTAATGATATAAGTTAACTTACTTAAACATAGCCTAATATTGAATAATAATATAAGTGATACAAAATGATATTTTTGAGGAAACACTTTGATACAATTTAGCACAATCCAGCAAAATTCTAAACTGCTTTTAATAATTGCGTAATTTTGGCTTTTTCTAAAATATATGAGAAATGTGCACTATTTTGAGCACTTAAGAGGCCAGAAGTTTTTTTAGAAAAGGCTTTTTAAAAATTCTAACATTAATACATGTTTCCTGTAATATTGTTGAAAAAACATAGAAGTGTTTATTTCTCATAGCTCATCCCTCTTCCTAAAGCAACTTCTGTTGACTGCTTAATGTGCATCACTCCAGATCATGAAATTAAATACAGATATATGTAAATAAACGTGCATACATGTGTACTCACATGCACATATACAGGTGTGTGAATTTATGTATAGCTAGGAGACTTCCCTGCACAAATGAGAAAGTGTGATAAAAATGTTACTTGCTTTCTTCATTTAGCTATATTTGATGAGCTATTTTCATTGCAGCTCATTTTAGGTAATACTTATTCTACTTAATAGCTGTGTAACATATTTTTCACAATTTAGTAATTTCAAAATTAATTAACACTTGATCTTTTGAATTTTTGAAATCAGTTTAATACCAAATCCATGGACATATTTCTTTGTGCAGTTACATATGTAAGTATTTCGGTAGAATGGATTCTTAGAATTAGTATGCGTGTTTTAAATGTTGGGTAAATCATTTCAGTTTTTTAAATCCAAAATGTGTACCAATTTATACCTCCACCAACAATGTCTTGAGTGTCGTCAACATCACATGTAACACCTTTTTCCCCTCACAATCTATTGGGTAAAAAAATGATATCTCATTTTAAAGTAGATTTCCTGATTGAGGTAGATGACATTGTCATATTTATTGGTATGTTGTGTTTATCCTGTTGTCTGTATCTACATATTTTTATCCATTTTTCTCATGGATTTGTGTATTACCCTTTTGGCTTTTTCATATATGGTAAAATATATTAGCTGCATTACTATCCTCTTTCTTAGGATGAAATTTCAGGCCAGTCAAAAATTCAGGCTCATTTTACTCAAGCATTAGTTAATCACGGGTAGAAAAGACTCCATAGGTCCAGGCTGGAGGAGACTGGTATAACTTAGTGTAATAGTTATAGACATAGTCTCTGGCCTTTGGAACACCTAGAGAAAAGTCCTTCTGTGCTACCTACTAGCTGTGCGAGGTGTACTTAACATCTCTGTGCCTTGATTTTTTTCATGTAAAAATTGCATATAGTAGTAATACTTCCCTCTGGCAATTGTTATAAAGATTAGATTAGACATGAATGCAAATGTGTAAAACACTGTTTGATATGAAACAAGTACTCAATAAATGCCAGGAATTAATCTTATTATATCATTTGTGCAATGCCACCACAAATGTACAGATCTGGGAAACTTTGTAAGTAAAAGTTATTCTTAATCTTTTTCAAATAGGGTAATGAAACTATTTTTACTTCCTTAGAGAGGACAGTTAATGTGAAACCTCTTTTGCCTTATTCTCCAAGTCTCATGCCATTCACAGTTCTTACAGCATAAGTATATTGAAATCATTAATTAATTTGGTGGTTACACTTGAATTCCTATTATTTGTGAGGCTCAGGAGTTCGTTATATTCAATTATTCTCAAAAACTCCATTGAACTTTGTCTCCTATGTAAAAGAAAAACAACATACATTCTAGGAAGTTAATGAAAAGGCATAGCATTTGAGAACTAAAAGAAACTTAACAATCGTCTAGTCCAACATTTCATTTTATATGTGGGGAAACCAATGTGCAGAGGAATTAAGTGACTTCTCTGAGGTCATGCAGTGAGTAAGTTGTAAATTGGGAGAGAAACCCATAATTTTGTGAAGTATATATTTGGTCTTTGTCCCCATTTCCTGGCATACAGTTTCTAAAACTCTAGGAATCCCCAGATAAGAGTATCTTTTGTATGTCCTGTGGTTTGAATGTGTTCCCCAAAGTTCATGAGCTGGAAACTTAATCCCAAGTGTAACAGTGTTGAAAGGTGGGACCTCTAAGAGGTGATTAGGTCATGAAAGCTCTGACTTAACGAATGGGTTAATGGTGTTGTCTCAGGAGTGGATTTCTTATGTGGAGATTGGGTTAGTTACAAAAGCAAGTTTGTCCCTCTCTCCTCCTCTCACCTTTCACCATGCAGCAAGAAGGCCCTCTGCAGATGCTGACACCTTGATATTGGACTTCCCAGATTCCATAACTCTGAGAAATAAATTTCGATTTTAAATAAATTACCCAGTCTGGGACATTCTGTTATAGCAATGCAAAATGGACTTAGACGGTATGCTAATGAGATGACTGCTGGCAGGGAGCTCCGAAATAACTTTAGGATAGGGACTGGTTACCACAAAAACAAAGGCATGTTTAGTGGGTTGGGACTTTCAGCCTATACCCCAACCTCTAGGGAGAGGAGAGGGCCTGAAGTTTGAGTTGACCACTAATGGCCAATGATGTAATCAGTCATGCCTGTGTAATGAAGGTTTTACAGAAAACCAAACAGGGTTTGCAGACTTTCTGGATTGCTGAACACATGGAGGTTCCTGGAGGGTGGTGTGCCCAGAGAGCACATGGAAGCCCCATGACCCCTCTCCCATACCTCACCAGATGCATCTCTCTCATCTGGATGTTCATCTATATCTTTTTTAATATCCTTTGTAGTAAATGGTCAAACATAAGTAAAGTGTTTTCCTGAGTTCTGTGAGCCACCTTAGCAAATTAATTGAACCTAAGGAGGCGGGGGCATGAGAATCCCATTGTATAGCCAGTTGATCAGAAGCACAGGTCACAACCTGAGGCTTGCAATTGCCATCTGAAGTGTTGGGTGGGGGAACAGGCTTGTGGGATCTGACACTGTCTTCCTTCCAGTAGATAGTGTCAGAATTGAATTGATTTTTAGGGCATGCAGTCAGTGTCCACTGCAGATTGCTAGGTGTGTGGGGAAAGACCTCAACATATCTGTTGTTAGAAGCAAATTGTTGAGGGACTGTGTGAGTATAAGCAAAAGAGTAGGAAAAACAGCTTTGGTTTTTTTCAATATTTTAGAGAATCCAGATGTCCTGGCTCTGAGCCAGTCATCTGAGGACCAAACCAGGCTGTGCCTAGTAGTGAACCTCTTCTCTTGACCCAACAGGATTACAAAACTTAAAAACAAAGAAATAAACAGAGACAGGTAAAAAAGGAAACAAAAACCAAAACAGCAAATCAAATGGAAGCAGGGCTCTTAATCAAAGTTCATCGAGAAGGCAAGAAAAATAGATATGGTCCGGGAAAACATCAGAACTCTGAGACAGCATTCCATGTCTTGTTTTTCTCCTACTTTTTTCTTTTTTCTTTTCTTTCTTGCTTTTTTTTTTTTTTTTTTTTTTTTTCTCCCTGTTGAGACAAGGTCTTACTCTGTCACCTAGGGTGGAGTGCAGTGGCGCAACCATGGCTCACTGCAAACTCAACCTCCTAGGCTCGAGCAATTTTCCCATCTCAACTTCTGAAAAGCAGCTGGAACCACAGGCGTGTGTCACCTCACCTGGCTAATTATTTTTATGTTTGAAGTTTTTTGTAGAGACAGAGTTTCACTATGTTGCCCAGGCTGGTCTCAAACTCCTGGGCTCAAGCAGTCCTCCTGCCTCAGCCTCCCGAAGTGCTAGACTACAGATGTAAGCCATTGTGCCTGACCTTCACTTTTTCTTAGGAACCATAGATTTAACAGTGAGTCTCTATATGATTAATATTCAAAGTGTGGTCTGTGGATCCACAGCATCAGCAAGGTATGAGAGATGATAAGAAATGCAAATCTCTGCCTGTTTCATTTGGACCTGTTGAATCAGAACCTGTACTTTTGCAAGATCCCTGAATGATTAACATACACATTGACATGTGAGAAACACCGGTCTACATTATCTAGCAAAGAGTAAAGAATAGTCCTACAGGTCAGTGATGGCAGTGCTCACTCTACATACCAAGGACACCATGGGGGCCAATTTAAGGTGGTGCATGAACTGACTTCCACTCCCAGAGTGTCATCCGTATCATTTTCAGTAATTACAGCATCTAATACTCTACTCTTTTGCAAGAGAGAGGAGGGGAACACTCTCTCCATGGCTACTGTGTCAGCACAATCACGTTGTGTCATACTATAACCATAGGGTTTGGCAATTTGGGACACTCTTTTTGAAAGACCTATAACCTTTGTTCTATAAAATAGGAACAAATATATATCATCCTAGTTTTATATTAGCCTCAAAATATCCTCTCAATGTGTTTACAGTTTGTGGCCACTGACAGATGAGATGTAGTTTATTAATATTCATCTCAGAAGAAACTTTTGCAAAAGCTGAATATATCTGGAGCTAAAAGTGATTACATTGACTGCCACTGTATTTAATTACATATTTTATGGAGATCCTTTTTTAAAAATATACAAGTGTGGACTACATGATTACTCATATATTTATTTAGTCAACATTTATTGAGTAACTACTATGAAACCAGCCTGGTCTAGCCACTGAAGATACAAATATCAGTTGGCCCTTTCCAAAAGAATGATTCTCAGTTAATGTAGAGTGGATTGACTGGACTACAGTTCTGTTTCTACCACTTGATATTTGTGTGACATTGAGTAAATTAATTAATTCTCTAAACCTGAATTTCCCCTCTGTAAATGAGAATATTATTAGTACTGAATTCACAGTGTTGATGTGAGGATTATATAAAAAATATGTAACATATTGTCTCATACACAACTGCTAAATAATTTTTAAGCTACAATTACTTTCTACCTTTCTGTGTTCTTCAAATAAAATTATTTTTATTTTTATTTCTATTTTATTTTATTTTATTCTTTTCCAAAATGGAATCTTGCTCTGTTGCCCAGGCTGGAGTGCAGTGGTGTGATCTCGGCTCACTGCAACCTCCGCCTCCCGGGTTCAAGCAATTCTTCTGCCTCAGGTTCCCGAGTAGCTGGGATTACAGGTACGTGCTACCATGCCTGGCTAATTTTTGTATTCCTAGTAGAGATGGGGTTTCTCCATGTTGGTCAGGCTGGTCTCGAACTCTTGACCTCCTGATCCGCCTGCCTCGGCCTTCCAAAGTGCTGGGATTACAGGCGTGAGCCACCGCACCCTGCCCAAGGATTTTTAAAATGTAGAAATCAGAAGACAGTTTAACACTGACAATTGTATCTAAGTACTCAGCAAATAGTTAAAGGTGCATGAATTGGTACAACCAGTGCCTAGTGAGTGTCTACTAGTGCTAGGCAAAATGCTCGTGTTACTGATAAATGAATGAACAGATTCCATTTCCTACTGTTGCAGAGCTCCCCATCTTAGGTGTGAAATTTGATACCTACCTGAGCCATGTTGTCAGGTAAACTTTCAGGTAAATACCACCCAAAAGATTATAACCATTTTAATATCAATAATGAAACTGAATTCCTTTGTCTTGGGGCTGTTTTTAGATAAAATGCTATAAAGCATCCATTTTAATTCTCATCAATTGGTAAGGCACTGTTGTAACACCGCAATGTCCGTCTGCTCTTTCAGTGTTGTCTGTTTCACTCTCCAGCTCAACCCCAGAGTTCTCCCGCCATGCATCCCTGACCCTTGGAGTCACAGTTCTTTCTTGTGACCACTCTCCCACTTTTTTCACATCTCTGTTTAGAGTCAAGCTGCTTCATTTAGAAGATGTATACCCCTTTCTATCCAAAGCTGAATATCCATAGTTTGGTCTTAATTATGTGTTTTGTTTCCCCGTCACGAGTTCTCTGATCTTTATCCTCATATATGCTCTATAGAGTCCATGCTGTATAGTGGTTATGGCTATAGGGTCAGGTATCAGATTGTCTTAGTTCAAACCTGGACTGGGTACTTGTTAGCTGTGAGGTACCGGGTAAGTTGCTTAATCTCTCTGTGCCTCAGTTTCTTTATATGTAAGGTAGGATATTGATTATCTTCTGACTCAAAGTGTTATTTTGAGGATTAATTGAGGTAATACATGTGAAATTCTTAGAGCAGTGACTGGCACAAAGTAAATAAGCTCTCAGTGTGTGTGTGTGTGAGAGAGAGAGAGAGAGAGACTGACTATGGGTGTCTTGGTTCCTGGGTCTTAGCTGAACTAGTCAGTCTCAGTGAGAACAACCTTTAATCTCATCTTCTTCATGTTCTGCATTTGTCTAGAAGTCCAATGCTTTCATGTGACTCAGCACATAGGAGTCACCATCCAGAACAAGCAGCCTCTCCTGCATGATCTCTGGTCCTCCATGCCTTAGAGAGAACAGATCAGCTCCCTGTGGCATACATCAGATTGTAAAGAAACCTTCCTTCTTTTAACACTTCTGCCTTGGGATATATTTACCTTCTCCTTTATTTGATAACATAGATATTAAAATTCTACATTGATGTGCTATGTACAGAGGCTGGGAGCCAGACTGTCTAGGGAAAAGTCTGACACTTGCTGCTTTCTGGTTTGTGCATAAATAAAATAGTGACAATATGACCTTCTTCCTGGATTTGTTATGACTACATGAAATGACCCATGTAAGTGCTATTAATATGTAGCATATGCCATTGAGTGGTGAGTCAAAATGTTAGCTATTATTACAAAAACTTATTTTGTTTTTACATTTAATAAGTTCTACCTGGGTATCTTCAGCCACAGGGAATAATGAAGAGTTGGGTGGAGTACTTGTTAACCCCTAAGTGAAAGGCATACACTTATTTTTCTGAAAAATTTTACAGGCTCTCATATAGTAAAATTGAGAAAGACCCTGGAAGCAAGTGGCATCCTAATCTTAGGGAAGGTTAGAAAGTAGAATTTACAGGTAACACTTTGGGAAGCCACCTAAAATGCATGGGGACCCATCTCTAACCATTAGGTTTGTAGTGAAGATTTGTTAAAGAAAATTAAAATGGAAACCAGACATGGAGAATCACTTAGATGATTCAGGCTGGGTTAGGTCACTTGTGGAATCACTTTTCCTGTAGCAGGGAAAGCCAGTTAGGCCTCTTAAGCGACCTAACCCAGATTGATTTGCAAACACAAGTGAAAATTAACTTGAACTATTTTTTATAAATACTTGTATTAAAGCAAAATGAAATTTAAGATTAACCAATCAGAAGCTGCCAACTAAATTATATAACTAGAGACTTTCCAGCAGTATAGGCCAATGAAGGCAATTGTATAAAGATAACCAATCAAATATTTTCTTTGCTTTAGTTCCGTGGTTGCCCTGTGAAAGCCCTCCCCTTGTATTCCCTTGGTGGAGCCCATGGACCACTTACAGTTTGGAGCTGTCTGATTCATGAATTGCTATTTGCTCAAGTAAACTCTTTAAAATTTTATTGTGCCTCAGTTTACCTTTTAACAGGATAATAGATTGGATCAGCAAAAATAACTTTACCACCATGGTTGAAGAGCTAGCTAGATACCTACACTGTCTGGTGAAATTTCCTTTTTCAGGGGTAAGACATTCTAATGAGGGAAATGATCCACAACTGGACTAACCAAGGTGGAAGAGCTGATGAAAAGACACCGGAGAATCATGCTTAGAGATAGATGTGCATATGTACAATACACAGCTCAACACTCAGTATTTTCTGAAGAAGCCATAAACAACCTAAATAGTTTTCTTGGTTACTCATTTTCAGCCTTTTCAACAGGAATGCCCAGTTTTGCCTCTTTGCCAGCTATCAACTACTGAGTTTACCCTGAACTTTGTAAACACTGTTCACTGTTCCCACACGATCTGTAGGGTTCTTTTACTTCTCTTCTCTCTTTTCCCCTATATATGTTCTTTTTCTTTTCCTTTTTTGTTTTCTTTTTTGAGACAGTGTCTTCCCCTCTTCCCTAGGCTGGAGTGCAGTGGCGCAATCTTGGCTCACTGCAACCTCTGCCTTCCAGGTTCAAGCGATTCTCATTCCTCAGTCACCAGAATAGCTGGGATTACAGGCGTGCACCACCGTGCCCAGCTAATTTTTGTATTTTTAGTAGAGATCCAGTTTTGCCATGTAGGCCAGGCTGGTTTCGAACTCCTGGCCTCAAGTGATCTACCCACCTCAGCCTCCCAAAGTGCTGGGGTTATAGACATGAGCCACCGTGCCTGACTTATCTCTTCTTTTACGTTTATTCCTTCACTCGGCCTACTAGTTAACTCCTGTATGTGAGTTAATAATTTTTACACAAAATTTCTCGGTGCATGCAACACAACTAACCAAATACCTCTGAGTTGTTATTTAACAGGGAAAGTGCAATTGTGTGAGAATGGACAAGTGTGCTGCTGGGTTTTGGGAATCACTTCTTTGGCTGAACCTTTTTATTTTCTTTTAAATCTTATGACATATGCTGTTAGTGAGTTTATATAGTTCGGTATATTAGTCCACTTTCACACTGCCATAAAGAACTACCCAAGACTGGATAATTTATAAAGAGAAGAGGTTTAATTGACTCACAGTTCCACATGGCTGGAGAGGCCTCAGGAAACTTACAATCATGGTGGAAGCCAAAGGGGAAGCAAGGCATGTCTTACCATGGCAGAGCAGGAGAGAGAGAGAGAGAGCAAAGAGGGGAGTGCTGCACTTTTAAACCATCAGATTTTGTGAGAACTCATTCACTATCAGGACAACAGCAAGGGGGAAATCCCTCCCCATGATCCAATCACCTCCCACCAGGCCCCTCCCCTGACATGTGGGGATTACAGGGATTACAATTTGACATGAGATTTGGGTGGGGACACAGAGCCAAACTGTATCATTTGGTTAAAGAAGTAAGTGGCCTGCATTTAACTTTTGGGACTGGAAAAATGAATTAAAATAATTTTTTAGTTTACAGATATTAAAGTAATTGTGAAATAAAAGAAAAAATCATCTGATAAAATCACATCTCATAGAAACCCAATGAATGCAACACATCTAAAATTTTATCTGCGAAAAAAGAGAAAAGGCTTGCCCTTGTGTCAGTAAAGCACAGATAAAAAGAAAGTAATAAACTTTTCTGGATTGATGCAATAATAGGGCATCAAGAGTGCAGGTGACAACGGAGGCTGGCAGTTCAAATGTCACACCCTGTTAGGAATGACTTTCCTTGCACAATGCTCTTCTCAGGGCACCCTTGACCTCTACGTTCCTCAGGCTGTAAATCAGGGGGTTCAGCATTGGGTTGAAAAAACTGTAAAATAGAAAAAGGATCTTTTGCTGCTCCTCAGGATGGCAGGACTTGGGGGCCATGTACATGATGATGGCACTGCCAAAGAAGAGCCCCACCACACAGAGGTGGGAGGAGCAGGTGGAGAAGGCCTTTCTGCGGCCCTCCCCAGACTGGATCCTCAGGATGGCCATCAGGGTGCATGAGTAGGAGACCAGCACCAGGCAGAGCGGCCCCACCAGAAAGAACACACAGGCTGCAAAGATGACCACCTGGTTGAGCCAGGTGTCAGCACAGGCCAGCCTGAGAACAGACAGGATTTCATAGAAGAAGTGGTTGATTTCATGAGGCCCGCAGAAGGGCAGTCTTAGGATGAGAACCACATGGACCAGAGCCAGGAGGGAGCCACATGTCCAAGAAGTGATGGCCAGGGTGATGCAGACTCTCCAGGTCATGATGACGGAATATTGGAGAGGGTGGCAAATGGCCACGTAACGATCGTAGGACATCACCACCAGCAGGAGACATTCGCTGTGTCCAAAAGTCAAAAAGGGAAAGGTCTGCATCATGCAGCCAGCAAAAGAGATGGGCTTGGCTGGATGCAGGAGGTTCACCAGCATCTGAGGCACCGTGTTGCAGGCATAGGTGATGTCGACAACACCCAGGTGTGAGAGGAAGAAGTACATGGGGGTGTGGAGTCTGGAGTCCAGTGAGATGAGCCCCAGGATAGTCCCATTCCCCAGTAGGGTGAAGGCATAAAACAGGGAGAAGAGCCCAAAGAGGAGAATCTGAATCCTTGGGTCCAGGAGAAATCCCAGCAGGAGGAACTCTGTGACCATTGTCTGATTTTTCACCATTTCACTAGTAAAAAAACCAACCAAACACACAAACAAACAAAAAAACAAGCAGCTATGTGACACACTTTTTTAAAAGTCTATTTTATTTATTGTTTTATAAATTTTTAGTTTGTGGAAAATTGTTAGTAAATGTCTTCAAGAACTCATTCAGTTATACATAAGTAAAGTTTTACTTGAAAACTTGCTGTTAATTCAGTCCTTCATATTTGTAACAATCGCTATACCTGAAATCCCAAATGCAAGAAATTATTTTTCGAATAGAAAAAGGGTAGCTGACTTCAGCAACAAGAATTGCAATATACTATATAAGTAACCAACAGAAAGAAATTATTGACAAATCAGTAATTCAGTTTGGCACTTGACAAATGGCAGCATCAACGAATTAGCAGTAAGATGCTTAGCCTGTGAATTGGTGGTGTGCTGAATTGATGAATTTGTCTTCTTGACCTTGAATCTTCGATCACAGTTTCCTTAACGTACTTCAACATGGTTTTTGGTGCAAACATTTGTCAGTGCCATTGCAATAACAAAATAACTCGAGGCTTATCTACTTTACTGAGATTAAAGTGAGGAAAGGCACTGTTTTTGGCCAGTCCCTAGTTTAATTGTTGTCAATACCAATTGGGATATTAAGCAGTGTTTCCCAAGGATGTAAGAGACAGACCTGCACTCTGAGAAATAAATTTGTGAAACTCACATGTAACTGATGAGAATAACAATCTAGAGGTGAGAAACACTACACTTTCAGGAAACATGTGAGTGGAGAGTTTGAGGAGCTTCCAGAAGGCCACTGCTGGTGCTTTGATGGAATCTCTGGGAGGCAGAGCAGAAGAATGTGATTCATTCAGTGAGCCCAAGTATAGTCAGTTGTGTGGTGTGCCCGTCTGGAGAAAGACTGTAGGAAAAAGAAGGCAGGTAACCAATACGGAGTGTAGTCATCAGGCCAGAGGGGCAGCATTTGGCAATGCATCCTTAATGACATTCAGGGTAAGGAAAAAGAGGAACCAGCTGCCCCAGGATCCTAGTCACCTGGTGATTCTATGTCTACAGTCTGGATAGATGGTTTGGGTAAATAGCCCTAGCTAGTAAAATCTCTAATTAGCCCCTCTTGCTCTGATGTCATATTCATCAATTAACTGTTAGGTAATAATTTATCTTCTTGAGCAGTTATTTCTACAAAGAAGAAATGTGTTGAGTAGTAAAGTTCTTGGCTCCTTTTGCAGTCACATTTTGAAGTTTAAATAAATGAATGTTTAGGTATTCTGGCTTATGCATTTTCCTCTTTTGATTTTGGGTAGTGTGATGCAGTTCCTGAACAAAATTCCTAAAGCTGAATTTAAAATGTGAGGACCAGACTCTGGGTCAAGGAAACCTCACTGAAGCAAGAGTTGCGGAAAGAGACAGATCGTTTCTAACAGCAACAGATGAGATCTATTTTCTTATAAGCATTATTGATAGGTGATCAAGTTACCTTGACACAAAAATAATCTAAATAATATATTAAACATTCCTCACATGTGACCAGGACTTATTAAATTTTAGGTTGATAGTAAAAATTTCTCAGTAGGTGCTGTCACATGCACCTGTAGTTCCAGTTACCTGGGAGGCTGAAGCAGGAGGATAGCTTGAGCCCAAGTGTTCCAGAACAGCCTGGATAACATAGCAAGCCCTCGTCTCATAAAATAACATAAAATAAAAAATTTATGTGTTTATCAAACTTTCTAAATTTACTTTTTAAACTCATAAGGCATAGAAAAATATTTGACTGTGAAAGATATGTACAAACCCACCCACTTATAAAATAATAACTTCCTTTCTCAATTTTTCATTTCCCTCAAAAGGAAGACATAAAGGAAAAAAGAAACACAGTGAAAACCATGATTTTGGCCGGGCGTGGTGGCTCACGCCTGTAATCCCAGCACTTTGGGAGGCTGAGGCGGGCGGATCACAAGGTCAGGAGATCGAGACCACGGTGAAACCCCATCTCTACTAAAAAAAATACAAAAAAGTAGCCGGGCGCGGTGGCGGGCGCCTGTAGTCCCAGCTACTCGGGAGGCTGAGGCAGGAGAATGGCGTAAACCCGGGAGGCAGAGCTTGCAGTGAGCCGAGATCGCGCCACTGCACTCCAGCCTGGTGGACAGAGCGAGACTCCGTCTCAAAAAAAAAAAAAAAAAAAAAACATGATTTTTTGAAGCCAACTGAAAGACAGGTGTAAAAGAAGGAAAATAAGGTACCTGATAGTCTGCATATCCTTTTAGAACAGCAGTCCTGTTTGATTCAGTCTTGATTTCTTTTAAAGAAATGGAGGGGGCATGTTCATTTTTATATCCCTTTAATTGTGTATATTAATACACATTTGTCAAATGACATATAAATAAATATAAGCAAATGAATTAATAACTAAGTATTGATGTCCTTATATTAGATCTGGTTTCTTTTATAGTATAGTCTCATATAATTATGCCAAGTTTAGCCCCTTCCTCCCAAAAGAAATAAAATGCTACAGTTCAGAAGAATTTCATCCCTAATGATCTGAATTAAAATGAAATTTTAAAAATGTGTCAAGAACAACAGGAGGATTCATAAAGTGTTTAAACACTTGAATTTTGAATCACTTCTCTTTTATCTTTTTTTAAATTTTATTTGATACCTATGTGACGTACTTAATGTTAATTAAAGACCATCAAGAGGAAACCAGAGTAGATTTCTAGGGGGTTGGAAGGAATGGACTGGGTGATTTTGCTCTACCTTGACACACCTTCTAATTCCAAATGTAGCTTTCAGGCATAGAGATGTACATTATGTATGTACAATTTCAGAATTTTAAAAAATGACAGATTATCTGGTTAATACATGGTAAGGAAACTAGAATTTTAAAGTAAATATCTAAGAAGGCATTTGTTTCTTTATATATAAGCAAAACAGCATAACTTTATCGAACCTGCATTTTAAAAAGCAAATCTCAAACTTTAATGATCTGTCAGATTCTTTTCTAAAATTTTGAGCATGGGTGAAGCAGAATCACTAAAGTGATTACCTATAGTTAATCTGTGGCTCAGCTGAGCTGCAGGGCTGTTTACTTGTAAGTAACAAGCAAGAAATTAAAACTGATTTATTGCTTACATAGTTATGAGCCAAGACTTTGCAAAGTTGTCTTATGGAGTCATAGTTGATAATGTAAGTAAGTTTTCTGGATATAAGAACTGTCGTGGGCCATGAAGAACTGAGTGTCAGTTTCATGTAACTACTGTCTAAGCAATAATCTGGTAAAGGCTGATAACAATTGATCCTACTCTTGAGTGCTTCCTGTGAACTGGGCGCTGGAGGAGCACGGTGTAGCAAGTTGATGGTTCTGAGCTTATGAAGATTTCATTGTGAAGATGTGCCTCGGGAGGAAAAGCAGAAATAAATAAAAAGGTATACATTAAACAAAAATCCTATAAAAAGAAAACTTAAAGTATTATTATTACATCATTTTCCTACTTTGTTATACCACCACTTCCAACCTCAGTTCTTTTTCTGTACTCTTTCCATGTGCACCACAAAAACTTATCCTCCAGTCTATGGAAAATCTAATATTTATACATACTTATTTAGTACATTCCAGGTGCCTTATGCCCTCTTTAGTGCCATGCTCAATTTAAGATAAGACACTGATTTAGCATCCATTTGGGTTTATATTCATTGCAGTAAATATATTCTCATAGATTAGCATCTATTGTGCTGTACTGACAATAATTAAATGCATAATTTATAAAACAGCTGACCTGTATTAATTTTCCTGAGATGTAACATCCCTCCATAATATACTGTGCTATACTTTCCTTTGGCTGGGAAAATTATTTTGTACATTTTATCAAAATCTAGGAAACAGCAATTTCTGACTTCTTTTGTGAGTGTCATCTTTCCCAAATAAATCTCTATCACATAGATATTTCTCCACCAAAGAAACATATATAGCCAAGTCCTAAACACTTTTACATAATTTGCACATCAAATGTGCATCTATTTTTCCCCTGGAACTACTGATATATAATATGAATGATGAGCATATATGTTTAGCCATAAAAGAAATAATTTACTTCCCTTCTCAATACTTAATAAAAAGCGTCAGTAACAGAGTGAGAGTTAACCAAAGCCTAGGAGCTACAACATGTCTAAGAGGAATTCATGGTAAAGTAAAGAAAGGCAATCTGATTAGCTCCCACATTTGGACTCAAGGATCTCAGAAGGGTGAAGCACCTGAAGGTTTCTGGGAGTTTCAGTGGGAGCTGCAGAATCTTTGCTTCTGTTTCTGATTGAAAATGTATCAGAATCCTCAGCAAAGGAGGTGTTATTCTCTGATGGGCTCAGTCTGGTTGGCAGTTCAGGGCTCTCTGTAGGGACTGGGCTATGAAACCTCCTGCATGCTCACCTCCTCAGGGAAGGAGAGGCAAGCAATTGTCATTTTCTATTTCTGTTCTCAACCCCAGCAGGATGCACAATTAAGAAACCCAGACAGCCACAGAGCACACCTCTGAGACAACATCTCTCATTACCATCCCGGAATGCTTGGCATTATTTGAATTTCATGAATACCCACATTGCCCTTGTTCCCCAATCTCCAGATGGTTCAAGTGAACCTGTCAGGAAGCAGGAACAACGTGACAATGAATAAGCTCCTGGTGTGAACCTCTGGAGCTCGGCTTCTCTCTGATGTAATCTGGGTTCCTTGTGTGGCAGCAGAAATGGGAAGAAAGGACCTGAAATATGAGTTGATTCCAAGTGACCCTCTAAGGTTAGAGAGGCAGGGAGCAGACAAGGAAGTCCAAAGTGTCCCAGTGGGGCTTATTAGAACCTACCTTAAGGAAACGTTTTTCTAGGGGACAAAACACCAGTGCAAATCCACTGCTGGAAATGTTTTCTCTAATGTCTATTATGAAATGGAGAGATTTTGAGTTCAGCTCCTCTCGGGAGGGGAGGAAAGAATCCTCTCCAAGGTAGCTTCCTCTAGCAGTTTCCTGCCTCTTATGGGATAAGAAGATTTCCTGTCTAAGATATTGTCATATTTATTTGTATTTTGCTGAGTTCTTTTACTGGATATGAGGCAGTCAAAATGTTATTTGGAAATCTCCTATCAGTCAGTCATGCAATTTAGAAGGATGTTAGTTCCATAGTGTGGTCTCTGACTTCCTAAGGTTTAGAATAAACTCAGAGGGCAATCTGGCACAGTTATTAAGGTTTGGGAGTATGCCCATCTGTGCTCTGACTACACATCCACCGCGAGAAGAAACATACATGTGAGGACACCAAAAACACTATATGGAAATCTTGTTGCACAGTAGGCCACCCATCAATCTTACAGCTTTCCTTTTTCTTTTTATGTTGCAGGTGACCTGCAGAAAATGTAGAAATCAGGAAACTGACATACAAAAGAAAAAGTTAGTAGCAAATGGAAACAACAGTTATAAAAATATAATATGGTATATAGTATAAAAATTATACTATAGTCTACTTTTTAACCTATTTTATGAAAAGTATACCATAGTAGAGTTTTTAAACTATTTTTATACTATATAAATAGTATAAAAAGTATAAAATAGGCCGGGCAGGATGGCTCATGTCTGTAATCCCAGCATTTTGGGAGGCCGAGGTGAGTGAATCAGCTGAGGTCAGGAGTTCGAGACCAGCCTGGCCAACATGGTGAAACCCTGTCTCTACTAAAAATACAAAAATTAGCTATGCATGGTTTCACGCCCCTGTAGTCCCAGCTACTCAGGAGGCTGATGCAGGAGAATTGCTTGAACCCGAGAGACAGAGGTTGCAGTGAACCGAGATCGCACCACTGCACTCCAGCCTGGGCAATAGAGCAAGACTCTGTCTCAAACAAAACAAAACAAAACAAAACCAACCAAACAAACCAAAGAAAACAGTATAAAATAGTTTTGGGACATAGTTTTATATCTAACATGATATGACATTCAGTTATTGTGTAAAAATCTATTTTAAGATACAAAAGTAAATTCATTGAACTAAGACAATAAGAAATTAAATATAAATGTTTAAGACCAAACTTAAACCTAGAAAAAATATCATCTCAAAATGACATGTTTCCCATGGCATAGGAAGCTGCTATGACTTTTAAGTGTGTAGGTGATGGATTTTGAAATCTTTCTACATTTTTCTTTTTTGAGAAATTTGGGTTTATCTTGAAAACCCTGAGTTAGAAAAATTAGATTGATTTCATTCCATGGCAAACACAGGAAGATGTATACTGAATTATATTTTTTAAAAATTTCAAACTTCAAAGATTGTGAGGTTGAATGAGGTCACCTCCTGAAGCTTCTATACTAGGAATGCTGATCCATGATGAAGGACAGGTTTCGATTTATTTTCTTTAGATGATCCACCGTTGAACAATAGAGACAGGGTCCCTCACAGTCTGTATCCAAACAGAGCCCAGATTTTTACAGACTGATCGAGGCCTAATGCTCAGACCTACATCTCTTTAGAGGCTCACTTTGCAAGGAAAAAAAAATCATTCTGCCCTAGAAAGGGGCTGTAGGAAGTATTCACAATGAGTCCATTAATATCAGGATCTCCTGTTCCAGGAAACTCTTACTAAGTATTACAAAGGAAATTTTATGTGCTCACATAAGTTTAGAAAACACTGGCTTAAAGCTGGAACAGAATTATTCTTTCCTAGAGAAGTTTTTACAGCGTTCGCTGTGCTAATATGAATTGTGATCCCTAGGCAGAGGCATCTGATGGGAAGTAAGTCTCAAACTTATTTGACCACAGAACTTATTTTTAAAGTTCTCTGAAGGGACCAGTGTTTTGAGGAAAACATTCTGGGAGCTATGGGACTGGATCAAAAGCTAATGAGGATATTGTAAGTGGTATTGTCCTGGTGTGGAGTAGCTGCGGCACAATTTGAAGAGATAAATTTCTAGAATTCATCCCACATCTGCTGAATCAGTCATTTAAAGGTAGGGCAGGAGATAGCTCTGTTTTAACTAAATGTCTCAGATAATTCTCATGTCCACTGAGGGCAGAGGTCCCACCAGTACAGAGTTGGGTTAAGAACTGCCCAACGACGTAACTAACTTCCTACGTCACTGTCAATCACAATGCCGTAATCCTCTTCATAAAGCCCTTTCTACTCCCAGCACTCTCTTCAAAGTATTCTTCACTTCTGAGTTCCTAAGACTATAGATAACGGGATTGAGCATGGGATTGAAGAGGCTGTGAAACAGCAGGAGATATTTCTTCTGCTCCTTGGGGTTCCGATATCTGGGTCCAACATACATGATAATGGCTGTGCCATAAAAGAGTCCAACCACACAGAGGTGGGAGAGGCAGGTGGAGAAGGCTTTCCTCTGACCTTCCCTTGATTGGATCTGAAGGATAGCACAGAGGATGCACATATATGAAACTACAATTGTGGACAAGGGTCTCACCAGCCCAGAAATTGCTCCGGCCAAGACCATATTCTCATTGATGTGGGTATCTGCACAGGCAAGTTTGAGAACAGCCAAGATTTCACAAAAAAAGTGATTAATTTTCTGGGGCCTACAGAAGGGTAAAGGTAGAAGTAACACAAGATGAATCAAGGATAAAATGACTCCAATGGCCCAGGAAGTCACCGCTAGGGTGATACAGACTGTCCAGGTCATGATGGCCAAATATCGGAGGGGGTGGCAGATGGCCACGTACCAATCATAGGACATCACCACCAGGAGGAGACATTCTGTGACAGCAAAAGTGGAAAAGAGAAAGGTCTGCGTCATGCAGCCCGCAAAGGAGATGGGCTTGGCTGGATGCAGCAGGTTCACCAGCATCTGGGGCACTGTGTTGCAGGCGTAGGCGATGTCAACGACCGCCAGGTGTGAGAGGAAGAAGTACATGGGGGTGTGCAGTCTGGAGTCCAGTGAGATGAGCCCCAGGATGGTCCCGTTCCCCAGCAGAGTGAAGACATAGAACGGGGAGAAGAGCCCAAAGAGGAGCATCTGAATCCTTGGGCCAACGGGAAATCCCAACAGGAGGAATTCTGTGATGGATGTTGGATTGTGTCCCATATCCCTATGACAGAGGAAATCAAGTTAATGCTCATGGTTTAGGAGAAGTGTTTAAAAATAGATTCATTTTAACTTGTTTAGCACTCTTTGGTGAATTAGAAAAGGGTTCACAGACAGCCGCAGTGAGTTTTTGTGTTTTTAAATGAATGCTTAAAGACCATTTGGTAACACTAAAAGAAATGTTTAAAAAATATATGCAGGCTGGGTGCAGTGGCTCACACTTGTAATCCCAGCACTTTGGGAGGCCGAGGCGGGCATATTACCTGAGCTCAGGAGTTCGAGACCAGCATTGACAAGACGGTGAAACCCCATTTCTACTAAAAATACAAAAAATTAGCTGGGTGCTGTGGCGTGCAACTGTAGTCCCAGCTACTCGGGAGGCTGAGGCAGGAGAATTGCTTGATCCCGGGAGGTGGGGCTGGCAGTGAACCAAGATCACACCACTGCACTCCAGCCTGGGTGACAGAGCGAGACTCTGTCTCCAAAAAAAAAAAAAAAACAAAACAAAAAAAAAAATAAATAAATAAAATAAAAATGCATGCACACATATACATAGGTTTCTTTTTTATTATGCTAACTTTTTAATAAAGGCTAAAATTTCAAAATCAACATGTCACATATTAATATATTCTTTTGGTCTTTTTTTTTTTTTTTTTATTGGCTCAGGCATCTCAGGGATGAAGGTCACATGTTAATCTAATACACAGGTTTTGTTTGATTCAGTGGGCTGTCTCATATCCTTCAAATAAATTCTTCTTTTCCTTGGTCATATTATTCACAGTTTTTCTCTGCTATGTTTCAGAAACAGTGAACACTGATGATACACACATGTCAAAGTCTTCAAACCACATCAAGTTTAATCTTAAAGTGGAAGGTTTAATTAAGGGCAGGCTGTACTAAGGTTAGACAATCATCAGCCAAATACACCAGTGGTCATTCACCTCTTACACTTTCCACTCTTGCACTGATCGTCACTTCCACAGCAAATATCTGATGAAATCTTTTCTTATCCAAGGGTAAAGACTTATTTTTTAGCCCAGAATCTTATTTTTTTTGTTATTTAGTTTTCCACAATATTTAGATGAGCTTTTATGTGAATGACTGAATAGATTTGCATGTCATTATCTAAACATGAAAACAGAATCACTAACTTTTTGTTGGATTTGGGCTATTGATAAACGCTCTAGAATGCTTAGTTTTAAGCATTGTCTATGCAGGTGATTGGCAATAGATGAATTTATGAGGAATGCTGTAGAAACAGTCTCTGAATTCTCTGATTGAACTTAGGCCTCCTTGATCCCACAATTAAAATGTTAGCATAAACATGATATTGTCATTTTTGCTTAAATTTTATTCTCATTTTTTATGTAAAATTATATTGTCTTGGAGATAGCAAGGATGAGCAATAATCCTCCATTTAAATGTCCATAAAATTATAAATTTAATCCTGCAAAACCAACTAAAAAGTATTTCATTTGCATTGGACTTTTCCTACCACCATTCCAAGGATAAGTGTCATGCTTATGCTGAAGAAAATAAAATAATTTGCAGTTATTTATTGATTTCTTTTCATTTATTTCATGTTGTGCTGAGATTGGATCTAAACTTTGAGCTCCTAATCATTGCTCAGATTGTGTGGCCTCATAAGATTGTGTATAATAAGTAAACAAGCATCTGTACACTTGTTAACTTGATGACCTTCTGTACGTCAGACTTTAAGCCCTTTTAAAAATAAAGTGCTGGGCTATGCTTGGTGGCTCATGCCTGTAATCTAAGCACTTTGGGAGGCTGAGGTAGGAGGTTCGCTGGACCCCAGAAGTTCGAAATCAGCCTGGGAAACATAGAGACCTCGTCTCTTTCAAAAAATTGAAGAAATAGTAATTATATGAAAAAAAACTTTTAAAGAAAGAAAGTGCTGGTCTTTTTTGTTAATGTGAAACATTTACCAGAGTCTCTTGCACACAGATATTTCTTCAACTTTAAAAAAAGCTACTAGTCAAAATACCGTAAACATATTGGTTGCTTTAATGTATTAATATACTGATGGATAATATGCTGATATCTATTAATATATTTTACTCATAGTATCCTATTATCTAAAACTATTGGTGAGCAAAATTTGAGCACTAAGAGAGTAGAAATGTACTTTTGCATGATATTAAAGTGTGATGGTAAAAGCAAACAAAAAATGAAAATGACATTAAATTATATTTGACCAGAACTCACAAAGGCAGTTAGGAAATCCAGGTGTCTAGAGATGATTGCTGTGTAAGAACCTAGATAATCTTCAGATAGAAAAGGCAAACATTTCTACAATGTGGCTGAGTTTACTGATGCTGCTGGGAACTTTGCTGCCCATCTGAGAGCTGCCAAGGAATGCTCCTGCCTCTTCAAGTGCTTTTGAGAGGGGAAGGTTTTATGAAGTCATCACCTCCACAGAGTACCTTCCAATTGTCTTGAGAGCTTTGTGTAACATATGAGAAAATAGGCTTCACTTGCACCAGCATGATTTGCATAGAGACATGAAGAACCTGACCACTGTTATTCTTCTAGGGTCAGAGAACTGAGCCTATGTCTCATTCTGTCTCTGAGGAAGCCACAGTGATAAAGAGATTGAGATTAAGGCAAGAACAGAAAATGTCTTTGTAACTGAAAGGATACATATGTTATCTAAAGTAATAGCCTGGGACCACGTGGCTATCACAGCTACCACAATTTGTGAATTTCTTAGAGTTTCATGAATATTTATGCTATTCCTTCCCCAAACATTCAGAAAGCACTTGTGAGATGCAAAGATCCATGCCTAGGTTTGTTTAGCAATAAAATAAAATCTTGACATGAATTCCTGCAGTCATTTCTTTTAGTGTAGTCTGCTTTCCCAAATACCCGGAAGCTGGTGGGAGAATAAACTTGAATTCCAAGGTTTTAATCATTAGATCTTTTTAGATAGAAACTCAGACCCTTTATTTTTGAACACCAATCTGTAGATGTTGGAGATTTGTTTTAAATAATCTCTGGGGCTCATTGACCTGTCTAGAAGAAGAATGGATTAGGCATAAGGATTGAGCAAAACTTACTTTTCAAAATTTTCCTTTTTTTTTTTTTTTTTGACAATGTCTGATCCTGCCCTTATGGGAAGGATAAAGCTCTGTAAAATCACAGGGCCAGCTCCTGTTTTCTGAACGCTTTCTATGGATGGGGATGAATCTATGTATTCCACTTATCAGAGTAGGGTTACCCTCATGGATTACATTTGAGGTCCCGCATCTGAGTGGTTGACAAATTGTTCCAATATAGCTAGCCTAAGTGTCCTTGTATTAGGCCTGGCTTGTTTACAAAGTTATCAGCTGGTTGGAAGGACCTAGGAGACTGTATATATAAGCTGAGAGAGAGGCATCAGTGATATAGGGATCTGTGCCAACTGTTCATTCATCCTACTTTTGTCTTTTGCATTTTCTCTTGCCCTAAAACATATTGCACCCATTATAGGATAGATGGTTGCTGTGACCATTCAGTCTTACGACTTAGTAGGTCTAATAGCACTTCAGCTCAAGCTGGATAACTCTGGATTTATACTTACTTGACATGCCTTTCTCACTAAGCTTAATAATTTCTAGCTTTTGATTTAATGACTTTCACTTGAACATTTGGAGGACACTGTAGGGTGATTAATTGGCTTAGCTTCAACATTGTTGTGTCTCAGGGACTAGGGAGACCACAAGAGGAAGAGAGAGAGGGAAATGACCTGTCGGTGGAGCAGTGGGAACACACACAGCATTTATCAATTAAGTTTGCTGTCTTATGTGGACGTGCTCATGCTGCCCTAAAACAATTACAATAGTAACATCAAAGATCACTGATCACAGATCATCATAACAGACATAATAATAATAAACCAGTTTAAAATACTGTACAAATCATTAAAATTTGGCGTAGGACACAAAATGAGAACATGCTGTTGGAAAAATGGTGCAGATAGACTTGCTTGAGGCAGGTTAGCCACAAAATTTTAGCCCAATGGAAATGCAGTATGTATGAAGCACAATAAATTGCAGAACGATAAAATGAGTTATGTCTATATATAGAAATAGAATTAATTTGATTGTGTTTATGTTAAATTCTGTGACCTTAATGGACTCACTTCTTAATTTTAGGAGGTTTCTAAAATAGATTTGTTTGGATTTCTATGTAGACAGTCATGTCTGTTGTAAGTAGGGACTATTCTATTTTTTCCATCCTGACCTGTATGTCCTTTATTTTCTTGTCTTATTGCGCAGTGTTAACTTCCAGCACTGTTTTGCATAAGGGTGATAATAGCAGATATAGTTCCTTTATTCTTGATTTTAGAGAGAAACCATTCAGTTTTTCACCACTAAATATGATGTTAGTGTAGCTATGTCCTACATAACACTTTGGTCAGTGATGGACTGCATATATGAGAGTGGTCCCCCAAGATTATAATGGGGGTGAAAAACTCATATTGCCAAGTGATGTCTTAGCCATGATAATGTTGTAACACAATGCATTACTTACATGTTTGTGGGATTGCTGCTGTAAACAATCCTACTGCACTCCCGGTGTGATATAAAAGCAAACAACTATGCATTTTACTATGCATTTTACAACATTCTACTAAACTTTTTGTCGTTATTTTATTTTATTTTATTTTGGAGATGGAGTCTTGCTCTGTTGCCCAGGCTGGAGTGCAGTGGTGCAATCTCAGCTCACTGCAACCTCTGCCTCCTGGGTTCAAGTGATTCTTGTGTCTCAGCCTCACAAGTAGGTGAGATTACAGGTGTGAAGCACCATGCTTGGCCAAGTTTTTATATTTTTGGTAGAGATGGGGTTTCACCATTTTGGTCAGGCTTTTCTTGAACTCCTGACTGCAAATGATGTGCCTACCTCAGCCTCCCAAAGTACTGAGATTACAGGTGTGAGCCACTGTACCTGGCCTTTGTCATTATTTTAGAGTGTACTCCTTTTACTTATAAAAATGTTAAGTCCTAAACAGTCTCAGGCAAGTCCATCAAGAGGTATTCCAGAAGAAGGCATTGCTATCATAGGAGACGACATCTTCATGCATGCTGTTACCTGTGAAGACCTTTCAGTGGGACAAGATGTGCAGGTGGAAGACTGATATTGATGATCTTGATACTAGGTAGACTTAGGCTGATGTATTTGTGTCTTAGTTTTCAATAACAAAATTTTAAAAAGTAAATAATAAAAATAAACAGTTTCACAAGTAGAAAAATGTCTGTAGAATAAAGATATAAAAAAAGAAAATCTTTCGTGCAGCTTCATAATATTTGTGTTTTAAGTGGTGCTATTACAAAGTAGAATCAAATTATTATTAAAAATTAAAAAGTTTATAAAGTAAAAGTTATAGTAAGCTAAGGTTAATTTATTGTTGAAGAAAGAAAAATGTTTTAATGAATTCAGTGTAGCCTAAGTGTACAGTGTTTATAAAGTCTACAGTATCGCACAGTAATGTCCTAGGGCTTCATATTCACTCACCACTCACTCACTCACTCACCCAGGCAACTTCCAGTCCTGTAAGCTCCATTTACGGTAAATGCCATATACAGATGTACCATTTAAAAAATCTTTCATGTTATATTTTTTTTACTGTGCATTTTATGTATTTAGATATGCTTACATACATAAATACCACAGTTGGTGAGTTTTACCAAATGGTTACCATAAATGTAACACTTAACTCTATTATAATAGCCTATAGTATTCAGTATAGTAATACGTTATACAGGTTTGTCACCTAGGAGTGATGAGCTATTCGGTATAGCCTAGGTGTATAGTGGCTACTATATATCCCATCTAGATCTGTGTAAGTACACTCCAGGATGTTCCCACAATGACAAAATCACTTGACCGCACATTTTTCAGAATGTATCCGCATCGTTAAACAACACATGACTTTATAATGTTAGCTTTTTGTAGATGCTTTTTACCAAGTGGTTAAAGTTTCCTCTATTCTCGCTTTATAGAGAGCTTTTATCACGAATGGATATAGAAATGTGTTAAATGTTTATTATGTATCAATATATAATGTAACTTTCCTTCTTTTGTTTGTTAACATGGTGGATTATTTTGATTGACTTTGTGACTTTGTGAGATTTAATCAGGCTTGTTTTTCTGGAAATAATCCCCCACTGGACATGGGTCAATTTTGAAAAATATACTGTAGAAGTCTATTTGTTAAGTAAGTTATATGTATCTTTATATATATATGTATATATGTGTGTGTATGTATATATGCACACACACTCTCTCTCTCCTGGTTTTAGTATCAGTGTAATAATAGCTTCAAAAAATAAATTGGGAAATGTTCTTTTACTGTTTTCTGGAAAAGATAGTGTGGAATTGCTGTTAACTTTTTTTAAAACACGTCAGAATTCTCCAATGAAACCATCTAAACCTAGAGATCTTTTTTGGTAGTTTTAAAATTATGAATTCTATTTTCTTAATGATTATAGAGTTCTTCAAATGATCTATTCCTGCGTGGTGAGTTGAGTTAGTTTGTGTTGCAGCGGGCACACTGCATTTTGTCTATTTTGTCTAAGCTGTCTAATTTATGTGTGTGGAGTGGTTTGTAATATTCCTTGATTGTCCTTTGTGATGTGCGGTGTCTGTAGTGATATCGCCTGTTTCATTATGATACTTGAAATTTGTGTCTTTTCCTTTTAATTTCTGCTTGAGTTTGTTAAATTTTATTAATCTCTTAACAGAGCTATCTCTTTGTTTCATTGATTTAACTATTGTTTTTCTCTTTTAAATGTGTTTTCTGTTCTTATCTTCATTAATCCCCACCCTCTACTTGCTTTCAGTTTATTCTGCTCTTCTTTTTCTAGGTTCCTGAGGTGGAAATCTATTGCTCACTCGAGACTTTTCCTCTTTCCTAATGCATGCATTTATTGCTCTAACTTTCCTTCTCAGCACTTTGATATGTCACAGTTTCATGTTTATCCAGTCCAATGTACTTTTAAAATTTTCCTTGAGACTTCTTCTTTGACCGAGAGATTATTTAGAAGTGTGTTTTTAAATTTCCAAGTGTTTGGGACTTTTCATATCTTTCTTATGCTGATTTCCAATTGGATTCCCTACAATGATTTCTAGTTTTCACCTGCTCTGGATGATTACTATCTCTTAAATTTGCTGTGGTGAATTTTAGGGCCTAGGATAGCTCTATCTCGCCATGTGTTTTGTCAGCACTCGAAAAAATATGTGTATTCTGCTGTTGTGTGGCATATTCTGTAAATGCCAAATAGATTCTTTTGGTTAGTGGCATTTTGAGTTGTTTTATATTCTTCCTGATTTTTTCCCCTCTTTTTAAAAATATGAAATGTCTCACAAAATTTTGTGTAATCTATATGCAGGAGCCATGTTAATCTTGTCTGCATCATTCTAATTTTAGAAAGTGCTGCCAAAGGCAACACTCCTTGCTGATTTTCTGTCTAGTTCTATCAATTATTGAAAAAGGCATGAAGAAGTTTCTAACTATAATTGTAGATTCATCTATATCTCCTTTCAGTTCTGGCAGTTTTCTTTTTTTAAAAAAAATCAATGAGAATTTATTTAATTAAGCATGAAGTTACTTTCTCATTTATCTACAACCACAGTGAATACACCTCTTGGCATGAAGACACAGCCTTTAGAATTTAAAACCTCCCCACCTGCAAGATTGCATATATAAAACTCTCACTATTGTTGCTATAGTAGTGGATTAGTTCCCGAGATTAAAAGTTATATGATCTAGAATATAATAAAATGGAAATGATTTACTCATAGATATGTATTTAAATCATCTTTATTTATAAACTACTATACTAAGAACTATAATTCCATTAAACTTCAATTTGAGAAAAGTGTCATCACTTAAGTAACAGCCGTTACTTAAACTGAAAATGAGATCAGTCTAAATTACTTTTGAAGAGAGCAAAAATATTGTCAGGTTTCTTGCTGTGGTTCTGGTTGTTCAGTAGCAGGCTCCTTGGAAGGCAGAATCAACCCTGAAGGGAACTCGCTTCTACCTTCAGAATGTGGGGTTGGGGTAAAATCCAGGTCTTGGGTGAAGGTAAGGAGGAAAACCCCTCGGTGGATAGATGTTTCTCACTGCAAATGGAGCACGTGGTGGGCCTGGGAAATCCCTTGGTGGATAGTAATAACCTCGAGACACTCCAAACATGGTTCCTGGAGGAGGTGGGGGGAAAGGCGGTCCTCTTCTCATGAATGGGCCTCTTGTATTCACAGGAAACGATGGACCTCTGATTGCAGCCAGAGGTGGAGGAACAAAGCCGGTACCAGTTCCTTCATTTTCGGCAGGGAGAGATGAATCAGGCACATTTAAATTACCAGGATCATCTTCGGCATCATTTCTACTGGATTCCATTTCTGAAGGCATTGAGCCATCCATTTTATCCAAAGAAGGCATATTAAAACTTCTGAGTTCTGCTGGCCCAGACAGTCCATCAGAATTAGAATAAAATCTGTCTTCCCTTTGTGGAGGAGGAGCTGAATCAGGATATGATTGTCCTGGTGGAGGAAACATCATCCTACGGTCGGGTTCCCATGGAGATGACAGGGACCCAGTGTCAGGAGGAGCCCTGTGAGGATCGGTTAACGTATCGCAGCCTGGTTCTTCTCTTTCATTGCTAATCTGATGGTCCAGAGGATTCCCTGGGCCTCTTGGACCTCTTCCTCCTGCCCCCGGAAGCACAGGTGCGGGTCTCAGTGGACCGTCCAACACAGTTTGAGGAAACAGAAAAGCTCTCGTTTCAGATGAAGGCTGACCCAATGGTGAGGGACCATATGGGGAATGCTCTCTGCCAAATGCTGTATTTGAAACATCAGGTGCACAAGGATCTTTTTCTAAAATTTCAAATTTAAACTCTGTTTCCGTTAATTTTTGTCTGTTGTGAGCATTTTCTTTCCTTAAATCATTGAGGTTTCTTTCAGCAGTCTGAGCTGCCAACCAATTATCATGTCCTTTTTTCTCGTAGGAAATAGCCTGCCTTTGATAAAAATTAATAGTTCTCTTCAATTTTTCTTCAAGATCTTTGGCTAGCTTTCCATAGGTCTCCAGCCCTTCAGTGGTGTGGCTGATCTCTTTTTGCACTTTAGAAAGTTTCTCTTCTTCCTGTATCCGGTAATTTTCCTCTACTGTCAATTTCCTGTGGAGTTTCATTTCATTTTCTTGATAGAATTCGGTCATTATTTTAAGTTTCTGTTGAAGCTTCTGATTCTCATGTTCAAAATACATGTTTTCTGACTGCAAAGAGGCTTGTTGAGTCTGAAGATTTTTAATATGCTCTGTAAGTTCTTCCTTTGTTTTGTCAACTTCAGATAACTGAATAATAATGTGGTTTCTTTCTCCTTCGGAGGTTTTCAAAGAAACATTTAACTTAGCAGCATGAATCAGTTTCTTCAAAGCTCCTTTTGGAGGATCATCTAAGTAAGCACCATTTTCCGATTCACCATTCACTTCTAATTCCAAGTTATCACCATCCATTATGTCCTCTTCAAGCACAGCAGCCTGATCTTTCATGTTTAGCAAGCGTCCAGTCAGAGTCTTGATGTGATTTTCTTTATCATTTAGAACTTGTTCTGCATGTGCTTTGGAGTCTTCGAGTGTTATTTTCTGTTTATTAAGTTTACTCACTTGTTCTTTCCATACTTCAGCTTCTTGCAAAAGCTGCTTCTGGCTTTCCAGAAGTTGAGAATTTTCATTCAAAGCATCTTTTATTGCTATCTCGCGTCGTTCTTCACTCATGTTAAATATCTTGCAGATGATTTTGGCTTCAGCTATTTGTGATTTGAGGGATTTTGACTCATCTTCTAGAGACTGTATCCTTTTTGAAATATCTGCCATCAATTCATCTTGTTGAGACTGTTTAGATTTCTCTTCTTTGAAGTCTTTTTCTAGACAGAGGATTTCATCCTCAAGTTCAGAATTGGACCTGTTCAGCTTTTCACAGGTTGCCTCCAAACTTCGTGCTTCTGCTGCCGCCTTCTCAAAGCTGGCATCCTCTAAAGATGACTCTACTTCACAGGCTTCGTGCTCTTTTTGAATAAGGCTAAATTTTTCAAGTAGTTTACATTTTTCTTCAATTAGTCCAGAAAGCGTTGCAGCAAGTTGTTTTTCTCTTCCCACATAAAGCCGACTCCTAACCGATCTAAAACCTGTCCACAGAAAAAGGAGAACAGCAAAAAATTCAACGACAGTTGCACATACCACCAGTTCCCACGGAAAACCATAAGGATTCGAATATGGTCTCCTACTTTTAGGCAGTGCTGCCAGAAGGGTACGTAGCTCCTCCAGGACCAGCCCCAGATAGGGCTGAGGCGTAACGCCGGGCTCCTCCATAGCGCCGAGGCTGCTCTGGGGTCTCCGCAGTAACACTGGCCACAACAAGCGGTGGAGAACACGCAGCCTGGGATCTGGAATCCGAATCCGCACGTGGCCACCAAGCGGAGCGGACCACTGCGGAGCCGGCTGCGGGGGGATCTGGGGATCGCGGGCACCCCACAGGCCTCACAGGCCCATGCTGCTGTCCCCTCATCCCCCCTGCCCCCTTGTTACACTTGACATCCTGAGGCAGTGCAGGTCCCAGCCTGACCCGCCTTTGTTCTGGCAGTTTTCACATGACATATTTTGCAGCTCTGTTGTTTGGTGAGTACACTTTTAAAATTACTGTCTTCTTCATGGATTAAACCTTTGATCATTATATAATCTCTCTGTTTCTGGTAATTTTCTTTGCTTTATCTGATATACATACAGGCACTCTTGCTTTCCTTGCATTAATGTTTGTGTAATATATCTTTTTTTCATCCTTTTAATTTGGCCTGCCCTGTATTGGCAAATTTCAAGTGAGTTTCTTGTTCACAGCATACAAGAAATATATACGAAAGAGTCATTCTTTTAAATACAGTTTTCTATTATCTGTGTCTTGGTAGACCATTCATAATTAACCGAATTATGGATATTTTAGTGCATAAGCCTGACATTTTTTGTTTTCTGTATCAATTCTTGTTTCTCTGTTTATTTTTCATGACTTCCTGTGGGCTATTTGAATATTTGTTTTAGAATTCCATTTTGTTATTCATAGTGTTCATAGTATATCTTCTTTTTTATAGTTTTTTAGGTTGCCTTTTATAGCTTAGTATATATTCCTTTATGTATACATTATCACACTAAATTGGTGTCATTTGTATTCTAGTTTGAGTGAAGTATAGCAACCCTCTGTCATATTATGTCTCTTTACCCTCTCAAATTTGTAGTATAATTGTCTTACATACATTTAGAATAGCACTAGACAATGCTATGATTTTTGCTTGAAACATCAAACATAATTTAGGAAATTAGATTCTGTGAAAATAAAGTGAACATTTTAGAGCTGCCAGAAAGAAA
This sequence comes from Rhinopithecus roxellana, assembly GCF_007565055.1. Classification (NCBI taxonomy): domain Eukaryota; kingdom Metazoa; phylum Chordata; class Mammalia; order Primates; family Cercopithecidae; genus Rhinopithecus; species Rhinopithecus roxellana. The sequence goes on from NC_044554.1 coordinate 34,992,378, forward strand.
TCTGACACAACCTGTTTTGTCTTTCATTTTTTCTTTCTTTCCTTTATATTGATCATAGATATTATGATGCCCTATCTATTAACTCCAATATCTGGATTATCTATGAATTTGTTTTTAATAACTGATTTATTTCTCATCAGTCTGTTTTTCTTGCTTTTTTGTAGATTTGGTATTTTTTTTTTAAGTATGCTGAATTTATGGCTAATATGATATTGAAATACTCAAGAATTTTGAATTTTTTATCTGGGCAGAAGTTGTAATTACTTGTAGATCATCTTGCTGCTCTCAAGACCTAGTTTTAAGCTGTGTTACGGTAATGATATTTTATTTTCCTCTTAGAACATATGCCTCACTCCTAGGATACTGTGCCTCTCCTAAGAGAATTTTTAGAATCCAAGTGAGTTTCTCAGTTGTTTACCAACATTTCCCCATCTGGCTGGATCTGAACTCCAGTAGCTTTCCAGGAAATTTTCAGTCCCTGATGATCTCTTCTGCTTTCTGTATGCCAGCTGTTGTTTTCTACTAGGTCTCCTCTCTTCTTAACCAGCTGTCACATAGCTAAGAAGTCACAGAAGGACCAAAATGGCATCTACACACCTATTTCTAGGTTCTTTCGCTCTCCCATATGGTACATTGACCCCCAATTCCAAACCAATTTAGCAGCTTTGAACTCTATTCATTGCTTCTTTTGGTTCCCAAGACCACTAACCCCTGGTTGGGTCGCATTTTCCTGTACCAACTGTCAGGAAGATGCCTTTCTGGAAAATCCTGGCAAATGTGGTACTAATCTCATGTGCCTCACCTTCCTTAAAGATCTCATACCTGACTTGCTACAACAATGTTCTTCAATGCCTGCTGATATGGTTTGGCTGTGACCCTACCCAGATCCCATCTTGAATTGTGGCTCCTATAATTCCCACATGTAGCCTGCCCACCTGAACCATGCTTAGGACCTGGTGAGAGGTAATTGAATCATGGGGGCGGGTCTTTCCTGTGCTGTTCTTGTGGTAGTGAATAAGTCTCACGAGATCTGATGGTTTTACAAAGGGGAGCTCCCCTGCACATGCCCTCTCTCTTGTCTGCCATGTAAGATGTGCCTTTGCTTTTCCTTTGCCTTCCATCATGATTGTGAGGTCTCCCCAGCCATGTGGAACTGTGAGTCCACTAAACCTCTTTGTTTATAAATTACCCAGTCTTGAGTATGTCTTTATTAGCAGCATGAGAACAGACTAATGCACCTGCCAAGATTTTTTTTCTATATTTTGTCCAGATTGTATAGTTTTTTATGGTGGGAGGGTGAATCTGACACAAGCTAGTTGGTGTCAAGTAGCCAAGTCACATAATAATTTATTTTTAATGTAAAGCTATACAACCTTCTTTCTATACCTAAATTTTTAATTAAAATATAATAATTAAAATGTTACTAAAAATTTCTTAATGATTTTATTTTATGGGGAAAGAGACTCAGTCAGGAATGTGAAATATGGCCTACAAGTATTTCTCATTTTGCAGGACACTGTCTGGGTCTTCCTCTCCCATGGATGATCATTAGTGTGGTTTATCTTTATGCTTTGAGAAAACAAGTCTGTAGTATGTTACTGTAGTCTACTATATAAAGATACTCTTCAACTTATGATAGGATTATGATCCAATAAACCCATCATAAGTTGATAATATTGTAAGTTGATGCCTTTTTAAAAAAAATATAGACTCTTGTCATGTTGCCCAGGCTGGAGTGCAGTGGCTATTCTCAGGTGTGCTCATACTGCACTATATTCTCAAACTCTTCGAGCTCAAACAATCCTCCTGCCTCAGCTTCCTGAGCAGCTGGGTCTGTAGGCACACACCCCTATACCTGGCTTGAAGATATGTTTAATAAACCTAACCTACCAAACATCATAGCTTATCCTAGCCCACCTTAACCATGCTCAGAACACTAACATTAGTCTACAGTTGGGCAGAATAATCTTACACAAAGCCTATATTATAGAAAACTGTTGAATATTTTATGTAATTTACTTAATACTGTACTGAAAATGAAAAGATAATGGTAGCATGAATACTTGAAATATGGTTTCTACTGAATACATATCACTTTCCCACCATTGTACAGTTGAAAATCTTAAGTGAAACCATTGTAAGTTGGTGACTCTCTACATTTATTTTACTACTTTCCCTTTTTCTTTTAATAATTGAAAGGCATAATAAGGTAAAACATTATTGCCTAAAAATACTCTGCTGCTCTGGAAAATAAAAAAGGCAGAAGTTTCAAAGAAATCTTTCAAGAGATATAAAACTCATATGAAAATGAGATAATTAAAGAATAACTATGTAATTATGCATGTTGTAAAATACAATTGGGGGGTGGGAAGAGAGACTGTAGATGCGCCATGAAAATGAAAGCAGAAATAAAGTAGGAATGGAAACATTTATATAGGAGTTGTGAGATATAGTATCTTATTGTTGTTCAACACTAAATAGTTTTCAAGTCTAGCAGAGGACTTGGAAATTATAAGCTACTCAACAGTGAATCTCAGAGTTTTCTCCATTCATCTCACAGTTAGTCTTATATAAATATACAGCTCTGTAATGATTATATGTATCAATTTTTTTTCCAGTCAAGGAGTTTCCTTCCTCATGTTCATTTTTTCTGAAAAAATACCACTTGGTACTACATGATATGAATGGCTATGGTTGAATTGGTTACTTACAGTAATAGGCTAACATGTTGTTTTGGCAATTAAACAATAAAAAAGATGTTCTTTATTAAGATATGAATCTATTTCTTAAAGAAATGGGTTCCATAGATTTCCATAGCATTAACCATGTTGGTAATTCAAATGACTCATCACTGAACAAAAATGCTCAACCTCAGAGACTGTCCTTGCACATAAAAATTTTTCTTATTTTCAGGTGAGTATTGGCCAACTCATATCAAATATTGTTGATAGATTTGTTTTTTCGAGATGGCAATTAGAGGCTTTTAGCATGCCACAGCCACTTGGAAATAGCAAGGCAGTGCATACAGATAAATTCTGTGAGCTCTAATTCAAGAAGGAAAATGGAGATCCACTGGAATTGTGAAGAACGCTCCAGATCCCGAGGAGGAGAACGCCGGCAACCAGCCGCCATAATGCTGTCCAGCTGATACAAGTGAATGAAGTCCCAGCACATGAGAGGTAGAAGCTTCCCTCTGTGACTCATGTTTCCACTGGGGATCTGAGCAACCCAGGCTGAGAGAGAGCACTTTGTTTCTCTCAGATCCTGGAGCTAACTTCACGAGAGGCTTGGAGACACTGACAGAGACAGACACTGGAAAAAGCTACAGGCGTTTTCCCAGCCCCAGGACAGAGAACAGGACACCATTTTTAACTTGGGTGCATCTAAAGTCAGCCGTTCTTAAAAATGGAAGTTATTTAATTCAAAATAATTTAGAGGAAACATATGGTCATCTCTACTATGTTTGAGATTATTTTCAGTCCTAATCTGGCAATTATTTAAAAACCACATTTAGAAAGGATGGTCATCCTATTTAGCATAGAATTAAAATAGTGTCATGGGATAATAGATTCCTAAAATCAATTTTATTCTAGAATACCTATATCGATTTCTGACTCTTCTAAAGACTCTAATAGATTCACTAATTTAAAAGTATTTACATTATCTGGTGGTTTATTTTTAGGGTAAACAACTTATAATTCCTAGACCTTTATGTTAGTTATTAATTTAATACATTTATTTACTTTTCTTTCCATATGAGGAATTTTCTGACACCTGACAATTTTAGATCACAGGTCAAAGTTTCAAAAAGCTGATTCATAGTGGGACTAAAAAGGTTCATGTCTTACTTGAGAATATGACATTCATTTTCCTACTTCTTTTTGAAAATTAAAAAAAGGAAACATCATGTAAATGACTAAGAAACTAAAAGCTAAAGGTAAGCATTTTAATTATGTTAATATGTGAATAACTAACCATTTTCATGTTCATATATTGACCTACAACATATTAGAAATAAAAAATGATAAGAAATAAACATTATACTTACCCATGGTTTTCATTTGGCAGTAATAGTCATGAATATTTCCCGTGTCAAAAATCTTCTTCTAAGACATTTGTTTGAGCATTGAGTGTTTTTTTCACTGTATAGATGTATTTAAACCTAGTGAATCTCATTTTCTGACAATTAGATTATGGATCATATCCATTTTGTTTATTATGGTATATTGTGGGGCTGTATATCTACTTTCATGTGTGTAATATGCATGTAATTATATATCTGTATAAGTACATATACATTATGTATATAAAATACACATAGACACCCACATAAAATCAGATATTTTAAATTAAAAGCTTAGGATATATTCCTAGGAGTGGAATTTCTAAGTGAAAGAGCACTCTTCATTTGCTTGTTAAAAAAGAAATAAAGTCACATAAAAGCAGTTGATCTTTTTTCTTTTTTTTTCCCCCAGAGGGAGTCTCACTCTGTCACCCAGGCTGGAGTGCAATGGTGCGACCTCAGCCCACTGCAGCCTCTGCCTCCCAGGCTCAAGTGATTCTCGTGCCTCAGCCTCCCGAGTAGCTGGGATTACAGGTGCGGGCCACCACGCTTGGCTAATTTTTGTATTTTTAGTAGAGATAGGGTTTCACCATGTTGGCCAGGCTGGTCTCGAACTCCTGACCTCAGGTGATCTGCCAGCCCTGGCCTCCCGAAGTGCTGAGATTACAGGGGTGAGCCACCGTGCCAGGCCCAGTTGATCTTTTTTTTTTTTTTTTTTTTTTTTTTTTTTTTTTTTTTTTTTTTTTTTAATGATTAATAGACGATTTATTTAGGCAGGAATACATATAGTCATCATTGCCAGACTTAACGTGAGAGCTGAAATGTTCGATCCAATTTTCCTTCCCGGATAAGTTTTTCTTTCCTATCCCTGTCAGTTTTGATAATACAATATAGGAAGATGAGGGGCCCGATTCCAAACAGAGCTCCCATGAGTGAGTTTTTAGGAGTGGGTCTGAAATTAGGATAGACATTTGTTGTTCTTGCATAGGTCCAACGAAGCAAGGCAGGATTTTCGATGAGCCCTCGGCGGTTGGGATCGTTGTACTGAAGCAGGTACTCTCGTTTCAGCGGGCCAGGCCACCGCTCTTTAAACCTCACCTTGGGGAGGAAACCTTTAAGTGGGAAAGGGTAGCTTGAGCTTCGCAGTTGATCTTTAAACCTCACCTGTTGGGAAGAAAACCTTTAGTGGGAAAGGGTAGCTGACTCAGCAGTTTTACCCTTGTGAACCTAGATTCCTTTGTATTTGTCCTACCTTGATGGGTACTTCTATTATTCTGGTTCCTGAGAGGTTTCCTCTTTAAATCTCTGACTCAAATTGGAAATAATCTGCTACCTTTTGCTTCTTCTTACCATTACTTGATAAGTGGTAAATGAGAAAACAACAACAAAAAAGAAAAACACAGGCTACTCAGACTTGAATTCAACCTGTGACTTCAGGAAGCTGTGACTTAAGGGAGGTCTGCTTTGCCCCAGCTGCTAGCAGCCAGCCTCCAGCTATCAGGTCCCTCAGGGTTTGCCTCAGGCCCAGAGAAGCCTCATCCTAGTGCATGTGCTTCTGGTGTGGCCCACGTCCAAAAACTGATTGGGGTGGGTATATAAAGGCCCAGGCATTCTGGCTCAACATGGGAAAACTGATGGGCCTTAGGTATTTCAGAGCTGCCTGTGGGGTTGAATGAGTCTTTGTTGCAGTTACGTTGTAGGTTTTCTGTCTCCTCCTCCCTTCCACAAGCGTTTATCCCTTATAAACATCCTGCCTGTCACACTCCACCTTGGTGGCCACTTCTGGAGGATTCAGCCTGGGACAGACTGAGAGACCTTCATCTTTCCCTAATTACCAGCCTGAAGAATTTGCTGCATCCTACCGTCTGGGGATCATATACCTCACTCTTTAGAATCTCCTCCCTGATACTCATCTGCCACAAGAGACACACCCAGGGCCTTAGTGCATTTATACTGCAATGATTTATTTAAATTCACACAAAGTCAGATGTGGGACAAGCACCCCTTTCTCATCGTGTAGTTATGTCTTATGACTACAGATTCTTAGTGGATCACAGTAGTGAGACTGACACTTATTTCTCACAGTGCTGGAGGCTGGAAGTCCAAGATCAAGGTGCTGGCAGATTCAGTGTGTGGTGAGGTCCAACTTTCTGGTTCATAGATGGTACTTTCTAATTGTGTCCTCACATGGTGTCTTAGTCCGTTTTTGCACTGCTGTAAAGAAATAACCAAGACTGCGTAATTTATAAAGGCAAGAGGTTTAATTAACTCACAGTTCCCTATGGCTGGGGAGGCCTCAGGAAACACAATCATGGCAGAAGGGGAAGCAGGCACCTTCTTCACAAGGCAGCAGGAGCAAGAGGAGTAAGCAAAAGAGGAGCTTGCCAAACACGTAAAATAATCAGATCTCGTGAGAACTCACTCACTATCACGAGAACAGCATGCGGGAAAACGCCCCCATGATCCAATCATCTCCCACTAGGTTCCTCCCTCAACACCTGGGGATTACAATTCAAAATGAGATTATGGTTCCAGATTGCAAAGCCAAATTATATCATGTGGCATAGAAGTAAGGAACCTCTCTGGTATCTGTTTGTAAGGACTCTCTATTTTTTGGCCTAATCACATCCTAAAAGCCCTACTTCCTCCTACTATCACATTGGCGATTAGGTTTCAGTGAATTTTGAGGGGGACACAAACATTCACACCATAGTAATAATATTAAATTTAGCTCCAAAAAATTGACAAGAGTTCAGAACTGGGAAGAAACATCAATAACGTATACATCTTTTCAGACCTTATTAGAAACAGTCAGCAATAATGAAAACACATTTCATATCTAAACAGAAAGGTTAACAATGTATGTGATGATAACCTATTTCCATAAAGTAGGAATATTTACATCTTAGACATCATCTTGCTCCCCAGATTATCTCACTTTTAATTGTGGTTATTTCTGATTTTAAATTAAGAAATACTTTGATTCTCATCTCAGTTGCCATCGTATACATTTTGTATCTAAAAACTGAACAAATAGCTGGGCATGGTGGTGCACGTTGTTATCCAAGCTCTTCAGGAGGCTGAGGCAGGCGAATCTCTTGAACCCAGGAGGTGGAGGTTGCAGTGAACCAAGATCACACCATTGCACTCCAGCCTGGGCGACAGAGGGAGACTCTGTCTTAAAAAAAAAGAAAAAGAAAAAGAAAAAGAAAAAGAAAACTGAGCGAAATCTAAAAATAGAAGTTAAGACGTCACAGAATAGTGATAAGCTATTACAGCACTGAAAGAGAGAAGAAAATGTGAAGGTAATTGATGGTTGAATGACAACCTCAACTTGTCGAAAGAAATGATGAAAATGAGCATCAGTTAGTTAAAATAAATGGTATAGCCAGTATGAACATTTCTTTGGGCAGTGGTTTCCATTGAACATACACTATAAAAATCTCTGAAAAGTATTTCTTGAGCTATTTTTATTTATTTATTTTTTGAGACAGGGTCTCACTCTGACACCCAGGCTGGAGTGCAGTGGCACAATCATGGCTCACTGCAGCCCCAGCTTCCTGGTGTCAAGGGATCCTTCCACCTCAGCTGCCTGAGTAGCTGGAACCATAGGCAGGCAGCATCAAGCTCAGCTAATTTTGAATATTTTTATGGAAATGGGATCTCGCTATGTTGCCCAGGATGGTTTCAAATTCTTGGGCTCAGGTGATCCTCCTGCCTCAGCTTCCCAAAGTGCTGGGATTCCAGGCATGAGCCAGTGCACCTGGCCTGTTTCTTCAGCTAAAGAAGATACTATATTTCTTCATCTCAATGGTATTTTCAGAAAACAGCCAGCAGCATTGTCATTCATCCTACCAACTCTAGGACCAGATTTATTTTTCCTAAAAGACAGATCTAGCAAGGTATAATACCTGTCAACACTGAAAGACAAAATGGGAGACTATCAAACAGAAATAACTATAAGTCAACATCAACCTGACTGTTTCAGAAAAGTCAATACAAAGTCACTGACAGACACTGTCACTAGGACTTTTTGCTTGTTTTGAGGGCTATTGACACTTGCTCAGTATTATCAAGATTCGTAGCAAATGTTATGGTAAAAATTTTACTGGAGAAGTTATCCAGAAACACATATTCCTATCCTTATCCTGCCATTACGTGATTTTCAATAAGTTAGCTAATATCTCAGACATCAGCACTTTCATCCAGGGGTGTGAAGTCCTTTCATCTCTGTGAGAGCCACTTGCAGAGGCCATGAGGCACAAGGAGTCTCTCATTTATTCCTCTCCTACTCATTTTTACATTTGTGCCAATTTTTTCTTTTGCCTTTGTCTCTGATCACTTTCACTGGGAGTGACACAGAGAATGATACCAAGGGGAGTCAGGAGACCCACGCTCGTGCTCCATCTAGGATAAGCTTCTTGTGGGAACATCTTTTTCTGCTAGCCCAGCTGCTTTGAGCACAAACTGACTCAGTAAGACTATGTTATTTAATCCTGTAAATTGGTTAATACCATTAACCCACACTGCACGCATGGTTTATGAAGTTAGGGAAATGAAAAAAAAATTTCGACAGTCTAACGACCACCAGCACAATGAATGATTTATATACACGGACGCTACATTTTCTGTTTCTAACTACTGAACTCATTTCAAATGATCTTAAAGTGCTCTCTCAGAAAGCCTTCCCATGCTTACCCACTCTCACCCGTCCTCTGTAGCCCTCTAGAATTTCTGCTCATGTTCCCCTGGATACGACTCATCACCTCAGAAGAGAAGAACTTCTCTTTCTGTCTCTTGCTCTAAGATTTTTTAGATTACATTGTAGGACTCTAATCTCAATAATTTCTTCAAAATGTCTTTACTGTCTAGTAGTTTTAAAATTGATGCTCACGTGCTGCTCCATTGGACAGATGACATAAGAAGGCACTGACATTATTTTTCATTTGTCCTAGCACATTTAAATCCATATAAAGCTTACACATTAATATTTAAGACATGCAAATTAGTTCTTTCAAATATACTTTACCAGTGGAAAGCAGAAGTAGTAAATTAAGTGACTTGATAGCTGATGTGAAACAGATGAACCAGATGTATAGAATTACTGTGAAACTCTAGCACATTACCTTCTGGAAATTATTTTGTAATGATAACCAAATGAGATAACATATTGTATAATTTATCCTTTTCTTCATACATTCCCTAATTCAGTCTCTAGCAGTATTCAGTCCTTATTAGTTTCGTATTCAATTCAATATGCATATATTAGTTTTCTATTCTTAATATTCTGTTAGAATAATAAAAATATTCATGCTTATGTTCTCCTTTAATGACCTTATGATCCCAGTGGTCATATAAAATTTACATGCATTACCTAGTTGAGAAGAAATATAAAGCAATGATTAAAAGCTAAAATAGTGAGTAAAAATTAGAAAAAGGATGTGATTTCATGGAGAGGGAAATCAGTGTAAGCAGGTTGGAAGAGCATGCTAGAATTTCATAAGAAAAGATGAGTGAAATTTGCATGGAAAGTTTACATCCCTCTTTCCCCAACATAGACCCAAGTGATAATGTCTTATGAATGTTTTTCCTCTTTTGACAATCAGGAGGTATCTGTGTTCCTCTCATTTTTGCTACTTATTTTCAATTACAGATTTTTATTTCTTCACATATGGATTGTCAAACCTGCTAAGTTCTCCTGAATCGTGTGTCTTACTTGCTGTAGCATGACCCTTGTGTACTGCCAATAGTATAACTTTCCTTACATGCCATATTAGTTTACTTTCACACTGCTGATGAAGACATACCCGAGACTGGGCAATTTACAAAAGAAAGAGGTTTATTGGACTTATAGTTCCACATGACTGGGGTGGCCTCACAATCATGGCAGAAGGTGAAAGGCATGACTCACATGGCGGCAGACAGGAGAAGTAAGTTTGTTCAGGGAAACTCCCCCTTATAGAACCATGAGATCTTATGAGACTTATTCACTATCACAAGAACAGCACACGAAAGGTCTGACTCCATGATTCAATTACCTCCCACTGGGTCCCTCCAACAACATGTGGGAATTCAAGATGAGATTTGGGTGGGGACACAAACAACCCATATTATTCTGCCCCGACCCCTCCCAAATCTCATCCTCACATTTCAAAACCAATCATGCCCTCCCAACAGTCCACCAAAGTCTTATCTCAGCATTAACTCAAAAGTCCACGTCCAAAGTCTCATCTGAGACAAGGCAAGTTCCTTCTGCCTATGAGCCTGTATAATCAAAAGCAAGTTAGTTACTTCCTAGATACAATGAGGTACAGGCATTGAGTAAATATAGCTGTTCCAAATGGGAGAAACTGGTCAAAACAAAGGGGCTCCAGGCCCTGGGCAAGTCCGAAATCCAGCAGGGCAGTCAAATCTTAAAGCTTGAAAATGATCTCCAGGTCATGCTGATGCAAGAGATGGGTTCTAATGGTATTGAGCAGCTCTGCTCCTGTGGTTTTGCAAGGCACAGCCTCCCTCCAGCTGCATTCATGGGCTGGTGTTGAGTGTCTGTGGCTTTTGCAGGTGCACAGTGCAAGCTGACAGTGGATCTACCATTCTGTGTTCTGGAGGATGGTGGCCCTCTTCTCATAGCTCCACTAGGCGGTGCCACAGTAGAGACTCTGTGGGGGCTCCAATCCCACATTTCCCTTCTGCACCACCCTAGCAGAGGTTCTCCATGAGAGCCCCACCCCTGCAGCAAGCTTCTGCCTGAACATTCGGGCATTTTCATACATCCTTTGAAATCTAGGCAGAGACTTCCAAACCCCAATTCTTGACTTTTGTGCACTGGCAGGCTTAACACCACATGGAAGTTGCCAAGACTTGAGGGTTGCACACTCTGAAGCCATGGCCTGAGCCATACATTGGCCCCTTCAGCTACAGCTGGAGTGACTGGGATGCAGGGCACCAAGGCCCTAGACTGCACACAGCATGGGAACCCTGGGCCCAGCCCACAAAACCACTTTTTCCTCCTAGGCCTCCAGACTTGTGATGGGAGGGGCTGCCATGAAGACCTCTGACATGCCCTGGAGACGTTTCCCTCATTGTCTTGGCAATTAACATTCAGCTCCTCATTACTTATGCAAATTTCTGCAGCTGGCTTGGATTTCTCAGAAAATGGAATTTTTTATTGCATTGTCAGGCTGCACATTTTCCAAACTTTTATGCTTTGCTTCCCTTATAAACTGAATGCCTTTAACAGCACCCAAGTCACCTCTTGAATGCTTTGCTGCTTAGAAATTTCTTCCACCATATACCCTAAATCATCTCTCTCAAGTTCAAAGTTCCACAAATCTCTACGGAAGGGGCAAAATGCCGCCAATCTCTTTGCTAAAACATAACAAGTGTCATCGTTGCTCCAGTTGCCAGTAAGTTCCTCATCTCCATCTGAGACCACCTCAGCCTGGATTTCACTGTCCATGTCATTATCAGCATTTTGATCAAAGCCATTCAACAAGTCTCTATGGAGTTTCAAACTTTCCTACATTTTCCTGTCTTCTTCTGAGCCCTCCCAAACTGTTCCACCCTCTGCTTGTTACCCAGTTCCAAAGTCGCTTCCACATTTTCGGCTATCTTTTCAACAGTGCTGCACTCCTGCTACCAAATTTACTGTGTTAGTTTGTTTTCATGCTGCTGATAAAGACATACCTGAGACTGGGCAATTTACAAAAGAAAGCTTTATTGGACTTACAGTTCCATGTTGCTGGGGAGGCCTCATAATCATGGCAGAAGGTGAAAGGGATATCTCACATGGTGGCAGACAAGATAAGAGAAATCTTTTGCAGGGAAACTCCTTCCTGTAGAACCCTCAGATCTTGTGAGACTTATTCGCTATCACAAGAACAGCACAGGAAAGACCTGCCCACATGATTCAATTGCCTCCCACCAGATCCCTTCCACAACATATGGGAATTCAAATGAGATTTGGGTGGGGACACAGCCAAACCATATCATATGCTATTATTTATTTCTATTTACTTATCTTTTTTATTCCAACTTTTATTTTAGGTTCAGGGAATACATGTGAAGATTTGCTACCTGGGTATATTACACAATGCTGAGTTTTGATATATGAATGATCTTGTCACCCACCTATGAGCATAGTATCCAATAGTTAAATTCTCCCCTCTCTAGTAGTCCCCAGCTTCTATTGTTTCCATCTTTATGTCCATGTGTATCTATTGTTTAGTTCCCACTTATAAGTGAGAATATGTGGTATTTGGTTTTCTGTTCCTTCATTAATTTGCCTAGGATTAGGGCTCCAGCTGCATCTGTATTGCTGCAAAGGACACAAATTCATCCTTTTTATGAATACATAATATTCCATGGTGAATTTCTACCGCATTTGCTTTATCCCATCCACCATCGATGGGCACTTAGGTTGATTCCATGTCTTTGCTATTGTGAATAGTGCTCATGCAACCTTTTGCAATTTATCTTATAAGAGACCTTTCAGCAGTACCTATTTTCTCAAGAATGTCCAGACCCTCGTAAATGAAGTTATGCAAGATAAAGCTCATGTAAACCTCAAACAACCTTCAACATATGTATTACATTTGTGTTTCACAAATAAAGACAGTGAATAGATGATTAGCAGGGAGTTTAGTATGATGGAGGACACAAGATGAAGACAGCTGAAGCATTCTTTGTATCATATTACATCATATAAAGAGGTCATATCCGTTCACAGAAAATATTCCAAAGAATGATGCAACTAATAAAAACTTAATATAAGGAATCAACAATATAAGGAATCAACAGGGAAATTGGTTCTCAGTGCAAATGAGAAAAATAATATGTTCACAACTTTGGCTCTAAGGAAATGATTCTGATTATGGGCTGAGAGAGAAGAATGAGACAAGCAAATCTGAACACTCAGGACACAATTATTAACCTAAGACTTTTTACCATGTTGCGATACTACCAATGACTAATTTCCCCAGGATTAACACACAGTTATCATAAAGGGGAAAAAAAGCAGATTAAGGAAGAATGGCGAGAAACTTCTAGAAAGGGAAAAATGTTTTTACCAGATATGTAAGATGGGTGGTGCTCTTCACTTGCATAATATCCAGGCTGGCAGGATGTGCATAGGCAAGATGAGAAAGTATCTTTGGGAGCTCTAAGCTTGCTTCTCCTGTGCTTTTAGGATCATCTAGATCTGCCGCTCAGAAGATGCAGGGAATCATGATACTACTTTAGTGTTCTTAAAAATAAAATCAAAGCATCTTAAAAACTCTACAGGAATGATTATCTGAGGGAAACAGAAAACAACCAACAATGGCTTCTGCAAAATCATAGGGCACATGTTATGGTCTAAGCAGATCGCTATATAACATTGCTTCAGTAAAATCTGTGAATCGACATTTGTTGGCAATATGAGAGTTGATGGATTACAGCTTTCAGTTCATGTGCTCTACGCTGAGAACTCATCTTCCTTTTCCTTTGTAAGCGTGTGTTATGTCTTCAGGTGTGACATAACACTAAAGTCTGGGCTTCAGCTGATTCCCTAATGTACTGTACAGTCAGGTAACCAGTAACCACAGTACATTATAAATTCATAGACCAAGATGATCAGAGATCTGTAAAAAAATAAAAATAAAAACAGTAATTGTTTTATAAAAGTTCTATCTAAACAAATATTTTAATAGACTATCATGAAATAAAAATAAAATATACTAAATATCTGTTGTATTACTTCCATTTGATAATGGAGTGCTTCTTTGCATGCCCCAATTTATGTTTTAACGGATCTGATAATTTTAGTTCCTTCTGGGAATCACAGGCTGCATGGTCACTTAAAGCAGTGGTCCCCAATCTTTGTGGCACCAGGGTGTGGTTTTGTGAAACACAATTTTTCCATGAATGGGGGTCAAGGGAAATGGTTTGGGGATGATTCAGGTGCATTACATTTATTGTGCATTTTATTTCTATTATTATTACATTGTGATATATAATGAAATAATTATACAACTCACCATAATGGAGAATCAGTGGGAGCCCTGAGTTTGTTTTCCCATAACCAGATGGTTTCCATCTCAGGGTGATGGGAGACAGTGACAGATCATCAGGCATTAGATTCTCATAAGGAGCATGCAGTGTAGCTCCCTTGCATGTGCAGTTTGAGAGGGTTTGCACTTCTATGAGAATCTAATGCTGCCACTGATCTGACAGGAAGCAGAGCTCAGGAGCAATGGAGAGTGACCAGAAATACAGATGAAGCTTTGCTCACTCACCTGCTGCTCACCTCTTGCTCTGCAGCCCAGTTCCTAACAGGTCATAGGCCAGCAGCAGTCCATGGCCCAGGAGATGGGGAGCCCCGACTCACAGTACCATGTTGGGGCACATGGTACCTACCAGGGTTCAGTGTGGAGCCAGAAGAGCTGTAGTCTCAAAAGAGGAGTTATGTTTGCTAGAGAAAATGATTTTACTCCAAGCAAGATGTTTGGTTTTTTTTTTTTTTCATTTAGAAATTTTTAAACATAGCCATACTGCATCTTCATTTTCCACACTCATACTGAATTTCATTGGACCCATTTTAGCTAGGTGCAGAATCTTCTCTTGTTCTGGGCCCCATTTTAAATTGGAAGTCTATGGAGTGTTCAGTAATTTTATTAGAAATGAACATTAAAATGTGGCATATATTACCTTAAGAGTGTTAAAGGGTCCCACAAACGTTGTGTCTCTCTCTTAGTGTTAACGGTGGCAGAAATATTTCCTTTACTTTAAAGGTAATATTACAACATATCTCAAATATTGGACCTTAGAAATTTCACTAGGGTGGCAGATCTTTCCATTCTTGTGAAGGCTATTTCTAATCGCCTTTTTAATTCCAATTTTACTGAAGTATAATTGACAAAAAGCATATATTTAAGATGTACAACTTGATATTTTCATATCTATGTATAGTGAAATAATCACCATAATTAAGCTAATTAAGACACTCATCATCTTACATAGTTACCTTTTGTGTGAGTGTGGTGAGAACACCTAAGATCTTAACAAATTTCAAGTATACATTACAGTATTATTGACTATAGTCAAATTGTTGTACATTAGAGCTCCAGCATTTATTCTTTTTTTTTTTTTTTTTTTTTGAAACAGAGTCAGCTCTGTTGTCCAGGCTGGAGTGTGGTGTGATCTCTGCACACTGCAACCTCTGCCTCCCAGGTTCAAGTGATTCTTGTGCCTCAGTCACCCAAGTGGTTGGGATTACAGGCATGCACCACCACACCCAGCTAAATTTTGTATGTTTTAGCAGACACGGGTTTTCACTATGTTGGCCAGGCTGATCTCGAACTCCTGGCCTCAAGTGTTCCACCCACCTCGACCTCCCAAAGTGCTGGGATTACAGGTGTGAGCCACTGCACCTGGCCTTATTCATCTTCTATAACAGAAATTTTTAACCCTTTGACCAATATGCTCCCATTTCTCTCTCCCCCCAGCACCTCACAGCAACCATTCTCCTCCCTGTTTCTATGAGTTTGACTCTTTTGCATTTTACATATAAGTGAGATCATGCATTATTTGTCTTTCTATATCTGGCTTGTTTCATTTAACATAAAGTCCTCTGGTTCATTCACATTATCACAAATGGCAGGATTTCCCCTTTTTAAGACGGAATAATATTCTATTACGTGTGTGTATACAAATGAATGAATAATATTTTATTGTGTGTGTATACAAATGGATAAATAAGGAAAATGGTGTGTGTGTGTGTGTGTGTGTGTGTGTGTGTATGAATGGAACCACAAAAATTCTAAATAGCCAAAACAATCTTGAGTAATAACAAAGCTAGAGGCACCACAATTATTGATTTCAGAATACATTACAAAGCTTTAATAATCTAAACAGTGTGGAACTGGCATAAAAACAAGACAATGGAACAGAATAGAGAGCGAGAAATAAATCCACACATCTATGGTCAACTGATGTTTGACAACGGTGCTGAGAACATACAATGGAGAAAGGATAGTCTTCAATAAGTGGTCTGGGAAAACTGCATATCTACATGCATAAATTGCACCCTTATCTTTTGTGTATGAACCCACATCACATACAAAAATAAACTCAAAATGGATTAAAGGCTTAAATGTATTAATTTCAACCAGAGCAGACTTCAGTGCAAGGAAAATTATCAAGGATAAAGTTAATAGATAGTACTAAAATCATCAATTCCCCAAGAAGACATAATACTTAATGTGTATGTACCTAGTAAAATGTCAAAATACACGAGACAGAAACTGAAAGAACTGAAAGAAATACATGAGAAAGAAACTGACAGAAACTGAAAGAGGGAGATATATAAATGCACCCCTCTGTTAGTAGTGGATGGGAGCGAATCACGATCCTCAAAGACACAATTTCAAACTCCATGATCCTGACTGTTGAAATCACAGAAGATCAAAATCCTTAAATGAAGTCTAGAAAATTATAATCCTGAAATATCAAAATCCCAAAAATATAATTCTGGAAAAAATACCTTAAAATTTTTTAAAAAGATATTTATTTACATTTTTAAAGAGGATTTATTTAAGAAACATAAAAACATGACAGAACGTGTTATAGGCCAGCTTATGCAATAAAATAAGCAATAATATACATATTTTTGCAAGCATAAACACTCAAGTATGCTAATGACAGTTGCATGGGTATAACAATTTTGAACTGACAAGTTGTCTTCAGAAAGAAATAGGTCAAAAAGCAAAATGTATAAATGCATGTCACTATGGTTGATAATTGTGTGTACACCAAAATTTATAACTTCAGTCATATGAAATATTGTAATGGACAACCTAAGTCTTTTGGCAAGATCAAGCAAAAACCCTGGGGATGACACATTGCATCATTATACCAGTCACCCAAGGAGCTATGACCTCAAGAAATACTATCTTTCACAAACGCAGATGTGCAAAAGGACCTCTTGTAATTTACTGAGGAAGTTTCAGTGTTTTTATGCATACTCACAATGCTTAAACATAAAGTCAATGTTGTCATAATGCACGTTCACAAACTCAAATTTGCAAAAAATGCATAAAATAAATTAGAACTATTTAAAAGTCTTTACACAATTTATTCCTCCAGTACTAGGAATGAAGATTAAGTATACAGTATAATGATTGTAAAAGATAATGCTGACAATATAAAATAGTGGAAAAAACTAAAACAAGAAAAACAAAGGAGAAAAAAATGCAAAAAAAAAAACTAAAAAGAATATTTGACATATGAAAAAGTGTATTATAGGACTAAGTTGTGGGCAGTTGCATAGAGGTAGTCCATAAAATCTGGCCAACTTTCATTATCATTAACTATTTTTGAAGTCTTGCATCGTGATGAATAGCTGCTTTTGTTCTTTTAAAGCATGGCTCTCCTTGGAGACTATGTTCACATTCATCGTCTACATGGCATTGGTCTTTTTGAAATTCTTCTGTGATTCTATATACTTTGACATGAGAACTCCCAATTAAATGTTTCTATTTTCTGTGGCATGCTTCTTTGTTATTCCGGTTAGGCTAAAATTCATTCGGCGTGTACTCACATGCTGACCATGAATTTCTCAGCAACAATACTGGTGAATGAACAGCAATTCCATTGCATAAGTGTCTTCTAATCTACTGTGCTTATAATTATTTTCAAACTAGTTGTTAACTTTGCTGGCTTCTTCAGACAAATGTGTCTTTAATTCATTAAAAGCTTCTGGGATTTCATCAGTTGGGAAAAATGCCAATGCAGACAAATGACATATTTTTAAACAAAAGCTTTTATTGGGTCTTATCACGTGGCCAGTCCACTCATCTGAGTTTTCTACCAAATGCAAATGAAGACAATACCAAGGTAATAATTTTGCCTAACATGATGCAACTTTCAGGATGCAACTATCCTGCATGCATCTGAACATGCACTGATCTCTTCCCCAGAATTCAGGTTTTCATCACTCAGAATTTTAATATATTAAGATTGTCATTTTTGGCATTTTAGACATCAGCTATTTTAGGCGTTGCAGATTTTGATCTTTTGGCGTTTCAACATTTGAAATTATGGTGTTTGAGATTTTTGTCTTTTGAGATTATAATCCAAATCTACAATGGACAGTTCCAGCAGGCAGAAAATTAGTAGGAATACAGTTGAACTGAATAGCACCGTGAATCAACTGGACCTAACTGAAATGTACAGATTACTTCATCTAGCAATAGGAGAACACACATTTTTAAGTTCACATAAAATATTCAACAAGGTAGACCATATTCAGAGCCACAAAACACACCTTACCAGATATGAAAGAATAGAAATTATACAAAGTATGTTCTCATGCCACAGTGGAATTAAGCTAGTTATCAATAACAGAAAGACATCAGGAAAACCCCAGTAATTGGAAATTTTAACAAAACCTTTCATAAAAAAATGCCTGGGTCAAAGAAATCGCAAGAGATATTTATAATATTGTTAAAATAAAAATACAGTTTATATAAAAACTTGTGTGATGAAATAAAGCAGTGCTTAAAGAGAAACTTACAGCATTGAATGCATACATTAGAAAAGAAGAAAGAAAATCAAGAATCCAGGCTTCCACATAAGTTTCCATTTTGAGAAACTACAAAGGAAAAGCAAATTAGTGCTAAGAACAAAAAAGTCAATAATAAACATTAGAGCAAAAATCAATGAAATTGAAAACAGAAAAATCAATAGAGAAGATCAGTACAGTTGATACCCCTCCAGCCAGATTAACTAAGAAACAAAGAAAGAAGACATAAATTACTAATACAGAGTTGAAGGAGTGGCCATTATTATTGATCCCATGGACATTAACAGGATAATAAAGGAACATTTTGAACAACTCTATGCTTACAAATATGATGAACTAGATAATGTAGAACGATTCTTTGAAAGGCACAATCCATCAAAATTCATAAAAGGCAAAACAGATAATCTGAATAAGCTGATATCTATTAAATAAATTGAATCAAGAATTAATAACTTTCCTGAAGAAAAAGTATAAGGCCCAGATGGGTCCACTGGTGACTTCTAAACATTCAGGGAAGAAATTATACCAATTCCATACAATCTGTTCCAGGAAATTAAAGCAGACTGAATATTCCCCCAGCTAATTCTAGGAGTCCAGTACTACCTTAATACCAAAACTAGACAAACACATTACAGGTAGGGAAAACTACAGAGTGATACCACTCAAGAACATATGTGCAAATGTCCTCAACAAAATATTACCAAATAGAGTTTTATAATGTATACTGATCATAATACTGACATTACAATCATCATAATACATTATGATCAAGTGGGATTTATTCTGGTATGCAAGGTTGAGTCAACATTCAAAAATCAATTAATGTAATCCATCAAATAAACAGTCTAAAGAAGAAGAATCTATAATTATATCAATTGATGCAAAGAGAGGAGTTGACAAATTTTAACACACATTCATTATAAAGAAAATCTCTAAGCAAAGTAAGGATAGGGTAGAACTTTCTCAACTTTATAAAAAAGATCTACAAATAACCTACAGGTAACATATGTCACACGTCATACTAAGAAACTAAAAGCTTTACACTAAAATCAGGAACATGGCAAGTGTGTCTCTTTTACCACTTCTGTTCAACGTTGTATGGTAAACCCTTGCTAACGCATTAAGAAAAGAAAAGGAAATACAAAGTATACAGATTGGGGAAGAAGAAATAAAATTGTTTTTCTTCACAGATGACATGATTATTCATGTAGAAAATCCCCCCAAATTAGCGAAAATACTCCTGAAATTAATAAATTATATAGCAAGGTTGTGTTGTAGGATATAAGGTTAACATACATATTGCTTTCTGACACTAGAAATGAGCAATTGGAATTTGAAATTAAAAAATATTATTCCATTTACATTAGCACTACAAAATAAGTACTTAGGTATACATCTAACAAAATAGGTACAAGATTTATATAAGGGGAACTGAAAATATTTGATGAAAGAAATCAAAGATCTAAATAATGGAGAGATATTCCATGTACATAGGAAGACTCACTTATTGTCAAGATTTCAGGTACTTCCAAATTTACTGATAGGTTCAATACAACCTCAATCAAATTTTAGCAAGTTATTTGTGGATATGGCGAACTGATTTTACAGTTTATATGGAAAGACAAAAGACACAGAGTAGCCACACAACGTTGAAAAAGAGGAATAAAAATGAATGAATGATACTATCTGATATGGTTTGAGGCTGTGTACTATGCTCTTATTAACTCAGTCTGACAGCTACTATTGGCACAAACTCTGCTAGTATCGACCATTTCCAATATTAGAGATAGATTTCCTATAACATCAATGATAAATAAGGCATTAAAAATGTTAGACATTTTAGTGGGTATATAATAGTATCTCATGGTGGTTTTAATTTACAATTCCTTGCTTACTATTGGTGGAAAGCAGCATTTATATGTTTATCAGCCACTTGTATTTTCTGTAAGATTATCTGTTCATATGTTTTGCTAATTTTATAAAATTTGGTTGTTTATATTTTTGTTGATTTAAAGGAGTTCTTTCCATGTACTGTATAAACAGTTCCATTTCTGGGTACATGTAGTTTCCAGAGGATCACTTGGTTTGTGGCTTGCATTTCTTCTTTCTTAATGGCGACTTTGATGAGCACAATGATTAATGTGAAGAGGTCCTATATTTATCAAACTTAAACATTTTACATCTAGAGATTTTTGTGTCTTCTCTGTGAATTTATGCCTATCCAGGATTATAAATGCATTTACCTATCTTTTCTAAAAGATTTATGTCTTCAGTTTGTATGTAGAGGTCTATAGTATTCCATTTTAAGGTAGCATTTATTCTAGCAAAAGACAAAAAAAAAAAAAAAAGCCAACTTACATATTTTGCAGGGAGCAAGGCTCCCTCCCCATGGTTCCCTTTGAGATGTCTCAGGTCAGTCTCTCCTTCCTCAGTGCCCTCCTCAGGGCTCCCTTGACCTCTGCATTCCTCAGGCTATATATCAGGGGGTTCAGCATTGGGTTGAAAAGGCTGTAAAACAGGGAAAGAACTTTCTGTTGCTCCTCAGGATGGTGGGACTTGGGGGCCATGTACATGACAATGGCACTGCCAAAGAAGAGCCCCACCACGCAGAGGTGGGAGGAGCAGGTGGAGAAGGCCTTTCTGCGGCCCTCCCCAGACTGGATCCTCAGCATGGCCGCCAGGATGCATGAGTAGGAGACCAGCACCAGGCAGAGCGGCCCCACCAGGATGAACACACAGGGTGCAAAGATGACCACCTGGTTGAGCCAGGTGTCAGTACAGGCCAACTTGAGGACAGACAGGATTTCACAGAAGAAGTGGTTGATTTCATGAGGCCCGCAGAAGGGCAGCCTCAGGGTGAGAATTAAATGGACCAGAGCCAGGAGGAAGCTGAACACCCAGGAAGCCACAGCCAGGACAGTGCACACTCTCCAGCTCATGAGGACGTTGTAACGTAGTGGGTGGCAGATGGCCACATAGCGATCACAGGACATCACCACCAAAATCAGTCACTCTGTGTTAGCAAAAGCCAAATACAAGAATGTCTGCATTATGCATGGCAAAAAGGAGATTGTTCTTTTCTTGTTCATAAGATTTGTCAGCATCTTGGGAACATTGTTGGAAGCATAGGACATGTCAACAATGGCCAGGTGTGAGAGGAAGAAGTACATGGGGGTGTGAAGCTTAGAGTCCAGGCAGATAATCCCAAAGATGATCCCATTCCCCAGCAGGGTGAGTGTATAGAAGACAGAGAAAAGTCCACAGAGGAGAATCTCCAGTGCTGAACCAACCTGGAATCCCAGCAGGGTGACGTCTGTGATCCATGTCTGGTTGCCTTCCATGTTCTTGTGGGAGAGAAAGATAAATCTTCAGCTAGGAGAGGAAGGTCAGGGCTGTGGGCCAGTCAAAGATGCACAGAGGTGGCACTTAGAAATTAAAACTTTGAATGGATATTCTAGAATATATTCTCAGATATGTTGCCAAAACTAACCAGGTGTGCTCATAAAAATGAGAAAAAAATCACATTGTATCAATGGGAATGAGATTGAGAAATGAGATTGAAAAATGAGAAAAAAATCACATTGTATCAACACATATACAGAATATATACATGTATATGTGTATATATATTTGTGTGTGTATGCATACATGTATGTAACATTTAATACAGTATAACATAACAGGATCTATTATAATATACCCTACATAAGAGGATACACATGCACGCATGTGTTACTTTGAAGAACTCAAGTATCCTTGCTTGCCTTTCAGTGGGAAATCTTGATTTTTACATAGTTTGAGAAGAGAGGACCATGAGAAATGTTGCAATATGAGGTGGTTTTGCTTGCTCGTCCTGCTTGCCTTCTCAGTCTGAGATGTGCAGGGACCGGTACCCTCTGTTTGCCATGGTCTTGCTCACTGTCCCTCACCTCCTTACAGACTTTTCTACCCACTTATTTCAGATTTGAAATCCCTTCTAAATAACTTTCAATTTTGTAGTTTCTTTAAAACTTTCTAAGATGCTCCTTTTCAGAAGATGGCCAGTACTCCCTAGCAGCTCCTTTAGGTGCCTCTTTTCCATATCTGGTATTTGTAGTTTTATTTTCAGAGTTTCCCTTACTTCTTCATCAGCATCTGTTATTGTAAATTAGGCATGAGTGAAAGAATTCTTGGCTACATACAATGAATACATGCATATATCTTTAAAATAACTCAGTATGGTGTCATTTCTGAGGTCTTTTAAATAATAAACTCAAAAGAAAAACCAATTTACATTAAGTGGTTACATTTAAAGATTACTGCTGTATTGTAATTGTATTTTCTTGGGCTCTTTTCTCGATTATAACTTCATACGTTGACATGTCTCAGAGCTTATCTTACTTTCTAGTGTGACAGAGCCTTTTGTCATCAATATATTCCCAGCTATGGCAAGTTGGGTTGCTGTCGGTTCCCCTAACTGCATTCTTCTCCATCACCTGTGACCATGCCAGCAGCCCTGTTGCTGTTCAGCTGGATCCTGAGCAGGTGACAGGGATAGGATCAGGTGAAGTCCCAGCTGGTGAGCTTTTTCTAAGGAGCTCTTCTTAGAGGGCCCCGGGTCTGTTCAGCCAGCAGGGGGAGACCAAGGGCCATGAGAAGGATGGATGGCGTCATCAGGTGGAGAAACCATGTGACCTGTTGCACTTCACATTTATTCCAGAAACAGCCTGAGGACTATCTTTATTTTCAAGTCAGGCTAAAGGTTCAAATCTAACAGGATAATTTTAAAAAACAATTCTGATTCTCTTTATTTTAGTAAATACATAGATCCTCAAATTTATGTATTAAAATAGGACATTATACTGAGTATTTTAAAATTACCAGTTTTCACTTAATATAATACTTTTCACGTATTGAAATTATATTTAATGGACATTATATTAAAGCCACACAATATTCTGTCACAATTTATTGAATTTCTTACTGTTGGAAATTGTTGTTCTTATTTCTTATTTTTATTGGCAGTGAGATACATTTTCTCTTAAACTTAAAATTTGCCTATATTCGTAATTACTTATGAGAGCATATTCTAAAAGTGAAATTGCAGATGCTAAAGATACAGAGATCTCAAAGGTTTTTATCCCTATTTTAGCTTCCATCTAGAAAATTTGATCAATTTCAGTTCCCTCCCACAGTGTGTAAGAGTCACGTCTCTTTGCCACATAGTCAGTACTAGGCATTACCAATTACAGTCTCTGTTAATTTAATAAGCAAACAATATTATGTAATTTATATTTGTATTTCATACATCCCTTAAGGAATGATCCTTGAGTGCATGATCTGTTTCAGCCACTGTTCTAAGCTTTAGAGGCACAGCTGTGAATGATGTAAACACGTTCTGAAAGGGAGGCAGATTATAAAGAATATTAAGGTGATGTAAGGAAGGTGTTTAAGGATTAAGGAAGATGTTTTCTTCCACACCTCACATTTCTGTTTAGGGAAGAAAACCTCTATGCCCCTGGATAAATTGTTTTAGAGTATACCTGCCTCTCTCTGTCCCCTAATTGATGTGATTTGTGAAACATGAAAGAGAAACTGAGGATGACTTTTCTCTGTTCTCTGTTTCACCCACATGCATTTCTATCCGCTTGGGATTAAGGTATTGGGAGCATGTTCAGTCCCATTTGGAGGTGGGGGAGGGGTGTCAGCTAACGGTTGTGATTTTAATTTGGAGAGAAACTTTGTTGAAAATATAAACCATGCTTTTCAACAGACCTTATTAATGAAATATCTTCTTGAATTATATCTGATTCTTTTTTGTATTATTCAACTTATTTTTTTCCGGACTTGGAACAGAGAGAGGGTATGATTCATTACCGCCCTAAAAGACCAGGAGTAAACAAGTAAAGATAATCGCTGGCCATGAAAAGAACAATGAAGGAAATAATCTAGGTAAAATAACAGAAAGTTACTTGATTTGAGGGGGGTCTCCTTTAGGTAGGATGGTTGGAAAAGGTCTCTCTTAAGAGGAGACAGGTGAGTGGAACCTCAGCCATGAAGGCCACAACCCTGCCCAGAGCCAGAGGAGGACCGTTCTCTACACGGGGAACGGTAATGGAACAGTAAACGCAAAGACTCTGAACAAGAAGCACTTGGTGAGTTCTGGGAAGAAAAAGAAAGAATCACAATGTACCTGAACCACAGTGAGCAAGAGATTGTACTTATTCTTTGTAACCTTGTTTGTATTTTTGACAATCTGAAATTGACGTAAAAATTCGTAAGTTTAGCTGATAAATATACTTGTGACTTTATAATAATTGATTTACTTTTAGATTCATGAAAGCAGAATACAGTTAAAAGATATGTACAGAACTTCCAATGAGCAGATATTTGAAATAGGAAACTGTTTAATTTTTTGCACAATATAGTTTTCATGCCAGAATGGTAGTTGTCAATTTTTGGACACAGCAAATGTTGTGTTAATGTCCCAATGAATCAAGCTGAAAAGGAGAAGCCTTTTATCCTTGAGACCTCCAGGGACATGGGTATTTTGCATATTTTTAGTCCCTTCTGGCTCCCATCTGTGGTGTACACATCTGTGCTCCTACTATTCCAAGGCCAGTGACCTAGGTAGCAGGCATTTGGATGCGTCAGCAGTAAAAATAATCCAGTCATTACCAAATAAATACAACTGTTTGGTTAATCTAAATTCATAATTAAGCAAATCTGGGTTTATAGTTTTATTTGTAATTTTTGTAAAGTGTAAGGAATTTCAAGGAAAAAAACCCCAGCAGCCTAGATTAAACTATTTCTAAAGAGCAGGAATAAAGAAAGAAACAAATAGAATTCTTAGCGAAAGTGAAATTTAACCAGATGTGAACTACATCCAAAGTGTATAAAACTCCAGCTATCAATTGTGCTTTTAACAGTTGTGTACAAGAGGCCACAAGGAGAAAAGTCTATAATAGTGGCTACCTACACACAGAAATTGTCAATCAGTTCAATTGTGAAGTTAAGATCAGTAAACAAATACATAGTTTAAGAGGAAAATAGTTTTTTTCCTTTTATTTATTGGCATCCTTTTGTATTTTGGATTTCACAGTTCAAGGAGTCAGACTTTTCTTTTAGAAAAAGCCTGTGGCGGGTTCAATAAAGAACCAGATACCTGAAAGGAAGATTTGTTTAGGCGTCCACTCCAGTTACACTTTACAGAACAATCTTCAGTGGATGGAATAAGGGAAAAAACTACATGGATACATTTTTCTGTTCTTAAAGAGCAAAGCAAATTTAGCAGTGACAGAAAAAAATATGATCTCTGAATAAGAATGAATGCAACAGGAGTAACAGTGTTGGCCAGAACACTATTCCAGTCTTGACTCTGAGCAATGAACATGACGCGTTTGAGTCACACATTCTAAGGCTCATTATTGGCAAATGTAAAATGTTGACCGCAGATACCAAAAGGACTGATGTGAAGAAGAAGCACCATCACACTGGTACATTACAGGAATTTAATAAATGTTAGCTGTCACTAATAATATTAAAGAGATCATAAAATTGAGGGAAGTATTAAAGCATAGGGACTGGAAAGCCAGTGCAATCATCATGGTGTTGCAAACACTTTCACTGTTTATCTTGCTTTTCTTTTCGGCTGTTTTTGAGTTTAAACATAAGACGCACATTTTGCTTTGATTTCCTAATAGAAATGTTCCTGTATTTTGATTTTTAAAATTAGAAAGCAATTTAAAGAAATAGAAGATTCCTTTAAAGTAACCACACTCCCTGACTGAAGAAAAAAAAAAAAATACAGGCTGTAAAAGTAAAAGGTCAATCCCACCATGCTAAATATCCCAATGATAGAGAGAGGATTAATTTTTTGGAAAGAAAAGGGGGGCATATTTAGGGTATTTAGCACTGACACAAACGAAAAGTTTCTATTGAAAACTGTCTTAGAATGGGAGCCCTGGGGCCACCAGCAGTGGGGCTGTGGGGCAGCACTGATTTGTCAAATCTTTGCAATTACTCAGAAATAACTTGCCATCTCCAATAATATACTTTGACACTGAGCTTAGTCCTAGGGAGCAGCCTAGTTTTGTTTTGTTTTGTTTTTTTGAGACGGAGTTTCACTCTTGTTGCCGAGGCTGGAGTGCAATGGCGTGATCTCTGCTCACTGCAACCTCCGCCTCCCGGGTTCAAGCAATTCTCCTGCCTCAGCTTCCCGAGTAGCTGGGATTACAGGCATGCACCATCATACCTGGCTAATTTTGCATTTTTAGTAGAGACGGGGTTTCTCCGTGTTAGTCAGGCTGATCTCGAACTCCCGACCTCAGGTGATCCGCCCGCCTCAGCCTCCCGAAGTGTTAGGATTACAGGCATGAGCCACGGCACCCGGCCGCAGCCTAGTTTTAAAAACAAACGAACAAGCATGGATTCCCGAGCCCTGCAGCCTGGGTTCAGATCCTGGCTTTGCTATGTACTAGCTTTATGACTTTTCTGTGCCTCTTCACGCTTCAGTTTCCCCATCTAAAAATGGGGTGAGTAATAAATTCTGTCTAATAACAGTTGTGAGGATTAAATGCATTAACTCACATAAGAACTTAAGTTTTTTAGATATGTAATTAGGGATATGAGAACCATCATTGGTGAGAATATCTGAATCCAATTATCATAAGGAGACATGTTATGTTCTCAGTGGTTCCTCTGCTAAAATCAGAAAAAAAGAAAAGAGAATCTGTACCCTAACAGGCACTGGGTTTTCCCTGTGAGTGAATGGTGCCTGTGTCCAGAACAACTGAGAAGGGGGTCTTGTCTGGCGACACAATGCTTCTGAGAATGTGCAGGGCTAGGCAGTTAGAGCAGAGGGGCAAGGAGGATACATACCTGGATAAGCAAACCACTTACAAACTCTGCTTCAGTTTTTAAAATTAGCATTATTTGTAAAAAGAGGCACCTGAGCCACATAACCCCTGACAATCACTGGAGCCCTTTAGCCAGATCGTTTCCTACAGGAATGGCTATCTGATCCTCTTCTCTGGCACACTGATGACAAAACCAGGAGCCGCCACAAGGTAATGAGGGGATACGGATGGAGGGGCCGAGAGGGTCAGAGGTACATGTCCACATCCTGGGATAGACGATGGTCCCTAGAGGGCCCCTCAGGACCCTAGCTATAAATACAGGCTTAGAGGCAGAAGGAGACCACGCCGCAAGGGCATTTCATTGTCAGTATCTGGAGCCAGTGATTTCATTCACTGCCCCTTTCCCATTCCCATCTGTAAACCCCTTCTCAAGGCAAATACACCACATTTACTTACAGTGGAATAATCTGCGGTCTTTTCTTCTAACATACCCTTGGGCTTGCTAGGAACCTCAAAGACAGGAAAGGCAGAATAGATAGACTGGGATTGATTCTCCTCTCTAATGGGGACTCCTTGGGAGGTGAAACCCAGATACAAAGCTCTCCTGAACTTTATGATACAATTAGTTGTGTAAGTCAGGCTTTTTCTATCATTATTTGACTAGACACTCACTCCCTGCAGAGAAAAATAATGATTCGGAGAACAGCACCCGGTGGTAATACTTGTAATCATATCTCTCTAGAGAGAATAAAGAATTTGCTACTTTCCTATTAACAGGCGAACCAATGAAGGAATTGCCCATGTTTATTCATTTTGTTCTTTTAGCATTCCCGTGGGATGTGTTATGTGTGTTTACTTGGGATCGGACAGGGACAGGATTTCTGTTAAAAGACAAGAGTTTTGCACAGAAGATTTAAAAACCAAGATCATGCTGTAAATTAATTTCTTTCAATGGTTATTCTATCAATCTTAAAACTGTTCCACTCTCTAATTCCTAGTTTCACTAGAGGAGAGGCAATGATCTCTTGGTCTCTGCTGGTTAGAGATCCCTGAATTCTGTTAAGGCATCACCTCAGAGAAATTGCTTTCTCTCAATGGAGAAAATGTCATTGTAAAAGAACCACTCCAAATTTCTCACAAATGTGATTGACCTGGTAGTTCAGGTATACTTCATCTTCTTCCTTTACTTCATCTTCTTCCTTTACTTCATCTTCTTCCTTGGATTTCTTCAGTGTGCCTTCCTTCTCAAACATTTCTTAGCCACGTATTTATTTCCTCATTGTGGGTTAGTGCCTCTAGATAAAATGGGCATACTTTTTCTTTCTCTATCCTTTTTTTTTTTTTGCACTAAGTGATAAAGTTTGATGATTGCAAAATCTTTCCAGTTCTTACCCTCTGAGTATCTTTTCTTAACCTAGATCTCAATAGAGGTTTAGTTCTTAAATTATGGTGGAGGGAGCACTTCAAAATAATAGTAATATATTTAATCTATCATGGAGAACAGTAAAAGATATATCCAAGGGGAGTGTAATTGGAGTTATTTCTCTTTTAACATAATCTGTGTGACCAATAGAGGCTTCCTCTACTTAACTCATTATTCTCCAAAGAACATACTCTACTTCATTCAAGTACTACCCTTAGCAGCTCCCAGTCTTGAAATTCTTATTCCTTATTTCAAGACAATTTTAACTGTTCTACCCACTTAACTTCATACTTAATACCTATTCTGCAAAGCCCTCTTCGAGCCTTCTTCACCAATCCAACCCAAATTGGGCTCCCTCATGAAATAGAACATAACATTTACATTTAGCATGCTTTCAGGTTGTACATAAACAGCTTTTGACTCTCAGTCTTTTTATCATTAATGTTTTCTAAAAGGTTACCACAGAAAAATTAATTTGATCACCAACATTTGGATAAAACTAAGGAAAATATTTTGGTGAATATTAATTCAAATATACATAATTAGTACAATTTTTTTCTGACATGGACAATATCATGACATTGAACAGAGTCTACTGTGGATATAAAGAGGTGTCATGATATGGCTCTCTTTTTATCTTTCAAATTTTAAAGTGGATAGAGCAAAAATATTCTTGTCTTAGACATTTTATGAGCATTATTAATTTTATATTGATTAATACTTTATATTTTAGCAAGAATAAATACGAGGAAGCATACTTGGCTCCATCAGTGGTGATGAGCCTGAGGAGAACAAAGATCACCTGGTGGCCATCCAGCAGACCATCTGAGGGCAAAGCCCCTTATCAAAGAAATTCACAAGTAATTAAACTGCCTGTAATCCCAGCACTTTGGGAGGCCAAGGCGAGTGTACCACGAGGTCAAGAGGTCCAGACCATCCTGGCCAACATGGTGAAACCCCATCTCTACTAAAAAAATACAAAAATTAGCTGGGCATGGTGACACACACCTGTACTCCCAGCTACTCGGGAGGCTGAGGCAGGAGAATCGCTTGAACCTGGGAGCTGGAGGTTGCAGTGAGCCGAGATCGCACCACTGCACTCCAGCCTGGGTGACAGAGCGAGACTTTGTCAAAAAAAAAAAAAAAAAAAAAAAAAAAAAACAAAGAAGAAGTAATTAAACTTCCCTATTATCTAAAGCCACATCTGGTATCAGGCTTCTTTACAAGAATTTATAGGTAACTAGAATTTCTATACATCTCTGGAATGCATGCATGTCAAAACTCATTGTGCAATCCTTGCTGACATCAAGGCCCATAATATCTACAAATGTCATCATTTACCATGGCCTACGTGACTAACATGGTCCAAACTCCCGCTTTAAGGTTCATTAGTAACACTAAGGAAATTCCGCCATGGTGTGCTCAGTCCTCCTGCTGAAGTCCCCGGCTGCTGCACTTTGATACAGCGTTCTATGTAATAAAACTTTCCATTTCAAACCTATACTATTGTCGGTAATTTATTTTACCATCCATGAGCCAACCACTGCCTGCTGCCAAAACTCTGACACCTCACTCAGCAGAACCTTTGTCAATGAAGGTCAATTTTGAAACAGAAGTGCTTGCTAACTACTATTTTTATTATTATTATTATTATACTTCAAGTTCTAGGGTACATGTGTATAACGTGCAGGTTTGTTACATATGTATACTTGTGCCATGTTGGTGTGCTGCACCCATCAACTCGTCAGCACCCATCAACTCGTCATTTACATCAGGTAAAACTCAGAATGCAAGCCCTCCCCCCTCCCCCCTCCCCATAATAGGCCCTGGTGTGTGATGTTCCCCTTCCCGAGTCCAAGTGATCTCATTGTTCAGTTCCCACCTATGAGTGAGAACATGCGGTGTTTGGTTTTCTGTTCTTGCGATAGTTTGCTGAGAATGATGGTTTCCAGCTGCATCCATGTCCCTACAAAGGACACAAACTCATTCTTTTTTATAGCTGCATAGTATTCCATGGTGTATATGTGCTGCATTTTCTTAATCCAATCTGTCACTGACGGACATTTGGGTTGATTCCAAGTCTTTGCTATTGTGAATAGTGCCGCAATGAACATATGTGTGCATGTGTCTTTATAGCAGCATGATTTATAATCCTTTGGGTATATATCCAGTAATGGGATGGCTGGGTCATATGGTACATCTAGTTCTAGATCCTTGAGGAATCGCCATACTGTTTTCCACAATGGTTGAACTAGTTTACAATCCCACCAACAGTGTAAAAGTGTTCCTATTTCTCCACATCCTCTCCAGCACCTGTTGTTTCCTGACTTTTTAATGATTGCCATTCTAACTGGTGTAAGATGGTATCTCATTGTGGTTTTGATTTGCATTTCTCTGATGGCCAGAGATGACCAGCATTTTTTCATGTGTCTGTTGGCTGTATGAATGTCTTCTTTTGAGAAATGTCTGTTCATATCCCTTGCCCACTTTTTGATGGGGTTGTTTGTTTTTTTCTTGTAAATTTGTTTGAGTTCTTTGTAGGTTTTAGATATTAGCCCTTTGTCAAATGAGTAGATTGCAAAACTTTTCTCCCATTCTGTAGGTTGCCTGTTCACTCTGATGGTAGTTTCTTTTGTTGTGCAGAAGCTCTTTAGTTTAATTAGATCCCATTTGTCAATTTTGGCTTTTGTTGCCGTTGCTAACTATGATTAAAGATAATACCTACAGCTTGGCCTAAATTTTCTTTAAATATTTTGCTATTTCTGAGACATACAGAAATACCTTCTCCACATGGCTTGAGTCTTTTATTTCTTTTTTTTTTTTTAAGTCCACTTGTCACATAGAATTTCAAGGGATAGTTGAGGAAGATAAAATAAGCAATGATAATGATTTTGAAATACTGAGGGCTGTTCTCACTATAACTTCTGTCATTGCACACCCTTTTAACCTTATAAAACGTTTGTAGGATATGCTCCATCAAAACAAAGGAGTAAACCAAGAGAGAGGATGGCATGAGGTTAATGAACTAGGAAGTCAAACTCAGAATAAAGGCAGATGGAATTGCTAGGATGCAACCAGTTTAGATAGAAGAAGCCTAGAAGTCCACTGAGCAATATCTGCAAGTGAAAGTCCTAATGGATATATTATTTGAGGTGGCAGAGGGAGATTGAGTGGATATATTATTTGAGGCAGCAGAGGGATGTACATTCAAGTTTTATCATGAGATTGCAGCCATTCAATCAAATACTTAGGCTCCACTTCTAATTCTAGTTCTCTTGCTATTTCCACCACATCTGTAGTTCCTCCACTGAGTCTAGAACCCCTTAAAGTCATCTGACAGAAAGACTTAACAATGGGCATGAAGAAACCAGGCATGGCGGGGAAGGGCAAGCAATTAACATTATCATTATTATTTGCAGCTATAAGCATTCTAATTAATACATATTTCCTGCCATAAAGTCAAGAGTAAGAAAATATTGGCCAAATAAAGGGTTTGTTGTTGTTGTTGTTGTTGTAGGTTTTTTTTGCATTTTAACCTCATTACCATTGCTGATGTGTTGTGTATTAATGTGCTTCAAAGGGGAGGAGGAGAGTTGCTTTTCTTTCTCACAGTATCAGACTTCTCCTGCACTGCCTCCCCTTTATTGGCCTTATTAGTGAGACCACAGGAGTTGGAGAGTTGGTGCTGGCAACCAGTATATCTCTCTCTTTCTCTCTCTCTCTTTTTTTCCCCACTAAGGGAGTAAGTGGCAGAAAGCCTTTTTATTTATTTATTTTAAAATCTGTATTTTAAATGTTCAAGAGTCTGTGTTCTTCTAAATAAGAATAAAAGTAAGAAAATAATATGAACTTTATAGTTAACAAGGGGCTAGCATGATAAATCTACATTTTGCCTAAAAATAAACAATTGAGTTATATCAAGACCATTTTCCTCAATGCTAGTGTTAATTTAGTGAAATAGAGTTAACTCCATAAAGGAAGTCAGTTAAGCCATATTAGATTTTTGGAAGTAATTTTAAAAATCTTTTATGCCTTGTGACAATTTCTCTACTTTCCCAAACGATATGCTTGTACTTTTCAAGAAGAATTCCAAAAATGTGGCATCAATTATGATAAAATATAAATTATTAGAAGTCCAATAAAATCCAGATATTATTTTATAAATATGGTTCTTCACTAGAGGTAGTCAGACTCCTTGGAGAAATGACTGTTTCTATGGCCAAAGCAGGAAATGTACACAATGATCCTGAATCACCTGATTATATGAGAAGAAAGTAAGTCTCATCGCTTCTCGGCCTTTTGGCTAAGATCAAGTGAGAAGAAAGTAAGTCTCAAAAAGATGGGGTATATTAAAACTATGAGGGTGCAAGCTTCAGAGGTCCCCATCTAGGAAAATTTGAAACCCCAAAACAATCATATTAATGAATTATAATCTATTAAATTAAAAAAATCCATGAGTCCATATTGACAGCTAGTTAGACAGCATAGTGGGTAGACATAGTTACATGATATATAGGTGAAGGCTTCACTTATATTAAATTGCTAAATAATAAATGTAAAGGCAATGACAGAGTTACAAAATCAAATCTGCAATAATCATTACTAATAACTGAATCAGGCAAGATAATCAATGGATGCTCAAACTAGTGGTTCAAAGCTTGAAAAGGAACAGGGTATTTATTCAAGCACACTATGGAGATAGTGCAAATTTGGTTACAGATCATAATAACGCAAATATCACAAGAAATTGAATTGCAAAATGTTTTTGTTTCTCGGTGCATATAAAAGTTATGTTTATAATTTACTGTCATCTGTTAAGTATGAAATACCATTGTGTTTAAAAAATGTATGTATCTTAATTTAAAAATACCTTATTGTTAAATAATGCTAATAACCATCTGAGCTCTCAGTGAGTCACAATCTTTTTGCTGGTGGAGAATGGTGCCTTGATGATGATGGGTGCTGAATGATCAGGATGGTGATTGCTGAAGGTGAGGTGGCAATAGCAGTTTCTTTTTCTTTCCCTCCCTCTCTCCCTCCCTCCCTCCCTTCCTTCCTTCTCCCCCTCCCCTCCCCTCCCCTCTCCCTCCCCTCCTTCTCCTCCTCCTCCTTCTTCTCCCCTTCCTTCCATCCTTCCTTCCTTCCTTCTTCCCTTCTTCCCTTCCTTCCTTCCTTCCTTCCTTCCTTCCTTCCTTCCTTCCTTCCTTCCTTCCTTCCTCCCTCCCTTCCTTCCTTCCTTTCCTTCTTTTCCTTCCTTTCCTTCCGTTCCCTTCCCTCCCTCCCCTCCCTCCCTCCCTCCCTCCCTCCCTCCTCCTTCCTTCCTTCCTTCCTTCCTTCCTTCCTTCCTTCCTTCCTTCCTTCCTTTCTTCCTTCTTTCCTTCCTTTAAGCCAGGATCTCCCTTTGTCACTGAGGTTTGAGTACAGTGGTACAGTCACAGCTCACTGCAGCCTCCACCTTCTGAGCTCAGGTGATTCTCCCACCTTAGCCTCCCAAGTAGCTGGGACTGCAGGTGCCGACCACCATAACTGGCTAATTTTTTGCATTTTTCAGAGACAGGGTTTTGCCACGTTGTCCAGGCTAGTTTTGAACTGCTGGGGTCAAGCAATCTGCCTACCTTGGCCTCCCAAAGTGCTGAGATTACAGGTGTGAGCCACAGCACCCAACCAGCAATTTCTTAAAATAACGACAATAATAAAGTTTACTGCAATGATTGACTGCTCCTTTTACAAATGATTTATCTGTAGCATGTGATGCTGTTTGATAGCATTTTTCCCACAGTAGAACTTCTTTCAAATTTGGAGTCAATCCTCTCAAACACTGCTACTGCTTTATCGACTGAGTTTATGTAATATTCTAAATCATTTATTGTCATTTAACAATGTTCACAGCATCTTCACCAGCAGTATAGTCATCTCAATAAACCATTTTCTTTCTCATCCATAAGAATTCTATGTACATTCAAGTTTTATCAGGCGATTGCAGCAATTCAGTCACATACTTAGGCTCCACTTCTAATTCTAGTTCTCTTGCCATTTCTACCACATCTGTAGTTACTCCACTGAGTCTAGAACCCCTCAAGGTCATCTATAAAGGTTCAAATAAAGTTCTTCCAAACTTTTGTTAATGCTGATATTTTGACCTTCTCCCATTAATTATAAATGTTCTTTACATTATTTAGAATGGAGAATCTTTTCTGGGAAGTTTTCAGTTGACTTTGCCCTGATTCATCAGAGGGATCCCTGTGTAGGGCAGCTATAGCCCAGTGAAATGTATTGCTTAAATATTAAAACTTAAAAGCAGAAATCAGTCCTTGATCCATGGGCTGCAGAGTGGAAATTGTGTTAGCAGGGATGAAATCACTGTACATCTCCATCAGAGTTTTGGGGCGACAAGGTGCATTGTCAGTGAGCAGTAATACATTGAAAGGAATCTTCTTCTTTTCTGAGTAGTTGGTCTCAACAGTGGGCTTAAAATATTCAGAACACTACTAGCATGAAGAATGTGGCAAAGCGTTTTACAAGTCCTCAATTCTTAGCAGACATAAAATAGTTTATATTGGAGAGAAACTTTACAAACCTGAAAGATGTGACAATGCTTTTAGCAACACCTCAAACATTTGAAAATATAAAATAAATCATAATGGTCCCAGACCCCAGAAATGTGAAGAATCTGTCAAAGCCTTTAAATGGTTGTCACCCATGATTTTAGGTAAGATAATTCATATTGTAGAAAACTACATGTGTGAAGAATGTGACAAAACTTTAAACTAATGCTCACATTTTATTGCACAAGCAAGCATTTTTACTTGAGAAAAAATTTACAAATATAAAGAACATGATACTTGCTCATATCGTACTCAACATCCAAGAGTTCATACTTAATAAAAGCATTGTAATTGCTATTACTGTCAAAATGTCTTTCAGGAAATATAAACCATTAAAGTGAAGAGGAGCATTCATTCTGAAGACTAACATTACAAATATAAAGAGGGTTGTAGTACCATTACTTGTGTCATAGATGTTATTGTGCAGATTTTCTATTAGGGGAAAACCCTGAAGCAGTTTCTCAAAACTTGTTCAACATCAGGGAATTTACATTGGAGAAAACCCTAATAAATGTAATGAGTTTGAATAAAGATTTGCTCAAAAATGACAGTTAAGAAAACACCAGAGAGTTCATAGTAAAATATATTTTTACAGATGCAGTAAATATGAAAAAATACATTTACTTCAAAATTAAGTCAAAATTGTGTCTATGTCAACATCAGATAATTCACAGTAGAAATAACTAAGACATTGATCCTTTAGACATTACACTAAATCAGAGTATTGTGTGTAGAAAATTATCCCAAACTGAAGTTGTTAGATAAATTATTTGTATATAACTTTAAAAGAAGATTGGAGAGTTGTAATTGCATTCAAAGTATACTATTTTCATGGAAAAAACTGACAGATTTTTTTGGAAAGTGAATAGTGATATAATTCAACTCACAAATTACTTCATGCTGTATCTTTAATTTTTATGGTCATAATAAAAACTATATAGAAGTATAAATAAAAAATTCAGTATACCATGCTGCAAGCAGATGTACTGTCATCCAGGCTTTGTTGCTCAATTTACAAAACATGGCAGAGTAGATTTAGCATAATGCTTAAGAGCCCTAGGATTTTTGGACTGGTTACTGAGCATTGGCTTTAACTTAAAGTCACCAGCTGCATTAGCCCCCAACAAGAGTGTCAGCCTATCCTTTGAAGTTTGAAGCCAGACATTGACTTCTCCTCTCTAGCTATGAAAGTCCTAGATGGCATCTTCTTCCAATAGTACCTTGATCAGCAACCTTAGCTAGATCTGGATAACCTGTGGCAGCTTCTACAGCAGCAGTTGCTGCTTCATCTTGCACTTCTATGTTATAAAGACAGCTTCTTTCCTTAAACCTCTTGAACCAACATGTGGCTAGCTTAAAAACTTTTCTTCAGTAGCTTTCTCACCTCTCTCAGCCTTTGTAGAAGGGAAGAGAATTAGGGCCTTGCACTGGATGAGGCTTTGGCTTAAGGGAATGTTGTGCCTGGTTTGATCTTCTATCCAGACCACTCAAACTTTTTCCATATCAGCAATAAGGCTGTTTCACTTTCTTATAATTCATATGTTCACTGGAGTATCACTTTTAATTTTTCTCAAGAACTTTTCTTTTGTATCCAGAACTTGGCTGTTTGGTGCAGGAGGCCTGGCTTTCAACCTATCCTGGCTTTTGACATGCCTTCCTCATTAAGCTTAGTTATTTCTGGCTTTTGATTTAAAGTGAGAGATACGTGATTTAAAGTGAGAGATTGAACAAATAGAGGCCACTGTAAGATTGTTAATAGACTTAATTTCAATATTGCTGCATCTCAGGGAATAGGGAGGCCCAAGGAGAGGGAGAGAAACAGAGGAACAGTTAATCAGCAGAACAGTTAGAACAAACATTGATTGTTTTCTATTTTATATGAATGTGATTCTTAGTGCCCTAAAATGATTATAATAGTAACATGAAAGATTAGTGATTACAAATCACCGTAACGGATACAATAATAATGAGAAAGTTGGAGATACTGGAAAAATTACTGAGTTGTTAGGTAGAGGCATAAATTAAGCACATGCTGTTGGAAAAACGGTACAGATAGACTTGCACAACTCAGGGGTGCCACAAACATTCAGTTTATAAAAAAGCATAATATCTGTGAAAGGCAATAAAGGGAAGTGCAATAAAATGAAACAGAATAAAATGAAGTGCACTTGTATAATGATTTTAATATATGCATCAGAAATTACATTAGGAAAATATTAAGAACTCTATTGTATGAAGATATTTGGGAGTCACCATCTTTACCAAGGGATGCATGTTTGCATCACCAATAATTGGACAAATTAACATCACGCCTGTAGTCCTGAAATGCAGCTAGGAGGGTGCCATTCTTTTTAAATGTGAAAAGTTAATAATACAAATCAAAACATGAGGAACATTGTACACTCCCAATCTGAAGAGCATTCCACTAAATAACTGCTGTATCAAATTCAAAACATCAATATCTGGAAAGGCAAAAAAAAAAAAAAAAGTTTGAGTAAATATTATAGGTGCAAGGAACCTAAAGATAGGTGACATTAAATATAATGTGTAATCTTGGATTAGGTTCTGGGTGAGTGGAAGTGGAAGGAGGATATTGTATATTAGAAAAAAAAATCAATATTAAATTTCCTGATTTTAGTAATTGTACTATAGCCAGGTTAATAAATGTGTTTGCTCATGGTGAAAACACAAAGAACTTAGGGATAAATAGGCATCATGTCTATACTTTAATATCAAGAATTTCAGAAAAATTATAAGTTTACATAGAGAAAAAAAGCATAATAAGGCAAAAAATAAAGACATGTTAACTTTTACTAAGTCTGGGTGAAGGTATATGAAAGTTTTTTGCAAGATCTGTGATACTTTTCTGTGATTTTAAATTTATTTCATAATCAAACATTTAAAACAAAAAGGTAACAAATCTGGGAAAGCAGGAGAAACTGCCAAGTGAAGACAAGCATACAACCTTCCTCTGAACTTATTTTGAGATGAATAACTGCAGTTTTCATTGATCCTCCAGTTCTAACCTCTCCATCATTCTTCAGTCCTTGACAGACTGCCATTAAGGAATGGAATGCCACCAATCATGGGTCACAGAATTCATCCTGGTGGGATTCCAGCTCAGTGCAGACATGGCAATGCTCCTCTTTTGGATCTTCTCCCTGTTATACATCTTCAGCCTGCCGGGGAATGGCATGATCTTGGGACTCATCTGTCTGGACCACAGTCTGCACACCCCCATGTACTTCTTCCTCTAACACCTGGCTGTCATAGACATGTCCTATGCTTCCAACAATGTTCCCAAGATGTTAGTGGATCTTACGAACCAGAAAAGCACCATCTCCTTTGTGCCATGCATAATGCAGACATTCTTGTATTTGGCTTTTGCAAACACAGAATGTCTGATTTTGGTGGTGATGTCCTATGATCGCTATGTAGCCATCTCCTGCTCCCTACGTTATAATGTCCTCATGAGCTGGAGATTGTGCACTGTCCTGGCTGTGGCATCCTGGGAACTCAGCTTCCTCCTGGCTCTGGTCCATTCATTTAGTTCTCATTCTGAGGCTGCCCTTCTGTGGGCTCATGAAATCAACCATTTCTTCTGTGAAATCCTGTCTGTCCTCAAGTTGGCCTGTGCTGACACCTGGCTCAACCAGGTGGTCATGTTTTCTGCTTCCGTGTTCATCCTGGTGGGGCCGCTCTGCCTGGTGCTGGTCTCTTACTTGCGCATCCTGGCGGCCATGCTGAGGATCCAGTCTGGGGAGGGCCACAGAAGGCTCTTCTCCATCTGCTCCTCTCACCTCTGCGTGTGGGGCTCTTCTTTGGCAGTGCCATTGTCATGTACATGGCCCTCAAGTCCTGCCATCCTGAGGAGCAGCAGAAGGTCCTTTCCCTGTTTCATAGCCTTTTCAATCAGATGCCGAACCCTCTAATCCACAGCTTGAGGAATGCAGAGGTCAAGAGCATCCTGAGGAGGACACTGAGGAAGGAGAGACTGATGTAAGACATCTCAAAGGGCACCAAGAGGAGAGGGCCCTGCTCCCTACAAAATGTGGAAGTTGGCTTTTTTGTCTTCTGCTAGGATAAATGCCACCTTAAAATTAAATATTTATTAACTTAAACATATAAACTGAAATCTTAAACTCTTGAGAGGAAAATAGAATACCTTCACTAATTAGGTAGAAATATATTTGTAGAAAAGACACAATAATCAATAGAAGTAAAATTTGAATAATTAACATTGAACATTTTTGAAATTAATCACTGTGCTTATCAAAGTCTCCATTAAGAAACAAGAAATGCATCCACAAAGTGATAAAATTCACTGTCCTGTATCCAGCAAAGAACTATAGACAATATATAAAAAGAACTCCTTCAAATTAATATTAAAAGACAAACAAATTTTATAAAATGGGCAAAGTGCTTGAACAGACACTTCTCAAAAGAAATGCAAGTGGTCAATAAACATATAAAATGCTGCTCTACACGATTAGTCCGCAAGAAAATGTAAATTAGTTACCATCAGGTAGCATTTTATATCCCCTCGACTGTCTAAAATTTTTAATGGATTATTCATTACTGAAATGATTGGAAATCTAACTCCAATAATTGGGAAACAGTTAATACTAGTAAAGTTTGTACCCATTGAATTAACATGTTTGAGCACATTATATATTCTCTGGGTCAACAGTTAGTGACCTTTTCCTGTTAGAGGCCACAGAAAAATATATAAGACTTTGAGGACCATCTTCTTCGTCATAAAGTCAACAAAAATAAGCAATGGGGAAAGGACTTGCTATTCAACAAATGGTGCTGGGATAACTGGCTAGCCATATGCAGAAGAGTGAAACTGGACCCCCTACTTTCACCACATATAAAAAATAACTAAAGATGGATTAAAGACTTAAATGTAAAACCACACCTATGAAAATCCTAGAAGAAAATCTAGAAAATACCCTTCTTGAATTCAGCATTGACAAAGAATTATTGGCAAAGTCCCCAAAAGCCATTGTAAAAAACCAAAATTGACAAATGAGATGTAATTAAACTAAAGATATTCTGCACAGCAAAAGAAACTATCAACAGAATAGACAGACAACTTAAAGAATGAGACAAAATATTTGCAAACTATGCATCCAACAAAGGTCTAATATTCAGAATCTATAAGAAACAAACAAATCAACAAGCAGAAAACAACCCCATTAAAAATGGGCAAAGGACATGAACAAACACTTTTCAAAAGAAAACATACAAGCAGCCAACAAACAGAAAAAATGCTCATCATCACTAATAATCAGATAAATGCAAATCAAAACCACAATGAGATTCCATCTTACATCAGTCAGAATGGCTATTATTAAAAAGTCAAAACATAACAGATGCTGGCAAGGTTGCAGATAAAAGGAAACACTTATACACTGCTGGTGAAAATGTAAACTAGTTCAATCATTGCAAAAAGCGATTTGGAGGTTTCTTAAAGAACTAAAAATAGAACTACCATTCAACTCAACAATCCCATTACAGGGTATATGCCCACAGGAAAAGAAATATTTCTACCAAAGAAATACATACATGTGTATGTTCATCACAGCACTAGTCACAATATCAAAGACATGGAATCAACCCAGGCGGCCATCAGAAGTAGATTGGATAAAGAAAATGTGGTACATATACACCATGGAATACTATATAGCCATAAAAAATGAAATTATGTCCTTTGCAGCAATATGTATGCAAATGGGAGTCATTATCCTAAGCAAATTAATACTGGAACAGAAAACCAAATACCACATATTCTCATTTATAACTGGGAGCTAAACTTTGAGTACATATAGACATAAAGGTGGGGAAAGTAGACACTGGGAACTACTAGAGAGCATAAGGAGGGAGAGTGTGTGGACTGCAAAATGATCTGTTGGGTACTATGCCCAGTACCTGGTGGAGGGATCATCTGTACCACAGACCTCATCATCACACAATACACCCATGTAACAAACCTGCACTTGTACAACCTGAATCTAAAACAAATGTAGAAATTATTTTTAAAATGTACACAAAACATAAATGTATAAGGCAAGGGATTATCAGTAAATGGCCATTCCCCAGCTGCCTTCCTACCCCTCCCAGTCACTATCTACTCCCTTCACCCTAATGATGTCTAATATCCTGGCTTTAACATTATAGTTTAGTTATTGCCTATGTTTGAAATTTACATAAGTGGAATCATACATCCTTTTGTGTCTGGCTTTTAATCACTCTGTGTTTGTAATATTCATCCATGTTACTGAATGTTGAGGTTCGTTCATTTTCTTTGTTATTTAGTATTCTGCTGCATGAATGTACAACAGATTACTCAACTTCTCCCTGTTGATAGATATTTGGATTCTTTTCAGGTTTTAGCTATTACAAAACAATGCTGTTATCTCCTTTAACACCAGAGTTTCATTTTGCCTGTTTCAGGAAATTATATAAAATGGCACTGTGACATAAAAAGTAAATAAATAAAAATAAAAACAAAAAGTTGTTCTAACATTTTTAAAGGAAAGGCTAAATATTCTGATAATTTTGCTCTCCTATCTAGTGAGATGGTTCCTCGATTTTAGAGAACATAGATTCCATTGAATATTGCCCTATTTTCAAAGCTTGAATTTAATCAGTCACCATTTTTATATTAACCTTCTTCTACAAACTATATTCAAAATTCTTGCTTCAGCAAACCACATGTTTCAAAGGCAAAGCCCATACACCCTTCTCATTGGCCTCTTCCTCTGGAGTGCCCTGTGGAGGGCGCCCTTCACCTGAGCGTTCCTCAGGCTGTAGATCAGGGGGTTCAGCATTGGGTTAAAGAGACTGTGAAA
This sequence comes from Rhinopithecus roxellana, assembly GCF_007565055.1. Classification (NCBI taxonomy): domain Eukaryota; kingdom Metazoa; phylum Chordata; class Mammalia; order Primates; family Cercopithecidae; genus Rhinopithecus; species Rhinopithecus roxellana. The sequence goes on from NC_044554.1 coordinate 35,034,723, forward strand.
CAAGGACAGCATTTTCTCCTGCTCCTCTCGTTGATTAGAGTCTGGGACCATATAAACCACCATGGCTATGCCAAAGAAGAGTCCAACCACACATAGGTGGGAGGAGCAGGTGGAGAGGGCTTTTATGCAGCCCTCCTTTGTCTGGATCTTCAGGATGGCCCCGAGGGTGTGCACGTAGGAGACCAGAATCAAGGAAAGAGGCCAGACTAAGACAAACACACAGGTAGCAAATATGAAGACTTGGTTAACCCAGGTGTCAGCACAGGCCAGCTTGAGGACAGACAGAATTTCACAGAAGAGGTGGTTCACATCCCGGGGCCCACAGAAGGGCAACCTTAGAAGGAGAATTGCATGTACCAAGGACAGGGCAAACCCACATGACCCGGACGTGAGAGCCAAGATTGTGCGCACTCTCCAGCTGATGATGACAGTGTACTGGAGAGGGTGACAGATGGCCACATACCTATCATAGGACATCACCACCAAAATTAGGCACTCTGTAGCAGCAAAAGTCAAATACAAAAAAGTCTGCATTACGCATGGAATAAAGGAGATGGTTCTTTTCTTGTTCATCAGATTTGCCAACATCTTGGAAACATTGTTGGAAGCATAGGACATGTCAATGACTGGCCAGGTGTGAGAGGAAGAAGTTCATGGGGGTGTGAAGCTTACAGTCCAGGCAGATAATCCCAAAGATGATCCCATTCCCCAGCAGGGTGAGTGTATAGAAGACAGAGAAAAGTCCACAGAGGAGAATCTCCAGTGCTGAACCAACCTGGAATCCCAGCAGGGTGACGTCTGTGATCCATGTCTGGTTGCCTTCCATGCTCTTGTGGCAGAGAAAGACAAACCCTCATCTAGGACAGAAAGGTCAGAGCTGTGGGCCAAAGACGCACAATATTTGCTGAGTGTTCAGAGGCGGAATTAAGAAATATATTATTTTGAATGAGTTCTTTGTTGAATTTGTTTTCAAATATGTTACTGGAACCACTCAATTATGCTCATTAAATTTAAAAAATCCTCTTGTACCAATAGAGTAATAGGAAAAAACATTTAGCTAAAATGCTTATTATATATAAAAAACAACTTAACATAAGGTGTAATATAATATATCTTGTATTATTGCATATACATTCATGCGTGCAAACGTGTGTCATTTTGGAGAATTCAGGTACTCTGCTTCTTTTATAGGGTAGAATCCTTAGTTATTAACATAGTGAAATGAGAGATGACACTGACCAAATGCTGCAATACAAAGTGGTTTTATATCCTGGGCATGCTTGTGTTTTTCTATCCAATATGAAGTGATTAGGGCACTCTGTTCTTCATATTCTCAGCAATCCATTTACATTCTCACATGAATTCTACTTTCATATTTGAGATTTAAAATCTTTTGTAAATAGCTTTTCATCTTTTGTCGTTTCTTTAAAACTTCCTACAACCCTCGTTTTTTCAGCCACTGGCCAATACTCCCTGGAAGCACCTCTGGCACCTACTTTCCATCTCTAGGGTTTGTAGTTCTATTTCAAGAATTTTATTTAATTCTTCATCAGCACTTAATGCTAAAATTTAGTCATATGTGAAAGAATTAAAATGGAAGAAAATAGCTTCAAGTCTGTAAATCAAAATAGTAAATATATAATATACAAAAAATAAAAAGGAAAGACATTAATATATAATAATATATAAAAGCAGTACAATATCCTTTTTGTTACAATTTATTGAATTTTTTTTCTTGCCAGAAATTTTTGGTTTCTATTTCTCTTATGTTTGGTAACATTGAGATAAATATTCTTACAAGCTTATGTTTGGCTTATATTGATGAATTTTAATTGAGAATGCATTCTAACAGTGAATTTGCAGGTGCTAAATATATTGAAATGTCAAAGCTTTTGATATCTATTTCCAGCTTTGCTTCAGAAAATTTACCAATATAAATTCTAGTAATTTATACCTATATAAATTCTATTATTGTATACCAATATCATGTATCACTGATGTGTACCTCAGAATCATGCCTCTTCCCCACATGGTCATCACTACTAAGTATTTTTATTTTCAACCTTTGCTAGTTTGATAAGAGAACAATATTGTCCAGTTTCAATTTGTACTTCATCCATCCTTTAACAAATGATCCTGGAGTGCATGATCTGTAAATAAGATAATTGCTGACTGTGAAAAGAACAACAAAAAATAATCTGGATAAAGTAATCGAAAGTTGCTTGGTTTGAGGAAGGCTCCTTTAGATGAGATGATCAGGAAAGGTCCCCCTCAAGAAGAGTCAGGTGAAAGGAACCTAAACAATGAAGGCCACAACCCTGCCCAGAGCTAAAGGAGGACCATTCTCTTCACAGGGAACAGTAAGGGAATAGTAAAGGCAAAGTCTCTAAACAAGAAGCACTTGGTGACTTCTGGGAAGAGAAAGAAAGAAACACAATGTACCTGAAGCATAGTGAGCAAAAGGTTGTACTTATTCTCTGTAATCTTATTTATATTTAAAAACAATTTTGAATTATGTTTGATAGCACAATAGGGTGACTATAGTCAATAATAACAACATAATTGTACATTTTGAGATAACTTAAAGAGTATAATTGTATTTGTATTATTTGTGACTCAAAGGATAAATGCTTGAGGAGATGGATACCCCATTCTCCATGATGTGCTTATTTCAGATTGTATGCTTGTATCAAAACATCTCCTATACCCCATATATATATATATATATATATATATATATATATGCCTACTATATACCCACAAACATTTTTTTAAAATTAAAACATTTTAAAAATTGGAATTAAAATTTTATCAGTTGGGGATAGATTATTTTCATTTGGCTGTTATTACAACACAGAATACCATGCAGCCATGAAAAAGGACAATTTTGATCTTTAGGTCATCACATGAAGTTAATGTATATGTGTATTATATGACCTGATTTATATTTTAGAATATAAACATATTTATGTCTTTTGTATCTATTCACATATATGCAGGAAAATTCTTTAAATTAAGCATGAAATTGTTTATACTGATGACCTCTACAAACTAGGAATATTCAGCAACTTATCTTTTGTATAAATTGTTCACACACCTGTTTGTTTTTTTAATAAACTTTATGCTTTACAGGAAACAAAACAGGACATTTCTTATTTGGAAAAACTTCACAATGAAATATAGAATTAAAGTTTACTCTATTTCTGCTTATCTTCTCACCAAGTATTTTTGTTTGTTTTTGTTTTGTTTGTTTGTTTTTGTTTGAGACAAAATCTTGCTCTGTCGTCCAGGCTGGAGAGCAGTGGCATGATCTCAGCTCACTGCAACCTCTGCCTCTTGGGCTCAAGCAATTCTGCTGCGTCAGCCTCCAGAGTAGCTGGGACTACAGGCATGTACCACCACATCCAACTTATTTTTGTATTTTTAGTAGAGACAGGGTTTCACCATATTGCAGAGGGCTGGTCTTGAACTCCTGACCTCAAGTGATCTGCCCACCTTGGCCTCCCAAAGTACTGGGATTACAGGCATGAGCCACCACACCCGGTCTTCTCACCAAGTTTTAACAGGAATATCTGATCTTAGAAGACTTTCTTAGAGCTTCAAATGGGAGAAATGTCACTAAATTATGAGAAAGTATTAATCCTTAACAAGTAAATAGAAATTGAAAAACCTCAGTATCACTTCTCCTACAGAAGCATATATGTTTTTCCTGAGTTGTCCTGATAGAGAAACAATCAACATCGTCTGTTGACTAAAAGTAGAAGTGGATCTTAAATCAGGGTTGAAAATTATTGCCAAGTCCACCAAATGGTGAACGAGGGCAGAAGCAAAGTGAAGTTATAAATCTGCACAGGTCGAAGAAAATGAACTTCATACAGAGAACTACATTTCAATGCCTTTTAATTTTTCTCATCTGTAAAGTTGCTTCTGGGAATTTCCAGTTAAAACTTGAAAGAAAGAAACAGGGAGCTGAAAAGACTAAATTTCTTTCCAAAGATAGTCTTTCGATGAGACATAGGAGACCTTCCAGAGGTGAAGTGGGATCACAACTTACAGAGGGAGGGCAGCCTGAGACACATTCCTGGGTGTGGGATGTGACAAGCCCCATGGCTCTCAACTGTGCTGTGTGCATCTCTGTGTTTCTGCACCCAGTTCAGGGACCCAGGGTAGCAAGCACTTGGATGCCTCAGCAATTACAAATGCATCGTGAGCTTCCTTTTGCCAAATGGTTAGAATTGTTTGACTAATCAAAGTTTTATAAGTAAAATTATCTGTATTTATAGAATTTTACATGTGATTTTTTTTTTTGTATGACATTTCTGAAAGAAAGCAGTAGCCAAAATAAACGATTTCTGAAGGAATGGAATAAATAAAGGAGCAAATAGAACTGTTAGTCTAATTTCATTAGATGTGAACTGCATCCAAACCAAATGTAACATGAGATGTCAAATGCACATTTTAAGAGTTTGTTAGCAAGGGTTCTAGGGTGACGATAACTCTATAACGGTGATTCTTTGCACCAACTAATGTTGTATCAGCTCATTTGTGAGGCCAAGGATGATAGAAAAGTATACTGCAAGCTGAACACATTTTTTCATTATTGGCATGGTTTTGCATTTCGGATTTTATAGTTTCAGAAGTCAGATTATTTTTTCTCTGAGAAAAAGCCTGAGCAGACACAATAAAGATACAAATGCCTGAAATGAAGTTTTCTTTGAGAGTCTACTGCAGCTACACATTGAAGAAAGATCTTCAGCGCATAGAATGAGGAAAAAGCCTTCATGGATACAGTTCTCTGTTCTTCCATAGCATGACAAAATTAGCAGTAATTAAAAAAATATGGTCTCTGAAGAAGCATGAAATAAGCATTCTTAGCAGCGCTCTTTAGACCGTCACTCTGACCTTGATTCTGAATGGTGAACATTACAAAGTTGAGTCCTTTATTCTGAAACTCACTATTTCCATCTGTAAAATGATGACAACAGATATCTAAAGAGCTGATGTGAAGAGTGACTACCACTAGGATACCTGTTAATAGTTTAATAAATGTTAGCTGTTATTAACAGCATTACAGAGACCACAGAATTGAGACAAGAATCTAAATCATTGGAATTAAAAATCTGACACAATCATTATGGTTTTGCAAACTCTTTCACATTTATTTTGCATTCATTTTTTGTTATTTTTGAATTTAAATAAAAACACATTTTGTTCTCATTGCCATTGTTTTTCTATTTTGGGTCATAAAATTAAGTTTAAAAAGAAAACTTGAAGAGATGAAAAGAATCATTTAATGTAACCTCATTCCTATATTTAAAAAGAAAGTACAGGTTTTCAAAACTCAAAGTGCTATTTTGCCATGCCTATGACAGAGAGAGAGAGAGAGAGAGAGAGAGAGAGAGAGAGAGAGAGAGAGAGAGAGAGAATCTTATGGAAGAAAAGGGGACATATTTAGGATATTTAACACCAATCAAAAATAAATGTTTTCACTGATATTTTAGTCAGAATGGAAGCCATGGCTATCAAAGATGGGGTTCTGGGACAGCACAGATTTTTCAAATATTTGCAATCACTCATAAATTACCATCTCAGTAGTTACTTTGATACTCAATTTGATCCTAATGAATAGCATAATTTCGAAAAAAAAAAAAAAACCAAGCAGAGATTCTAAATAGAGCCCTATTGCCTGGGTTCAGATCCTGGCTTTGCTACACACTAAATTTATGACTTTTCTGTGCCTTGCTGTGCCTCAGTTCCCCCATCTGCAGAATGGGGTGGGTAACAAACCCTACCTTATAGGATGGTTGTGAGGATTAAATGAGTTATCTATCATAAGGCACTTAATAAGTGCATAAAAACCATTATTGATGATTTGAAACAATCATTGGAAAGTGACTTCTGGATCCAATAATAACAAGGAAACGCATTATATGTTTAACAGTTCCTCTGCTAAAAAAGGAAACAAAAGGAGAATCTTTTCCCCACAGGCATTGGGTTGCCCTATGAGAGAATGGCATCTCTCTCTTGAACGACTGAGCAGTGGATTCTAGTTAGCCAGACCATGGTTCAAGAATCAGAAGGGCAGACAGTTAGCAATGGCAGAAGGAAGATCAATCAATTTCAGGACAAGTGAACTACTTAGTGACTTCGATTTAGTGTTTTCTTATTTGTAAGAAGAGGCACCTGGGCCATGTAGTCCCTGGAGTTCTTTTTAGCGCTTTAGCCAGATAATATCCTACATGGATATTATCTCTTCTTCTTCTCTGGGGGAGTCATGACAAAGCCAGGCACTGGCACATGAGGATGAGGGACCAGGAGGGTGAGAGGGACCATGGCCACCCCATGGTTGTGAGGACCAGTAGTGGTCCCCAGAGCTCCTCTCAGGACCCCAGTTACAAACACAGGCTTAGGGCCAGAAGGAAACTACACGAGGGAGGTGTTTTGTCAAAAATACCTTAAGCTGGTAATGCCATTCACTTCGGGTTCCCTTTTCCCATCTGCAAACTGCCTCTCAGGATCAACAGATCAGTTTTACTTACAGTGGCATAATCTGTAGTCTTTTCTTCAAACATAGCCTTGGGTTTAGAAGAAACCTCAATGACAGGAGGGAAGAATAAATAGACTGAGATTGATTCTCGTCTCTAAAGGGGCCTCCTTGGGAGGTGAAACCCAGCAACAGAGCTCTCCTGAACTTTATAATAGACTTAGTTTGTGCAAGCCAGGGCTTATTCTATTATCATTTGTCTACAACTAACTCCCCAGACAAAAATAATGATTCCGTGAACAGAACCATGTGAGATTACATCCACTCATATTCTCCCTAGAGGAAACTATAGAATGTATTGCTTTTCTATTAGCAAGTAAACCAATCAAAGCATCTCACATGTTTATTCATTTTGTTCCTTCGTATTCTCATGGGATTTATTTTAGTGTGTTTACTTGAAATTGGATGGGGACAGGATTTCTGTTCATGAGATAAGATCTTGGAGAGAAAACAAAATATTCAAGATAATATATCAATTAAATTCTCTTAAAACTTACTTGTTTTATCAGTCTTAAAATTGCTCCACTTTACAATTCCTGCTGTTTGACTATAGAGGAGAGGCCGTGACTTCTTGATAATCATTCCACCTTTCTCACTTACAAATATTTTTGACTCTGAAGTTCAGGTATACCTCATCTTCTTCCTTAAATTTCTTCAATGTGCCTTTTATCTCAAACATTTCTAAATTTCTTAGCCACATTTTGATTTCCTCATTCTAAGTTAGGGTCTACAGATAAAATGAGCATGCTTCTGTCTTTCTCTCTTTCTCTCATTTTCATTGAGTGATGATTGCAAAATCCTTCCAGGTCTTTCTTACTATGTGTCTGTTTTTAATCTAGTTCTCTATAGAGTCTTAGTTTTTGAACTATGGTGGAAGAAGCACTTCACAATAATGATATTTAATCTATTGTGGAGAACGCTAAAATATATCTATTCAAGAGGAGGCTAATGGGGTTATTTTTCTTTTAAAATGATCTGTGTGGCCAGTAGAGCTTCCCTCCACTTATCTCCTTATTCTCCAATGCACACACTCTATTTCATTCAAGTGCTATCCTACAGCAGCTCCCCTTCTTGAAATTCCTATTCCTTGTTTCAAGTCAGTTTAATCTTGTTTTACCCACTTGAATTCATATATAACACCAATCCTTCAAAGCCCTCATGGAGCCCTCTTCAACTATTTCAGCCCAAATCAGTCTTCCTCCTGCGATAAACCAAAGAAGCACTTATTATAAGAATGCTTCAAGATAGTATTTAAGTAATATTTTACTTTTAGTATTTTTTATTGTTCATCTTTCATATGAGGTTATTACAGAAAAATGAATTTGACTCACCAGCACCTTGATAGAGCTAAGAATAATATTTTGGTGCATATTTGTTCAGACTGGCATGAGTAGGACAATTTTATTCCTTTTGTTGAGTACAATATAATGACATTTAACATAGGCTACTATAAATACAAACACGTATCATAATTTGCCTATTTTTGCTTCTAATCTTTGAAATGGTGAGAGCAAAACATTTTTCATGGAAAGTCTTAGACTTCTTGTGAGTGTTAAATTTACACTGATTAATATTTTATATTTTAGCAATAATAAATATTGCAAAGTATACATGGCTCCATCAGTGGTGATGGACCTTTATTAAGTGAGAGTCAATTTTGAAGTAGGTGTTTGTGGATTATGTCAATTACTATACCTACAACTGGCCTAAGCATATTTTAACATTTGCCATCTCTGAGAGAGAAATATCTCCTTTGCAGGGCTTGAGTTTTTACTGTTTTTGTTTCTTTTTTAAAAATTCTACTTCCTTCATAGGATTTCAGTGGGTTATTGGAGAAGATGAAATAATATAAACAATGGTAAGGGATTTAAAATGTTAAGGTCTGTTTTCACCATCACTTCTGTGATTGCATCTCACCTTAACCTTATAAAGCTATTGTGGGAGGTGCTCCATCAAAACAAAGGAGTAAACCAAAAAAGAGGTTGGCATGATTTTTTTTTTTTTTTTTTACAGTGAGAACTACATGATTTAATATATGTTAAGCATATAAAGCAATGCTAGACACATAGTAATTATCCAATGTTAACTCTTTAAATATTTGGAATATTGTATAATTTTCCAAAGTGATTATATTTTAATGTTTCAATTGTATTACTATAATTATTTCTTTTATCTATAATAAGTTCAATCATTTCAATCAAAGCCATTGAAGATTATAAAATACAAGTATGGGTATAAGGTATTTCTGTAACATACTTTGTGTCATTGAATAGGCAGTACAGATTTTAAACATGAATGTCTATTATTATTTTGCTATTTACATAGTTAATATTTGCAACCAGCTTTAGCTTTTCTTTGTTAACATTATCTAGAGGGATGAAATATCTCATTCAAAGCTTACACTATGCAAAATGATGACAAGTATACCTTCCTATTCTGCTGTCCACTTTGTAATTTCTTTTTTTTTCTTTTTCTTTTTTTTAATTATACTTTAAGTTCTAGGGTACATGTGCATAACGTGCAGGTTTGTTACATATTTATACTTGTGCTATGTTGGTGTGCTGCACCCATCAACTCGTCAGCACCCATCAATTCATCATTTATATCATGTATAACTCCCAATGCAATCCCTCCCCCCTCCCCCCTCCCCATGATAGGCCCCAGTGTGTGATGTTCCCCTTCCCGAGTCCAAGTGATCTCATTGTTCAGTTCCCACCTATGAGTGAGAACATGCGGTGTTTGGTTTTCTCTTCTTGTGATAGTTTGCTAAGAATGATGGTTTCCAGCTGCATCCATGTCCCTACAAAGGACGCAAACTCATCCCTTTTTATGGCTGCATAGTATTCCATGGTGTATATGTGCCACATTTTCTTAATCCAGTCTGTCACAGATGGACATTTGGGTTGATTCCAAGTCTTTGCTATTGTGAATAGTGCCACAATAAACATACGTGTGCATGTGTCTTTGTAGTAGAATAATTTATAATCCTTTGGGTATATACCCAGTAGTGGGATGGCTGGGTCATATGGTACATCTAGTTCTAGATCCTTGAGGAATTGCCATACTGTTTTCCATAATGGTTGAACTTGTTTACAATCCCACCAACAGTGTAAAAGTGTTCCTATTTCTCCACATCCTCTCCAACAACTGTTGTTTCCTGATTTTTTAATGGTTGCCATTCTAGCTGGTGTGAGATGGTATCTCATTGTGGTTTTGATTTGCATTTCTCTGATGGCGAGTGATGATGAGCATTTTTTCATGTGTCTGTTGGCTGTCTGAATGTCTTCTTTTGAGAAATGTCTGTTCATATCCTTTCCCCACTTTTTGATGGGGTTGTTTGTTTTTTTCTTGTATATTTGTTTGAGTTCTTTGTAGATTCTGGATATTAGCCCTTTGTCAGATGAGTAGATTGCAAAAATTTTCTCCCATTCTGTAGGTTGCCTGTTCACTCTGGTGGTAGTTTCTTTTGCTGTGCAGAAGCTCTTTAGTTTGATTAGATCCCATTTGTCAATTTTGGCTTTTGCTGCCGTTGCTTTTGGTGTTTTAGACATGAAGTCCTTGCCCATGCCTATGTCCTGAATGGTACTACCTAGATTTTCTTCTAGGGTTTTTATGGTATTAGGTCTAACATTTAAGTCTCTAATCCACCTTGAATTAATCTTCGTATAAGGAGTAAGGAAAGGATCCAGTTTCAGGTTTCTACTTATGGCTAGCCAATTTTCCCAGCACCATTTATTAAATAGGGAATCCTTTCCCCATTTCTTGTTTCTCTCAGGTTTGTCAAAGATCAGATGGCTGTAGATGTGTGGTATTATTTCTGAGGACTCTGTTCTGTTCCATTGGTCTATATCTCTGTTTTGGTACCAGTACCATGCTGTTTTGGTTACTGTAGCCTTGTAGTATAGTTTGAAGTCAGGTAGCGTGATGCCTCCAGCTTTGTTCTTATGACTTAGGATTGTCTTGGCAATGTGGGGTCTTTTTTGGTTCCATATGAACTTTAAAGCAGTTTTTTCCAATTCTGTGAAGAAACTCATTGGTAGCTTGATGGGGATGGCATTGAATCTGTAAATAACCTTGGGCAGTATGGCCATTTTCACGATATTGATTCTTCCTATCCATGAGCATGGTATGTTCTTCCATTTGTTAGTGTCCTCTTTGATTTCACTGAGCAGTGGTTTGTAGTTCTCCTTGAAGAGGTCCTTTACATCCCTTGTAAGTTGGATTCCTAGGTATTTTATTCTCTTTGAAGCAATTGTGAATGGAAGTTCATTCATGATTTGGCTCTCTGTTTGTCTGTTACTGGTGTATAAGAATGCTTGTGATTTTTGCACATTAATTTTGTATCCTGAGACTTTGCTGAAGTTGCTTATCAGCTTAAGGAGATTTTGGGCTGAGACAATGGGGTTTTCTAAATATACAATCATGTCATCTGCAAACAGGGACAATTTGACTTCTTCTTTTCCTAACTGAATACTCTTTATTTCTTTCTCTTGCCTGATTGCCCTAGCCAGAACTTCCAACACTATGTTGAATAGGAGTGGTGAGAGAGGGCACCCCTGTCTTGTGCCAGATTTCAAACGGAATTTTTCCAGTTTTTGCCCATTCAGTATGATATTAGCTGTGGGTTTGTCATAAATAGCTCTTATTATTTTGAGGTACGTTCCATCAATACCGAATTTATTGAGCGTTTTTAGCATGAAGGGCTGTTGAATTTTGTCAAAAGCCTTTTCTGCATCTATTGAGATAATCATGTGGTTCTTGTCTTTGGTTCTGTTTATATGCTGGATTACGTTTATTGATTTGCGAATGTTGAACCAGCCTTGCATCCCAGGGATGAAGCCCACTTGATCATGGTGGATAAGCTTTTTGATGTGCTGCTGAATCCGGTTTGCCAGTATTTTATTGAGGATTTTTACATCGATGTTCTTCAGGGATATTGGTCTAAAATTCTCTTTTTTTGTTGTGTCTCTGCCAGGCTTTGGTATCAGGATGATGTTGGCCTCATAAAATGAGTTAGGGAGGATTCCTTCTTTTTCTATTGATTGGAATAGTTTCAGAAGGAATGGTACCAGCTCCTCCTTGTACCTCTGGTAGAATTCAGCTGTGAATCCATCTGGTCCTGGACTTTTTTTTTTTTTTTTTTTTTTTTTTTTTTATTTTTTTTTTTTTTATTTTTTTTTTATTATACTTTAAGTTCTAGGGTACATGTGCATAACGTGCAGGTTTGTTACATATGTATACTTATGCCATGTTGGTGTGCTGCACCCATCAACTCGTCAGCACCCATCAATTCATCATTTATATCATGTATAACTCCCCAATGCAATCCCTCCCTCCTCCCCCCTCCCCCCTCCCCATGATAGACCCCAGTGTGTGATGTTCCCCTTCCCGAGTCCAAGTGATCTCATTGTTCAGTTCCCACCTATGAGTGAGAACATGCGGTGTTTGGTTTTCTCTTCTTGTGATAGTTTGCTAAGAATGATGGTTTCCAGCTGCATCCATGTCCCTACAAAGGACGCAAACTCATCCTTTTTTATGGCTGCATAGTATTCCATGGTGTATATGTGCCACATTTTCTTAATCCAGTCTGTCACAGATGGACATTTGGGTTGATTCCAAGTCTTTGCTATTGTGAATAGTGCCGCAATAAACATACGTGTACATGTGTCTTTGTAGTAGACTAATTTATAATCCTTTGGGTATATACCCAGTAGTGGGATGGCTGGGTCATATGGTACATCTAGTTCTAGATCCTTGAGGAATTGCCATACTGTTTTCCATAATGGTTGAACTAGTTTACAATCCCACCAACAGTGTAAAAGTGTTCCTATTTCTCCACATCCTCTCCAACACCTGTTGTTTCCTGACTTCTTAATGATTGCCATTCTAACTGGTGTGAGATGGTATCTCATTGTGGTTTTGATTTGCATTTCTCTGATGGCCAGTGATGATGAGCATTTTTTCATGTGTCTGTTGGCTGTATGAATATCTTCTTTTGAGAAATGTCTGTTCATATCCTTTCCCCACTTTTTGATGGGGTTGTTTGTTTTTTTCTCGTATATTTGTTTGAGTTCTTTGTAGATTCTGGATATTAGCCCTTTGTCAGATGAGTAGGTTGCAAAAATTTTCTCCCATTCTGTAGGTTGCCTGTTCACTCTGATGGTAGTTTCTTTTGCTGTGCAAAAGCTCTTTAGTTTAATTAGATCCCATTTGTCAATTTTTGCTTTTGCTGCCGTTGCTTTTGGTGTTTTAGACATGAAGTCCTTGCCCATGCCTATGTCCTGAATGGTACTACCTAGATTTTCTTCTAGGGTTTTTATGGTATTAGGTCTAACATTTAAGTCTCTAATCCATCTTGAATTAATCTTCGTATAAGGGGTAAGGAAAGGATCCAGTTTCAGCTTTCTACTTATGGCTAGCCAATTTTCCCAGCACCATTTATTAAATAGGGAATCCTTTCCCCATTTCTTGTTTCTCTCAGGTTTGTCAAAGATCAGATGGCTGTAGATGTGCGGTATTATTTCTGAGGACTCTGTTCTGTTCCATTGGTCTATATCTCTGTTTTGGTACCAGTACCATGCTGTTTTGGTTACTGTAGCCTTGTAGTATAGTTTGAAGTCAGGTAGCGTGACGCCTCCAGCTTTGTCCTTTTGACTTAGGATTGTCTTGGCAATGCGGGCTCTTTTTTGGTTCCATATGAACTTTAAAGCAGTTTTTTCCAATTCTGTGAAGAAAGTCATTGGTAGCTTGATGGGGATGGCATTGAATCTATAAATAACCTTGGGGAGTATGGCCATTTTCACGATATTGATTCTTCCTATCCATGAGCATGGTATGTTCTTCCATTTGTTTGTGTCCTCTTTGATTTCACTGAGCAGTGGTTTGTAGTTCTCCTTGAAGAGGTCCTTTACATCCCTTGTAAGCTGGATTCCTAGGTATTTTATTCTCTTTGAAGCAATTGTGAATGGAAGTTCATTCCTGATTTGGCTCTCTGCTTGTCTGTTGCTGGTGTATAAGAATGCTTGTGATTTTTGCACATTAATTTTGTATCCTGAGACTTTGCTGAAGTTGCTTATCAGCTTAAGGAGATTTTGGGCTGAGACGATGGGGTTTTCTAAATATACAATCATGTCATCTGCAAACAGGGACAATTTGACTTCTTCTTTTCCTAACTGGATACCCTTGATTTCTTTCTCTTGCCTGATTGCCCTAGCCAGAACTTCCAACACTATGTTGAATAGGAGTGGTGAGAGAGGGCATCCCTGTCTTGTGCCAGTTTTCAAAGGGAATTTTTCCAGTTTTTTGCCCATTCAGTATGATATTAGCTGTGGGTCTGTCATAAATAGCTCTTATTATTTTGAGGTACGTTCCATCAATACCGAATTTATTGAGCGTTTTTAGCATGAAGGGCTGTTGAATTTTGTCAAAAGCCTTTTCTGCATCTATTGAGACAATCATGTGGTTCTTGTCTTTGGTTCTGTTTATATGCTGGATTACGTTTATTGATTTGCGAATGTTGAACCAGCCTTGCATCCCAGGGATGAAGCCCACTTGATCATGGTGGATAAGCTTTTTGATGTGCTGCTGAATCCGGTTTGCCAGTATTTTATTGAGGATTTTTGCATCAATGTTCATCAGGGATATTGGTCTAAAATTCTCTTTTTTTGTTGTGTCTCTGCCAGGCTTTGGTATCAGGATGATGTTGGCCTCATAAAATGAGTTAGGGAGGATTCCCTCTTTTTCTATTGATTGGAATAGTTTCAGAAGGAATGGTACCAGCTCCTCCTTGTACCTCTGGTAGAATTCAGCTGTGAATCCATCTGGTCCTGGACTTTTTTTGGTGGGTAGGCTATTAATTGTTGCCTCAATTTCAGAGCCTGCTATTGGTCTATTCAGGGATTCAACTTCTTCCTGGTTTAGCCTTGGGAGAGTGTAAGTGTCCAGGAAATTATCCATTTCTTCTAGATTTTCTAGTTGATTTGCGTAGAGGCGTTTATAGTATTCTCTGATGGTAGTTTGTATTTCTGTGGGGTCAGTGGTGATATCCCCTTTATCATTTTTTATTGCATCTATTTGATTCCTCTCTCTTTTTTTCTTTATTAGCCTTGCTAGCGGTCTGTCAATTTTGTTGATCTTTTCAAAAAACCAACTCCTGGATTCATTGATTTTTTGGAGGGTTTTTTGTGTCTCTATCTCCTTCAGTTCTGCTCTGATCTTAGTTATTTCTTGCCTTCTGCTAGCTTTTGAATGTGATTGCTCTTGCCTCTCTAGTTCTTTTAATTGTGATGTTAGAGTGTCAATTTTAGATCTTTCCTGCTTTCTCTTGTGGGCATTTAGTGCTATAAATTTCCCTCTACACACTGCTTTAAATGTGTCCCAGAGATTCTGGTATGTTGTATCTTTGTTCTCATTGGTTTCAAAGAACATCTTTATTTCCGCTTTCATTTCGTTATGTACCCAGTAGTCATTCAGGAGCAGGTTGTTCAGTTTCCATGTAGTTGAGCGGTTTTGATTGAGTTTCTTAGTCCTGAGTTCTAGTTTGATTGCACTGTGGTCTGAGAGACAGTTTGTTATAATTTCTGTTCTTTTACATTTGCTGAGGAGTACTTTACTTCCAATTATGTGGTCAATTTTGGAATAAGTGCGATGTGGTGCTGAGAAGAATGTATATTCTGTTGATTTGGGGTGGAGAGTTCTATAGATGTCTATTAGGTCCGCTTGGTGCAGAGATGAGTTCAATTCCTGGATATCCTTGTTAACTTTCTGTCTCGTTGATCTGTCTAATGTTGACAGCGGAGTGTTGAAGTCCCCCATTATTATTGTATGGGAGTCTAAGTCTCTTTGTAAGTCTCTAAGGACTTGCTTTATGAATCTGGGTGCTCCTGTATTGGGTGCATATATATTTAGGAGAGTTAGCTCTTCCTGTTGAATTGATCCCTTTACCATTATGTAATGGCCTTCTTTGTCTCTTTTGATCTTTGATGGTTTAAAGTCTGTTTTATCAGAGACTAGGATTGCAACCCCTGCTTTTTTTTGTTCTCCATTTGCTTGGTAGATCTTCCTCCATCCCTTTATTTTGAGCCTATGTATGTCTCTGCATGTGAGATGGGTCTCCTGAATACAGCAGACTGATGGGTCTTGACTCTTTATCCAGTTTGCCAGTCTGTGTCTTTTAATTGGAGCATTTAGTCCATTAACATTTAAGGTTAATATTGTTATGTGTGAACTTGATCCTGCCATTATGATATTAACTGGTTATTTTGCTCGTTAGTTGATGCAGTTTCTTCCTAGCCTCGATGGTCTTTACATTTTGCCAAGTTTTTGCGATGGCTGGTACCGGTTGTTCCTTTCCAAGTTTAGGGCTTCCTTCAGGGTCTCTTGTAAGGCAGGCCTGGTGGTGACAAAATCTCTAAGCATTTGCTTATCTGTAAAGGATTTTATTTCTCCTTCACTTATGAAACTTAGTTTGGCTGGATATGAAATTCTGGGTTTAAAATTCTTTTCTTTAAGAACGTTGAATATTGGCCCCCACTCTCTTCTGGCTTGTAGAGTTTCTGCCGAGAGATCTGCTGTTAGTCTGATGGGCTTCCCTTTGTGGGTGACCCGACCTTTCTCTCTGGCTGCCCTTAAGATTTTTTCCTTCATTTCAACTTTGGTGAATCTGGCAATTATGTGTCTTGGAGTTGCTCTTCTGGAGGAGTATCTTTGTGGCGTTCTCTGTATTTCCTGAATTTGAATGTTGGCCTGCCCTACTAGGTTGGGGAAGTTCTCCTGGATGATATCCTGAAGAGTGTTTTCCAACTTGGTTCCATTTTCCCCCTCACTTTCAGGCACCCCAATCAGACGTAGATTTGGTCTTTTTACGTAATCCCATACTTCTTGCAGGCTTTGCTCATTTCTTTTTCTTCTTTTTTCTTTTGGTTTCTCTTCTCGCTTCATTTCATTCATTTGATCTTCCATCGCTGATACTCTTTCTTCCAGTTGATCGAGTCGGTTACTGAAGCTTGTGCATTTGTCACGTATTTCTCGTGTCATGGTTTTCATCTCTGTCATTTCGTTTATGATCTTCTCTGCATTAATGAGTCTAGCTGTCAATTCTTCCACTCTTTTTTCAAGATTTTTAGTTTCTTTGCGCTGGGTACGTAATTCCTCCTTTAGCTCTGATAAGTTTGATGGACTGAAGCCTTCTTCTCTCCTCTCGTCCAAGTCATTCTCTGACCACCTTTGATCCGTTGCTGGTGATGGGCTGCGCTCCTTTGCAGGGGGAGATGCGCTCTTATTTTTTGAATTTCCAGCTTTTCTGCCCTGCTTCTTCCCCATCTTTGTGGTTTTATCTGTCTCTGGTCTTTGATGGTGGTGACGAACTGATGGGGTTTTGGTATAGGTGTCCTTCCTGTTTGATAGTTTTCCTTCTGACAGTCAGAAGGACTCTCTGTTGGTCTGTTGGAGATTGCTTGAGGTCCACTCCAGACCCTGTTTGCCTGGGTATCAGCAGCAGAGGTTGCCGAAGATAGAATATTGCTGAACAGCGAGTGTACCTGTCTGATTCTTCCTTTGGAAGTGTCCTCTCAGGGGTGTACTCCACCCTGTGAGGTGTGGGGTGTCAGACTGCCCCTAGTGGGGGATTTCTCCCAGCTAGGCTACTCAGGGGTCAGGGACACACCTGAGCAGGCAGTCTGTCCGTTCTCAGATCTCAACCTCCGCGTTGGGAGATCCGCGGCTCTCCCCAAAGCTGTCAGACAGAGTCGTTCGCGTCTGCACCGGCTCCCGCTACTTCCCCTGTTGGTCTTCAGCTGTGCGCTGTCCCCAGAGGTGGAGACTACAGAGACAGGCAGGCTTCCTTGAGCTGCTGTGAGCTCCACCCAGTTCGAGCTTCCCAGCGGCTTTGTTTACCTACTTAAGCCTCAGCAATGGCGGGCGCCCCTCCCCCAGCCTCGCTGCTGCCTTGCGGATAGATCGCGGCAGACTGCTGTGTTAGCAGTGAGGGAGGCTTCGTGGGCGTGGGACCCTCCCGGCCAGGTGTGGGATATATTCTCCTGGAATGCCTGTATGCTTACAGCGCAGTATTGGGGTGGGAGTTACCCGATTTTCCAGGTGTTGTGTGTCTCAGTTCCCCTGGCTAGGAAAACGGATCCCCTTCCCCCTTGCGCTTCCAGGTGAGGCGATGCCTCGCCCTGCTTCAGCTCTCGCTGGTCAGGCTGCAGCAGCTGACCAGCACCGATTGTCCGGCACTCCCTAGTGAGATGACCCCAGTACCTCAGTTGAAAATGCAGAAATCACCGGTCTTCTGTGTCGCTCGCGCTGGGAGTTGGAGACTGGAGTTGTTCCTATTCGGCCATCTTGCTCCGCCCCCGGTCCTGGACTTTTTTTGGTGGGTAGGCTATTAATTATTGCCTCAATTTCAGAGCCTGCTATTGGTCTGTTCAGGGATTCAACTTCTTCCTGGTTTAGTCTTGGGAGAGTGTAAGTGTCCAGGAAATTATCCATTTCTTCTAGATTTCCTAGTTGATTTGCGTAGAGGTGTTTATAGTATTCTCTGATGGTAGTTTGTATTTCTGTGGGGTCGGTTGTGATATCCCCTTTATCATTTTTTATTGCATCTATTTGATTCCTCTCTCTTTTCTTCTTTATTAGTCTTGCTAGCAGTCTGTCAATTTTGTTGATCTTTTCAAAAAACCAACTCCTGAATTCATTGATTTTTTGGAGGGTTTTTTTGTGTCTCTATCTCCTTCAGTTCTGCTCTGATCTTAGTTATTTCTTGCCTTCTGCTAGCTTTTGAATGTGTTTGCTCTTGCCTCTCTAGTTCTTTTAATTGTGATGTTAGAGTGTCAATTTTAGATCTTTCCAGCTTTCTCTTGTGGGCATTTAGTGCTATAAATTTCCCTCTACACACTGCTTTAAATGTGTCCCAGAGATTCTGGTATGTTGTATCTTTGTTCTCATTGGTTTCAAGGAACATCTTTATTTCTGCTTTCATTTCGTTATGTACCCAGTAGTCATTCAGGAGCAGGTTGTTCAATTTCCATGTAGTTAAGCGGTTTTGATTGAGTTTCTTAGTCCTGAGTTCTAGTTTGATTGCACTGTGGTCTGAGAGACAGTTTGTTATAATTTTTGTTCTTTTACATTTGCTGAGAAGTGCTTTACTTCCAATTATGTGGTCAATTTTGGAATAAGTGCCATGTGGTGCTGAGAAGAATGTATATTCTGTTGATTTGGGGTGGAGAGTTCTATAGATGTCTATTAGGTCTGCTTGCTGCAAAGCTGAGTTCAATTCCTGGATATCCTTGTTAACTTTCTGTCTCGTTGATCTGTCTAATGTTGACAGTGGGGTGTTGAAGTCTCCCATTATTATTGTATAGGAGTCTAAGTCTCTTTGTAAGTCCCTAAGGACTTGCTTTATGAATCTGGGTGCTCCTGTATTGGGTGCATATATATTTAGGAGAGTTAGCTCTTCCTGTTGAATTGATCCCTTTACCATTATGTAATGGCCTTCTTTGTCTCTTTTGATCTTTGATGGTTTAAAGTCTGTTTTATCAGAGACTAGGATTGCAACCCCTGCTTTTTTTTGTTCTCCATTTGCTTGGTAGATCTTCCTCCATCCCTTTATTTTGAGCCTATGTATGTCTCTGCATGTGAGATGGGTCTCCTGAATACAGCAGACTGATGGGTCTTGACTCTTTATCCAGTTTGCCAGTCTGTGTCTTTTAATTGGAGCATTTAGTCCATTAACAATTAAGGTTAATATTGTTATGTGTGAACTTGATCCTGCCATTATGATATTAACTGGTTATTTTGCTCGTTAGTTGATGCAGTTTCTTCCTAGCCTCGATGGTCTTTACATTTTGGCATGTTTTTGCAATGGCTGGTAGTGGTTGTTCCTTTCCATGTTTAGGGCTTCCTTCAGGGTCTCTTGTAAGGCAGGCCTGGTGGTGACAAAATCTCTAAGCATTTGCTTATCTGTAAAGGATTTTATTTCTCCTTCACTGATGAAACTTAGTTTGGATGGATATGAAATTCTGGGTTTAAAATTCTTTTCTTTAAGAACGTTGAATATTGGCCCCCACTCTCTTCTGGCTTGTAGAGTTTCTGCCGAGAGATCTGCTGTTAGTCTGATGGGCTTCCCTTTGTGGGT